>NC_133621.1:292858112-293233112 GCF_048593235.1 Sminthopsis crassicaudata
ACCCCTTCCCTCCTTTCCTTTCCCCCTTTTTCCCCTCCCCTATTCTCCACTTCCCTCTGTTTCTTTCTCCTTCCGGCTACCACAAAACCCCACAGATGTGGCCATTGGCAACGCCCAGAATCTTGGGAAGACTGGCAGCATTCCATTCCCCTTGCTTTCCGGGAGATGGAGTCATGTAGACACGTAGCACAAGAATCTTTCCAAAACACAAAAGAATGTTTTTGCAGAAACCTCGGGTACTGATATTGGTATTCATGGCTGTTGACACACCAGTCAAGCTAATTATAGGATTGCCAATAAGTGATGCTTTACATGTGATGTCACATGAATGGTGGAAGAAAGTATTGAAAAACACCCGTCTGGGTTCCATTCATGGTCCAGTTAATGTCTAATCTTGCACTGCTTGTCATTTATATAATTACTTGGTGACTTGGTCTCTTCTCTAAAGAATGGCATAAGCCCATGTAGTTCTAGCCCATCTTGGGGGTATCCTGAGAGCAAGTAATACAGACATTTGAAATGTTAAAGGTCCTTCTTTATCTATGGATAAAGAATCTGTGATCTGTGATTCTGTGATCAGATAAATCACTAGGGGCATTGAGACTAGAGAAGAGAAGACTCAGGAGGCCATTACAGCTGTCTCCAAGTGTTTTAAAGATTGTCTTTTGGAAGAGGGATTTGTTCAGCTTGGTCCTAGAGGGCAGAGCAAGGGGTCTGTGATAGGGCATAGTTCTCCATCCCTTCACTTTCTCCAGAAATAGATTAATTTCCCCTAAACATAACAAAGCTTCTCCTAGGACTTGATTGGTCCCTGATTTAGTTTTCCAATTACTCAAGGATCTAAAAAGTCCCAACCCTGGGGAGTGAGGTTCCCTCTAACTTGATGGATGTCTGAAAAACCATTCTAGACATTTTACCATGTGCTCTTTTGACCAGACCAGGCTTCATCTTGAGAAGAGGAAAGTTGAATGCCTTGTGGCATATCTCTTTTTTTAAAACTATTCAATGTCCTGCCTCATTTCATTCCAATGTTAAATCTGAACACTCTTTAAATCTATTTTTTGTTTTTTTGCTGAGGGCAATTGGAGTTAAATGACTTGCCCAGGGTCACACAGCTAGGAAGTATTAATTGTCTGAGGCCAGATATGAACTTGGTCCTCCTGATTTCAGGGCTGGTGCTCTGACCACTGCACCACCTAGCTGCCCCTAAAACTTATTTTTAATAAGAATCAATGGTGAAAACTTAGAAATAAATGGACACTTGATGTGTAACTTTCCAATAATAAAAGTTACCCCAAAGTAAAACTATCCCTTAGTACGTAGGGATTTTCTTCTCATTAAATCTTCAAGCAAAAAGGCGGTTGAGCAGTGATAAGGGTTGGACTAGGTGACTATTTCCTTCCAACTTTGGGACCATGTAAATCTCAGAATGCTGTTTTACTAGAATATCTTGAAAAGAATTGGTAGGACCCTTTTAGTCAAAAACTCAAAGGAAGCACCAAGACAGGAACCCACCCCAATCTCAAAGCTAAAACTGACCTTGTTGTTGAGTCATTTTAATCGGGTCAATTCTCTATGCCCCTTTGGGGGTTTTCTTGACAAAGATATTGGAGGAATTTGCCATTTCCTTTTCCAGCTCATTTTACAGATGAGGAAACTAAGTAAATAAGGTGAAATCACTTGACTGGAGTCACACATCCACATCCAACCCCTTCATTTTAGAGCTGAAGACACTAAGGCTTTGAGGGTTTTTTACAGTATAATCAGTCAACAAGCATTTATTAAACATTTATTATGTGCCAGGCACTGTGCTGAGCACTGGGGATATGAAGGCAAAAACAAAGATTGTTAGACTGGAACAGAACCTGGAAGGCCAAGGAGACAGATATAGGGCCCATACATGATCAGGCAGTTACAGAATAGAAGTGCAGCATATTCCAGGGCCAGCCTATGCCCATTTTATAGTTGGGAAAACTAAAAGTCCAAGAGGTAGAGTCTTTTACTCAATATCACATGAGGGATGGGAGGGAAGAGAGGAATAGGAGCCCAAATATCTAGCATTTGAAGCCCCCCCCTCATCCCAAGCCAGACCTTCCAGGGCCTCCTCAGCTTTCTCTTAAATGAGGAAGCAGGACTAGTTATAGTTGGTTATATTTTAAGGAGGGGGGGGTCAATGAATTTGGAAAGGAGAAAGCACAAATTTATTTATTTGTTTGTTTGTTTATTTATTATAGCTTTTTATTGACAAAACATATGTATGGATAATTTTTCAGCATTGACCCTTGCAAAAACTTCTATTCCAACTTTTCCCCTCCTTCCCCCCACCCCTTCCCCTAGATGGCAGGTAGTCCCATACATGTTAAATATATTAAAGTATATGTATGTTAAATACATATACATATTTATACAGTTGTCTTGCTACACAAGAAAAATCAGATTTAGAAAGAAGATAAAAATAACCTGGGAAGAAAAACAAAAATACAAGCAAACAATAACAGAAAGAGTGTAAATGGAAAGCACATATCTTTTTACCTTTACTAACCTCTATCTGAAATGAAACAATCTCTTTGATTATTTAACAATCTGGCTCTAAAAAAGGGGGTCATGTGCTTCAGCAGATGTTCAAAGGAACTCAGGAATCAGAAAAAGTTAAAAAGACCCAGACAGATTCATTGTCCAAATCTCCTGCAGCAATCAACACAATGAGCCCATGTCCTTCCCCCTCAGATTAGTTATTCAGGTTTGGGAGAAATCATCAGATTCTAATCCACCATTTTTATTTTACTTAGTTTGTGATAGAGTATTTATTTCTATTCCCCTGGCTTCCAGTTCCAGACTCTTGGCCTTGAACCAATTGCCTGTTAGGTTAGGTTAAGCCCCCATATACTTAAGACAAAAGCAACTTTGTTTTGTGGCCCCGGAAGGATCTCTAGTGATTGAAAGGGAAGAGAAGAATTGAATTTTGAAAAATATTTTTTTTCTACTAGGGCCAAAATATTTGTACTCCAAGTATGAATGAGGTCACCAAGACCCCGGAAAGAAGCTTTAGTAGCCCTATGGGTGTGGTGAGGTCATAGGACTCCCTAAAGCATCTCTTGTTTTCTCCAGTCCTTCCATACCTAAAAAAGCAAGAGAGAAGTTTTCTGTGCTGGTTTTTTGCCCCAAGTACTTCTGGTCCTGCCTCCTGCTTTCTCAAATCTGTACTCACTGCTCACTTTGTGACCCCGGAAGAAACAGCATTGTTGGAAGGTAAGAGCCCATATGGCACCTTGATTTGGGAGTGGTGCTTATCTGGGTGTGTGTATGTGTGTGTGTGTGTGTGTGTATGCAAAGTTGGCTAGAGTTCAGGTCTAGGAGAAGGCGTGAACCAGACAGGCAGAGCTTAACACAAGTGTGGAGGAGGATACAGTGGAAATCTGGCCCTGTTTCCAGCTTTAGAAAATTACTTGATCCCTCATCTACATGTACCTCCCAGAGAAGACTAAAAAAGGAGCTGCCCACAAAGTCTAGTCAATGTTTGATTTTTCAGGGCCTAGCTATATAGTTGGTGAAGGAGCCAGACCCGTGTATTGCCCGGTGACCATTTCCAAATTCAGTGGGCCCTTCATAGAATCATAGATTTCATTCTTTGGGGGAGGGGACTTTACAGATTACTTAGTCCAACCTCCCTCCCTCCCTCTTCAGATGACAATACTGAGGCAGGTCAGTTTTAGTAACTAGCCAAAGGTCATCTAAATAGCAAATAGCAAAACTAAGATTAGAATCCAGTTCCTATCTTCCAAATCTCCCTGCTCTGTGGTGGCCTATTCTGTTGTTGTTGTTGTTTATCTGTCAGTGGAGGATCTGCCACAATAGCCTTTCCTATGCTGATAAAAATGAGAGGATCAGCCCCTATCTCAATCTCTGTCTCTAAACTATATATACGTTTTATACACATACGCAGATCAACACATAAAATATATGTACACCTTGCATATTCATATATGCACGTATGTACGTATGTATGTGTTTACATATATACACACATGAAGTTGCATGTGATCTCAAAGTATCAAAGAGTAAATTGTTATAAATAATTTTATTTAATATACAATTAGATGTATAATATTTTCATATTTGCATTCATCTTCTCAAAAAAAAAAAAAACACAATAGATCAACATCAGAGTTATCCATGTGGGGAAAGTAAGTGCAGACTTTTCCCCTCATTGATACATATTGTTAACAATGGAATAGTAAAATAGGACAGGATAAGATAGGATTCAATAGGATACAACATAATACAACTTAATATAAAAATAATAGTATTGTATAACATAGAATAATAAAATGTGAATTGATATAAATATGAAATATAATGGGATATGTAATAAAGATAATATATCTAATATGTAAAACGATTCAAACACACATATAGCAAGTACTATATAGTAAATATGATATTAAATTTATTACAGTATGGAAGAATTTCATATACTATCTCATATTAAACTAAATGGAATTAGTATCCGAGAAGGATTCCAGTTCCACTTTTGAAATACATTGGCTGTGAGTGACCATGAGGAAATTGTTCCTTCTCCTCTCTCTCTCTCTCTCCATTCCCCCAAACTCCCAGGCTATATGTTCCAGGGGAGTCACTGACTTGTATCAGTGGAGGAAGATTCCACATTGGAACTTCCCCAAATGAATGAGATTCCAGACAACTATCAAACAAATATAAATAAAAAAAGTTGCACTAGTTATCTTACAAAAATATCATAGAAAAAGCACCCCTGCAGACCTTAAAGTCCTCATTTTATTACTTTTCTTTTGTATTCCTCTACTAACCTTTAATGGTGGCTAGAGAGGAAGTCTCAGCTCCAGTCCTTCCTGTGACACATAGTGTGATTCTGGGGAAGTCACTTTACTTCTCAGAGAGTTAGGTGACTCTCTAAAACTAAAAGCTACAAAGAATGTTCTTAAATTGACAGAGAGAATATTCTCTTCTGGCAATTAACTATCCTAATAAAATACTAGGTCTTCCCCATATCTAAAGTCTCATCACATCACTGTATTTTTATTTTTTATTTTATAATTATAACTTCTTTTGGACATTACATATGCATGAGTAATTTTTTTTACAACATTATCCCTTGCCCTCACTTCTGTTCTGATTTTTCCCCTCCTTCCCTCCACCCCTTCCCTTACATAGCAGGCAGTCTTATACATGTTAGATATGTTATAATATATCCTAGATACAATATATGTGTGCAGAACGAATTTCTTGTTGCACAGGAAGAATTGGATTCAGAAAATAAAAACAACCTGAGAAGAAAAACAAAAGGTAAACAGTTTACACTCATTTCCCAGTGTTCCTTCTCTGGGTGTAGTTGTTTCTGTCCATCATTGATCAATTGGAACTGAATTAGATCTTCTTTTTGTCGAAGATATCCACTTCCATCCGAATACATCCTCATACAGTATTGTTGTTGAAGTGTATAATGCACATCACTGTGTGCTTGACACCTTGGCCAACTGTCATCAGCAAGTCCTAGCAAGTTCTCCCAAACCAGAAAGCCTCCAGGGATAGGCTGGGAAATGAAGTCCACACCTATCTTCTGAGGTCCATTCTTCCTCAATTGATTTTCAAGTCCTCCATTGAAGTAGCAGTGAGCCTGTCACCCCACAGTCCCTCAACATTGATTGGTTCTGTTTTTGTTTTTGTTTTTTGTTTTTGTTTTTGTTTTTGTTTTTGTTTTTTACCATTTTGGGGTGTCAGATTTAATGGGTTGTGAGGTAAAAGCATATTGAGTTTCTAAAACCTTTAGCTTCAAGTATGATGACCACACCAGAGAATTCCTCACCTTACTTGACCAGGCAACATAAATGATTCATATTCACCTGCTCTGATGCCCATAATACCATCTGACTTACTGTTCTGCCAGTACTATAGTTAGTTAACAAAGGAAGTAATTAAATCATTGTTATCCCTCCTGGCTCTAGTACATCTAACCAAGATGGGGCAGACGAGGAATAACAGTAGCTTGGTTTAGCACATTAAAGTTTCAAAAGAGCTTCTACAAATGTCTTTTTATTTGATCCTCACAAGATATTACCCCCATTATACCGATTGAGGAAACTGAGGCTGAGAAAAATTGTCGCTGTTCAGTCATTTCTATCCTTAGTATTTTGTTTTGTCTTCATTGGAATTCTATGATCCACAAGCCTGTGGAATTTAAAGGATTTTGTTTTTCATAATCTAAATGTGGACAGGTCATGAGAGAAAGAAAAGAATTCTGACTCTTGATACTGAAGACCTGAATTCACATTTTACCCCTGATACTTATTACCTTAGGAAAAGTCCCTGAAATTTTTCAGTGCCAGAATTTCCTCATTTGTAACCTAGGGAGTTAGACTAGATAGCCTCCCAAGGTCCTTCCCAGCTTTATCTATAATCTCTGTAATGCAGTTTCCCTTATCTGTGAAATAGGGAATTGGACTAAGAGATCTCTGAGTTCCTTGCAGTTTTTCTATGACCCTCCAATTCCATGATCACAAAACCATTTTCTCTGCAGCCCTGATTCTGATTAGTTATATTTTCATTTGGAGAAAAAAGCAGGTCAAGGTAATGTTCTTGAAGGTCATTTGCGGGTTCTGCTACCGACTAACTGCCTAACCCTTTGCCCAATCAATTATTCCATCATTGAGCATTTATTGACTGTGGATTTTGACTTTGTTTAATAGAGGTACAATAGAAAAATGAGACAGTTTTTTAACCTCTCCTGGATCTCATTTTCCTGTAAAAAGAGGGATCATGGCCCAAGAGAGTCTATAAATTTGGAAGAGAAAAAAAAATGTATCTTTAATTCCACTCATCTTTGTTGTCCTTTGCTGTCCTATGAATTTAATTTTGGGCATTCAAAACCGTTATTCTGAGAAGGGGTTTAAAGGCTACCTCAGATTGCCAGAACAGTCCAGGACACAAATGAAGGTTAAAACTCCCTAGACCTAAGGGACAGAGGACTGAGCTTCAATCAGTTCAACTGAACAAGAATTAATAAGCACCTAATATGTTCCAGGCGCTGTCCTAGGTGATGAAGACACAAAAAATAAAAAATAAATAAAAAATAAATCTGTCTTCTCCCACAAAAAACTCATGTTCTAAAAGTGGGTAGGAGAGGTGGGAACAATGTGTACACAGATGAGTAAATACAAAGTAATTTCAGAGTTTTTATAGGGACATTAGCAAATTGAGGAAGGGGAAAATCAGAGAAAGACAGGTGCTTGCAAGAGGAGTGCTAGCAAATCTCTGAACCTTTCAGCACCTAGTCTAAGCGGCTTTCAAAGAATTTGGTGCAAGGTGTATTCAAGCTATTTGTGTGCCTCTAGGCACATCATTTTACTCTCAGTGCCCCAGGCAGCTCTCTGAGATTCTAAATTACTGAGGAGCTTCTGATTTGTATCAGTGAATGGTTTCCACAAAGAGAGTGTCCTACACCAACTGTACCAAAAATAAAAAATCCCTCCTATCTCTAATATATTTAACTAAGACTGGGCAGAACAGGAATAAAGTAACCAACTTTCCACAGCACATTAAAATTTGAAAAGAACTTTTGCAAAATGCCTTTTCATTTGATCCTCACAAAATATTATCCCCATTTTACTAATTGAGGAAACTGAGGCTAGAGAAAAGTTACTGCAGTTCAGTCATTTCTATCATATCTGACTCTTTGTGATTCAACTTAGGGTTTTTCTTGACAAAGATACTGGAGTGGTTTGCCACTTCTTGTCCAGCTCACTTTGCAGATGAGAAAACTGAAGGTAACCAGCATGAAGTGCTTCTGAGCGTCACACAAAGTCTGGATTTGAACTCAGGTTGTCCTAATTTCAGTGTCAGTGCTTTTATCTAGTGAGCTAATAAATTTCTGAGGCAAAAAATGTTTGTGGCAGCTCTTTTTGTTGTAGCTAGAAACTGGAAGATGAATGGATGTCCATCAGTTGGAGAATGGTTGGGTAAATTGTGGTATATGAAGGTTATGGAATATTATTGCTCGGTAAGAAATGACCAGCAGGAGGAATATAGAGAGGCCTGGAGAGACTTAAATCAACTGATGCTGAGTGAAATGAGCAGAACCAGAAGATCACTGTACACTTCAACAACAATACTGTATGAGGATGTATTCTGATGGAAGTGGAAATCTTCAACATAAAGAAGATCCAACTCACTTCCAGTTGATCAATGATGGACAGAGGTAGCTACACCCAGAGAAGAAACACTGGGAGGGGAATGAAAATTGTTAGCACTAATATCTGTCTGCCCAGGTTGCATGTACCTTCGGATTCTAATGTTTATTGTGCAACAAGAAAATGATATTCGCACACATGTATTGTACCTAGACTATATTGTAACACATGTAAAATGTATGGTATTGCCTGTCGTCGGGGGGAGGGAATAGAGGGAGGGGGGGTAATTTGGAAAAATGAATACAAGGGATAATATTATAAAATATATATATATATAATTAAAAAAAAATTTCTGAGGCAAGATGTGAATCAGGAGATGTAGAATAGAATTAGACCAGATGACACCTTACAAATGTACATCTAGGATGCTTTGAATTTTATTCTGTTTTCTCCAGGTATGTGATAAAAGAAGGCATGTATAAATACACCAGCCCTTCTATCTAGTGTAGGCAAAATAATAATAATAAAATATATTATTTAATATATAAAATATATTTAATGTATTATGTTATTTATATGTGTTACTAATAAATGTATATATTAGATAGATACAAAACATAATAATAAAAAGTGTTATTATCTATGGAAACAAAAAAATTGTCATCTGGATACATTCATGTTCCTGTAAAGCCAGAGGGATACTCCTCCAAATATTTAATGCAAACAGAAGATACTGAAATTTGTGGAAATGCTGGTTTTCATTGGCAGGAATAGAGGAAGGAATATCTCCCTCCCCCACACTCTCATGCAAGGCTGAAGGAAAACTGTCCACACACTGCTCTCCCAAGAATGGGTTATTTGAAATGTACCAGCTGTTTCAGCCACTCAAAGAGTCTCCCTTTGCCAAGAACACTGAAGAAAGTACAAGTATTTTTGCAAATAAAACACCTCAAATGTGAACATGGGATACAACTAAGAGAAGGAAGCAAGGAAAGAAATAAGCACTTATTTCCCTAAAAGAGAAGGGAGCATGAATTTATTCAGTACCTACTATGTGTCAGGTACTGTCTAAAAAGGGTTAAGATGCTTAAGGTCACTGTAACTAGTAACAAAACTATTGTGTTAAATAGGTGCTTTAAAAATAAGTGACTTGCCTAGCCCCACAGTTAATAACAAAGATAGTGTGTTAAATAAGTGTTTTATAAATATCCTATTTGCTATCCACAACTACCTTTGGAGATAAATGCAATTATTATCCTCAGTTTATAGCTGGGAAAACTAAGGCTGACAAAGATTAAGTGACCCAGTAATTAAGGTTCCCCATCTTGTAAGTGTGTAAAGTTAGATTTGAACTTCCTGATTGATCTCTAGCTATTCTTCCTGACCTTTGACAGAGGGATCTATTGTGCTAGCTAACTGGGTCTGGGGAATTACCAATCATGCTCTGATGAATATAAAAAGTATGTTGTATTCATGGGCAAATCTGGATGTGCATTTGTGGGAAGTTGTGAGCTTGCACATCCATAATGGGTTGACTTTTTGAATGTGGATATAGGATATGTGTGGTCTGTATATGTCTATAAACTTAGTACATGTATAGTGTGGTGGGGTAGGGAGGAGTTGTTTGGGGTAAATGGATCCAGAGGAAGTACATTCAAATTATATCTTTGCTGCTTTCTAGCTCCATGCTATGGTTTGGGTTTGGAGAGCCTGCTATCAGACCCTTCCTCTTCTGTCCAGAACCAGAGAAAGGTGATGAAAGAGTTTTAAGAAATCCTCTGGCCCAACCTCTCCATTTTACAGAGGAAGCCAAAATTAAGTGACTAGCCTAGAATTATCTAGATCAGGGGCTCTCAAACTACAGCCCATGGGCCAGATGCGGCCTGCTGAGGACTTCTATGCGGCCTGCCAGGTTATGGCACACGGCTGAGGGGCGGAGAGAGAGTGTGAGCTTTTGTTTTTACTATAGTCCGGCCTCCAACAGTCTGAGGGACAGGGAACTGGCCCCCTATTTAAAAAGTTTGAGGACTACTGATTCTAGATCTTAAAGGCAAGAGGCAGCATTTGAATCCATGACCTCTCCCCCTAGTGTCAAGGATTTTCCCACCATGAAGGCTGATTAGACTTTCTTACTGTGTACATTGGAGAGGGACTTGAGAGGAATGGGTTCAAATCCTGGATTTTATACTTTCTGCCTTGTGTGTGACTTTGTGATCTTGGATAAATCAGCTAATAATCTTTAAAAGAAGGAAGACAAGTCATTCAGAGCATAAAAGATTGAGAATGATTATACTTTAAAATTTGTTATTCAATAGTGTCTGATTCTTATTGGGTCTTATTGGGGTTTTCTTGGCAAAAATGCCAGAGTGGTTTGCCATTTCCTTCTCCAGCCCATTTTACAGAAGAGGAAACTGAGGCAATAGAATTAAGTGACATAGCATGTATGTGTGTGAGGTCAAATTTGAACTTGGAACTTCCTGATCTTAGGCCTGGTGCTTTGCTCACTACATCACCTACCTGCCCTTCCACTTTAAAATAGCTCCTTTTCTAAAATATGCAGAAGACCAAAAAAACAAACAAACAAACAAAAAAAAAAAACCTAGCACAATCTTACAGCTAATATTTTGACAGAGAAATAATGTTACCCTGAGATCGTCTCCAATTTCTTCAGTGTACACATGTACATAGAGAGTTGTCTCTTTATCAGACTATAAACTCACTGTAGGCAAGCATTGCTTTTTACAGGGGCATTGTATGCCCAGCTCTTAGCACAGTGCTAAGCATCCAGTATCCTGAAATCCTCAAAAGGAATCACAAAAAGTCACTTGCAATTGAATAGCAACAAATATACAACAGCTCTACTTGTTAACTGTTAGTCTGTTACATTATCATTATCATACATTGTGATAACATGGTACAACTATTTACAAGATACTGTACACATATTGTTCATTTGGTCCCCTTTTTTTTTTTTTTTTTTTTTTTTTTTTTTTTTTTTGAGGTAGGTGCTATTATTATCTGTCTTTCCCATTTTTTAGATTTGGAAATGAAGGCCGTGCAGTGTTTAATGAATAGCCAGAGTCCAATCAATGTTTAATATTAATGATTCAAACCCAGGCTTACAGACTTCAGATGCAGGATTCTCTCCACTAAGACACATTGTCTCTGTGGCTAGATTGTTGCAGTTTGGAATTAGATTTGGCTGTTTGGGGCCCTGAGCAAGTCCCTCACCCACTGTGAGCCTCAGTTTCCCAAAGATAAAATTAGGATGATTTTTTTTTTTTTAATCAAAAATTCTACCTCATAATGAGGGTCAAAGAAAATGAGAACTACAATGTACTTTTCAAATCTTAAGGTGTTATTTTCATGTCACCCATTATTAGTAAAATGTGCACATGGGGAACCAAACTAACAAGGAATAATAAAGCCATTTACACCCAGCTAATGCAGCTGTTGTAATACAGGCACATTTTAGCCCAGAAATCTAACACAGGGCTCCAACACCTCACAGACCCCGAAACAAAGCAACAGGCTAACGGGGAGCTAATGCAGCTGTTGGCCCAGACACACTTTAATACAGGGAAATACAAAATGTTCTGTGGATACACAAGAGCGGCTGAAGTGGGAAAAAAAAAAAAAGAGCTAAAACAGCTGTTCAGATACATGGTAGTGGACCATGTGAAATCCTTGCAGAGATGGAGAATTACTGGTGCCGAGCATTACATATGTTCTGTCAGACACCGTGGTTGGATGGTTGTTTTTAATGGTCTGCTTTTTTTTTTTTTTTCTTTTGTCATTCTTTATTACTAATATTGGTTTACTGGGTACGGGAACCCAGAAGGAAATAATCAGAAATGAAGGTATTATGAAAACTTTTTTTTTTAAAAAGATGTTATTTTAAATGTACATGGAGCATTTTGTTCAAATCTTAATGTTATATGTTAGCTATGCAACAAGTACATACTGTATTTCAGAATGGGAGAAAGGAGAAGGAAATAAGCGTTCATTAAGTGTGCAGAGACTTTGCTAATCACTTTCCAAGTCAGCGCTCTCTAATAGCTTCCTTTTTGTGGGGTGTTTTTGTCTACAGTGTACCGAATTTCTGAGTATGCATCAGCTCCTTTTTGGAGGTTGTGTAGGGTTTTTGTGGGGGGAAAACGAGGAGGTTGTTCCCCTACACAAATTTTGTGTCTACGTTGTTGTGCATCTACACAAACAGAGCATCTGAGGGTGCGGTGACCTTGCAAACAGCTGCACCGGCTCCTTTTTGCAGGTTGTGTTGCTTTTGTGTCTATGGGGATGTGCAGCTAGACAAGCATCATGTGGATTCCAATGTATACAGCGTTCCTCGGCCAACAGCTGCTTTAGTTACCTTTCGTCAGTTGCGTTGTTTTGGCGTCCGGGAAGTGCGCGTGCGCACTCGCTTAGGGTTTCCCCGCCCCCGCCTCTGCGGGGGCTCGCGAGCGTGCGCGCGACCTAGGAAACTGAGCGCATTTATAGGCCCCGCCCCCTGACTGCCTTGACCCCGCCCCCGCCTCTAAGCCTCGGTGGGTAGCTCCCAGTTCCGTAAACACATCTCTCTCCTCCCCAGCTCGGCTTGGACCGTACCAATTTCTGCTCGCGGGGAGAGCCCGCTCCCGCAGCCTCCGCCATCTAGGCAGAAGCCCCGCGCTCCGGCCCCGCGCCTACCCTTGTGGGCGCAACTCCTTGGCGGCGTCGCTAGGGCCTCGCGCGGGATCGGATCGGGGGCGGGCAGGCGGCGGGATGGGCCGCCGCGAGTCCGCGCTCCCCCCCGCGGGCCGGGCGCGATGGACGACGCCTTGGCTGGCTGCTCTGTCCCTCTGGGCCCTTTAAATACCGCGTGGGGCCGGGGGGAGGGCGGAGGGGGCTGGCGAGCGGCTAGGCGGCCGTGCAGTCCGGAGGGCTAGCGGCGGAGCCGAGCCGGGCGGAGCGGAACCGAACCCCGCGGGGATCCGCACGGACGGGACTGGACGGGACCGGACGGGAGGACGGGCTGACTTTACCTCTGTCCGCGCCCGGCTCGGTGGGTACCCCACGGCTACGCGCGGTGGGGACGGACAGCCGCCCGCCTGCCCCTGGGATAGACTTCGCCCCTCCCACCCACGGGGTCCCGAGCCCCCACTTTAGCCTTAACTTTATTTCGGGGACGGAGGAGACGGCCCCGGTTTCGTGCCCGGGTCCCCCCGGCGCGTTTCTCACTTGTTTGTCCCCGAACCGCCGTCCCGCGTGGGAGCGGCGGGGAAGGGGAGGGGACCGCTGGGCGGCCCGGGCTGCGCTGGCACCCCCGCCCCGGGGGGAGCCCGAGTGCCGGGGCTTGTTTACGTCCGTGCTGGGCAGATGCCAGCGTGTGCGCTCCGGAGCAGCTTCCAAAAATACTCCTCGGGGAGGAGACAAGGGCACGACCGGGGGCGCCTGTCACCCACCTTCCCTGGCCTTCCAGAATGGGCGGGGGGCACCTGCCTTCCCGCCCCCACCCCACTGCTGACTGTCCACTCCCCCTCCTCCCTTCCTGACCCCGCCACTCCGGGACTGAGCGGCGGCCGCTTGTCCTTCCTCTCCGCTCCTGAGCTATCCCACCCGCTCCTCCGTCTGACTGCCCTCTCCCGGGAGGCGCAGGCACCCCCTGGCCCCCTCCTCCTGGGTCCCCGGGCCCTGTGGGAGAAGGATGTGGGCTGGAGAGATGGCTGTCTCTGTTTTGGGTCGGTTGCCTGGGCTTTCGAGCAGACCCCGCCTCTTCCCCGGCTCCTCTCCTCCCTCGGTTTTGTTTTGACAGGAAACGTGCAGCTAGCGGGTGGGGGAGGAGGGGAGGGGAGCCGGACACCCGAGCTCCAGGCGGGCGGAACTGGCGGGACCTCGGGGACCCTTCGGGCCGCCGCCTCGTTTTACAAAGTTCGGGCAGCGGCTCCCATGCTCACCGGGCCCGTGGGGCTTGGCTCTGCTTGGTAGGGCTGCCGTGAGGCGAAGGGCGGGCTGCTGGGGGCTGCAGCTGCATCCTTGCCCGGAGGGTGATCCGGGGCTGTCTGCCGGGCCTGCTCTCTGAGTTACCCTTCTCTGCCTTAGAGGGCTCCGAGCCGCCTCCCAGGGGACCCGGCCGGCTTAGAGAGGAGAGGCCAGAGAAAGACCAGAGCTTCTCCGGAGTCCCCGGCTGGAAACCCGGCTTTCCAGCGGGGTGGGAGAGACAGGCTGCGCTCTTCTGGATCAACTCAGTGCAAGGACCCGGGCTTCAATTCTGATTCCTCCCCATGCTAGTTGTGTCCTCTTGAGGGAAGTAGTTATAAAACCTCTCTGCCTGGGGCTCAGGTCCTTCCTTCCTTCCTTCCTTCCTTCCTTCCTTCCTTCCTTCCTTCCTTCCTTCCTTCCTTCCTTCCTCCTTCCTTCCTTCCTTCCTTCCTTCCTTCCTTCCTTCCTTCCTTCCTTCCTTCCTTCCTTCCTTCCTTCCTTCCTTCCTTCCTTCCTTCCCTCCTTCCTTCCCTCCTTCCTTCCTTCCTTCCTTCCTTCCTTCCTTCCTTCCCTCCTTCCTTCCCTCCTTCCTTCCCTCCTTCCTTCCCTCCTTCCTTCCCTCCTTCCTTCCCTCCTTCCTCCCTCCCTTCCTTCCCTCCTTCCTTCCCTCCTTCCTTCCTTCCTTCCTTCCCTCTTTCCTTCCTTCCCTCCTTCCTTCCCTCCTTCCTTCCCTCCTTCCTTCCCTCCTTCCTTCCCTCCTTCCTCCCTTCCTTCCTTCCTTCCTTCCTTCCTTCCTTCCTTCCTTCCTTCCTTCCCTCTTTCCTTCCTTCCCTCCTTCCTTCCCTCCTTCCTTCCCTCCTTCCTTCCTTCCTTCCTTCCTTCCTTCCTTCCTTCCCTCCTTCCTTCCTTCCCTCCTTCCTTCCCTCCTTCCCTCCTTCCTTCCTTCTTTCCTTCCTTCCCTCCTTCCTTCCCTCCTTCCCTCCTTCCTTCCCTCCTTCCTTCCTTCCCTCCTTCCCTCCCTCCTTCCTTCCTTCCTTCCTTCCCTCCTTCCTTCCTTCCTTCCTTCCTTCCCTCCTTCCTTCCCTCCTTCCCTCCTTCCTTCCCTCCTTCCTTCCTTCCTTCCTTCCTTCCCTCCTTCCTTCCCTCCTTCCTTCCTTCCTTCCCTCCTTCCTTCCCTCCTTCCCTCCTTCCTTCCTTCTTTCCTTCCTTCCCTCCTTCCTTCCCTCCTTCCCTCCTTCCTTCCTTCCTTCCTTCCTTCCCTCCTTCCTTCCCTCCTTCCTTCCCTCCTTCCCTCCTTCCTTCCTTCCTTCCTTCCTTCCCTCCTTCCTTCCCTCCTTCCTTCCTTCCTTCCTTCCTTCCCTCCTTCCTTCCTTCCTTCCTTCCTTCCCTCCTTCCTTCCCTCCTTCCCTCCTTCCTTCCCTCCTTCCTTCCTTCCTTCCTTCCTTCCCTCCTTCCTTCCTTCCTTCCCTCCTTCCTTCCCTCCTTCCTTCCCTCCTTCCCTCCTTCCTTCCTTCCTTCCTTCCTTCCTTCCTTCCTTCCTTCCTTCCCTCCTTCCTTCCCTCCTTCCCTCCTTCCTTCCTTCTTTCCTTCCTTCCCTCCTTCCTTCCCTCCTTCCCTCCTTCCTTCCTTCCTTCCTTCCTTCCCTCCTTCCTTCCCTCCTTCCTTCCTTCCCTCCTTCCCTCCTTCCCTCCTTCCTTCCTTCCTTCCTTCCTTCCTTCCCTCCTTCCTTCCCTCCTTCCCTCCTTCCTTCCTTTCTTCCTTTCCTCCTTCCTACCTCCCTCCCTCCCTCCCTCCCTTCCTTCCTTCCTTCCTTCCTTCCTTCCTTCCTTCCTTCCTTCCTTCCTTCCTTCCTTTCCTCCTTCCTACCTTCCTCCCTCTCTCCCTCCCTCTCTCCCTCCCTCCCTCCCTTCCTTCCTTCCTTCCTTCCTTCCTTCCTTCCTTCCTTCCTTCCTTCCTTCCTTCCTTCCTTCCTTCCTTCCTTCCTTCCTTCCTTCCTTCCTTCCTTCCTTCCTTCCTTCCTTCCTTCCTTCCTTCTTTCCTTCCTCTTCCTTCTTTATTTCCTTCCCTCTCTCTTTTTCTTTCTTTCTCTCTCTTTCTTCTTTTCTTTCCTTTTTTCTTTTTTGCAAGACAGTTGAGGTTAAGTGACTTGCCAGGGTCACCCAGCTAGTACAAGTTAAGTGTCTGAGGCTGATTAGAACTCGTGTCCTCCTGACTGGGAGGGGGGAAGGGGGAGAGGGAGGCAGTGCTCTATCCCCTAGCTGCCTCTGGGCTTCAGTTTTTTTCTGTAAAATTGGGATTGCACTAGATGGTCCCTAAGGTCCCTCTGATTCTAAATTCTGACTTTTTTTTTTTTTTTTTTTTTTTGGTAAAATGAGGGAATTAGATTAAATACTCTCTGGATCTCTGGAGACCCTACCAGATCTAAATCTCAAAATTTTAGAATAATAACATCATTTGGATCCAATATCAGTTTTCAATACCTGCCTACTTCTGAACCCTCTCTCTTTATAACAATTACTTATTCAGTCCTGTCCAATTCTTTGTAATCCTATTTGGGGTTTTCTTGCTAGTGATCCTGGAGGGGTTTGCCACTTCCTTGTCAGTTTTTCAGATGAAGAAACTACAGGGTGAAATGATCACACAGTTAGCTAATGCCCGAGGTTGATTTGAACTCAAGAATTCTTGACTCCAGGCCTGGGGTTCTATCCACTATGGCAGCTAGCTGCCCCAAGAATTACTCTTGCAGTTAATTCAATGTGTCAGTGAGTCTCCCTTTAGGGGTTTCAGCAGGTCAGAAGCAGAACCTCTCTTCAGTGTTTGTGGTGAACCCTGGAGCAAAGAGTTGGAGTAGTTAAGTGCTGAATAAATAGTAGGACATTGGAACAGAATGTTAGGTTGGAGGTTTTCAAATAGCCTGGTTTTCTAGAAATTGACTTTATTGAGGAATTACTTCTGTAGACTGTGAACATTTGATTGTTAGTCAGGGCCTGTTTTGTCTAAGCACATGTTTGGGCTCAACACAGTGCCTGCCACATAGTAGGCTTTTAATAAAATGTTTATCAGAGATGTAATTTTGATATTCCCTAATAGAAAATCTCTGCAGAGTAATCATTGCCTTGTCACCCTGTGTTTGGTGTGTTTAGCCCACTGTTATAGCCACCATTTTGGGCTGGATTGAATGAATGTAGAAGGAGAGATTTCTCTTGCTCCCTTCCCTTCCCCAAGTGCCCAGAGCCTTTTCAAGATTCAAACCCCTGCATAACCTACCATGTCACAAAACGCTTTTTCTTTGTAACCCTCCTTCTGACCCTTGTGCTTATGTTGGAAGAGCAGTTTCTGAAATTAGCCTCAGTTTCTTCCTGTGTAAAATGAAGTGGGGAAAGACTTTCCAGAGTCCCTTCCAGTCCTAAATGCTGTGCTCTTGTGAAGTGACCTGTCCCAAGGTCATTCGTGGCAGAATATCACCTGTCTTCACTCATCTCTTTTTTCCTTCTTCCTGCCTTTTTTTCTGCTCTTGTCCGGGCTGTGTCCATTTTCCCAGGTCCTGCTGGGCAAGTCAAATACCCAGTTCACTACAAGGTGTTAAAGACTGATAAGAGCTTGGATATTTGTATTTTAATTTGTATTAAAAGTGTGACTGAAAAGATGAAATTTTTGTGTGATCTTGTATAAATCACTTTCTCTTTGGACTAGCAGTGCTTTTTGAAGTGCAGCTCCAGAGCCCTGATCCCAGGATTGCTATCATGTGTGGAAAGACTCCTAAATGGAATAATTGTTTGGCTTCTCTGGTCCGCTGTTGGCTTATTTCCCATTTCCTTCTCTAAACAATGTTAGAGGAGTTGGTCTTGGCTTGTTTGATGTCATCTTGTAATGCAGTGGTGTCCATGTTACCACATTGGATGCCCGGGTTGTTTGGCTCTGTGATAAGCTGGAGAGTGTCCAGAGGAGGGTAACAAGGTCATAGGAACTGAGGGTGTTTAACCAGGAAAAGGGCCCACAAGTGAATAAGCAGGAAAGGAAGCTGGATATATTTGGGAAATTATACAGGGTTTATAGTAATAGTGAGTTACTCCTTGGGAAGCACAGTGGCTATTTGAAGGACTGTCTAATGGCAGAGGGATTACTTCAACTCCTTATGTATGGTCCCAAGGGACTATGGATAGAAGTAGTTGCATGGAAATACATTGAGACTTGAAATATAGAACAATTGTTGTTAAAAACAACAATAACAACATTTGATGTTATTCTTATATTTTTGGTTTATGTCATCTTAATTTCTAAATATATCCCTGAATATAACAGTCCTCCTTCCCAAAAAGAGCTCTCTTGTACTAAAGATTTTTTTTAAATTGTACTAAAGAAAAAAAAATTTTAAAGATGAATAAGTTCAGCAAAACTAACCAACAGATCAAAGAAACCTGACACTTTTCATAACTCTAATCCCCAGCTTCTGAAAAAAAGACAGAAGTATATTTAATATTTCTTTTTTATATTCTTACAGTCAATCAACAATAATTTTCATTGACTACTTTGTACCAGCACTTTGCTAGGAGGCACAATGTAGCTAGGGAGAGAGATAAAGATCCTTTAGGAAGGATACAAAGAAAAAAAAATGAAACAATCCTCACTCTCAAGGAATTTCCATTTACAAGGAAAAACCTCTTCAAGTTGAGAGTTGTCTAGATGTGGAATGGAGAACCTAAAGAATTAATGAGGTGCCTTTATTGTAGATCTTCAAGTTCTTGGAAGACAGAGGCTGGTTAATTTCTGCCTTCATCTCCTTAGCACTTAGCACAACTGTTAGTGCTTAATAATAAACTCTTGTTGACGGATTGATTATAACAAGCACACTTGACCCCTTGAAGAAATATGAGAATGGGATTCCTCTCTTTGTAGAGTTGGAGGATGGCTATATAAAATGTCAGCTCTAGTTCCATCAATTAAATTAATTTTGCTGAAATAATTCCTCTCACACATTTCTTTTTAATTCTGGAATAACGAAAGAAGAAAGGGAGAGAGGGAGTGAGGAAGGAAGGAGGGGAGAGAGGGAGGGAGGGAAGAAACAAATTTTGTGGACTGTGTTCCATGAAGAATGGAATCCTCTTTCTGTTCTGGATTAGGCTACATACTTCTCCTTTTTTTATGATCTCTTTGGGATACAGATCTTATAGTGGTATTACTGGATCAAAGGGTATATACAGTTTTATAGCCCTTTGGACATAGTTCTAAATTGCTCTCCAGAATGATTGGATAGGTTCACTATTCTACCAATGATGCTGTAAAGTGCCCCAATTTTCTCCAATATTTATCATTTTTCTTTTCTATACTATTTAGGCCAAATACTTCTTAAGAACCTTCCAATGCTGAGATTCTGATTTAGACTAACTCTTTAGTTACTCACATGGGGTTGGGCTATCAGGAGTTAGAACAGGCAGGGCCTTTGACTTTAGTAGTTCAAGAATCCAATAATGGTTCGTAGGAGACCTGGCCATATTTTATCTTTCTTTGGCCTGAGGATGTTTCGCTTTTCAAGAAAGTCTTCATTCATAAGCATTTGAAGTTAGTTCTCCCTGAAGAAATGAAATTGGGTTGTAATACTCTACAGCCCCCACGATACATAGGGGGTCATTAACTTTCAGGGCCCTGCTGGTTTGGGTCACCAGGAAGGGCCCCATCAAATTTCCATATCCATTCCTTGATCTTTAAGACAGTGTGGGATCTTACTGGGCTGAACCAAAGGGACGGTGTTGTAATTGGGGATTTATTGTCATTGAGAGAAGACCCCACTGGGAAAAATGTTTCTATAACAGATTTTCCTTCTCTTTGACCAGTGATTTGGTGTAGTCCATTGTTTGAGGTGATCTCCTGGCTCGATAATGACCCTGAGACCTTCCCTCTGACCAAAAGCAGTGCTGAGCCCTAGACTCCCCATTACAGGTAGGTCAGAAAAATCACCATGAAAAAAATCTTTTCTTTGCCTATTATAGGATCAGAGTAGAGAGAGTCTAAGACCAGAAGAGTTCTCCCAGGTCATCTAGTTCTACCTTTACCTGAGGCTTCCAGTAAAAGTTGGGGTTTTAGTTGGCACTTAAATACAGGGAGGTCAGTAGTTGGAGCAAAGGAGGGAGAATGTCTAGACTTGCAGGAAAGCCAGAGAAAATGCCTACTTGATATAAAAACCACTCATTGATTTAGTCCCACATCTTAGACCAATCCTACAGATGGACAAAGGGCCCAGAAGTGAATAAGCAGGAGAGGAAGCTGGAATATATCTGGGAAATTATACAGGGTTTATAGTAATAGTGAGTTACTCCTTGGAAAAGAATAATCCATCTTTTCAAAGGCCAATATTCTCCCAGTGGTGCTATCTATCTAGGAATTATAAAGCATCAAATGTCAGAAAAATCAAAATTATGGGTGATCTATTGGATTGTGCAGGGAGTGAGGAAAGATAACATCATCTTTTTAGAAGCAAACTTTCAGATCTTAAACGAGAGGCAGCATGGGGCTATAGATAGAGACCTGGCCCTAGAGTGAGCAAAACTTGAGGTTAACTTCATTGTAGGTTGTATAACCTTGGATAGATCATTTTGGAGCCAGTACTGAAATGCATTGGTAATGGGAGCTTCTTCATTGAGATTTCCTTATGCTAGTGAACTCATAGAACTTATCCAATTAAGGGGAAAAAAAATTATTGGTGCAGTGAATAGAGCCTTGAAGTTAGGAGGACCTGAGTTCAAATGTGGCTCAGACACTTAATATTTCCTAGCTGTGTGACCTTGGGCAAGTCACTTAATTCCAAATGCCTCAGGAAAGGAAGGAAGAAAGGAAAAAAGGAGGGAGGGAGGAAGGAAGGAAGAGAGACAGGGAGAAAGAAAGAGAGAGAAAAGAAAAGACAGAAGGAAAAAAAGAAAGAAGGAAGGAAGGAAAGAAAGGAAGGAAGGAAGGAAGAAAGGAAAAGAAAGAAACTTAAAGTGTCAAAAAAAAAAAATGCCAAATTGGAGACTGGAGTGAAGGTTCTTATGCTAGGGCCTGTGGTTTGTCTGAATCTGAGGACTTTAGCTTGAATTGAAGTCTCAGTCTTGGAATTATTTGTTAAAGTCATTAGAAGGTGTGTTTTGATTGAAACTAGGCCAGCTGTGATTTGATTGATGATCAAAGGCTTGGTGGAAAATTGGTTGGTCACTGTGGGTAAAAACAATAGCTAGCATTTACATAGTATTTCAGAGTTTGCAAAGTACTCCCCATTTGTTCTCACCTTCACCTTGAGAACTGGTAGCAGTGTTATTTCCATTTCACAGATGAGGATTTCTGTGACTCTACCAGGAAAAGAATCATTGACTTTTGACCTTTATTTGCTATTGTGGTTAATTGGGGCTATAAAAAGCAAATAGATTTGGATTTAAAGGCCAAGATTTCCTGTCCTTGTCCCTCTCCATTACTTGGGCTAACTAAATTTTTCTGGTCTCAATTTTCTCATCTGTGTTATAAGGTGTTTGGCTATAATGGGGGATATAAAAAAGCAGTAATTTTGATTTAAAGACCAGGGTTCTGTGGCTCTCCATTACAAATCTCCTTTGTGATCTTGGGTAGATTGTAAATTCTTCTGACCTCAGTTTTCTCATCTAGATGATCCGTTCAGCTCTAGATCTGTGCTCCTTCCTGAGCCTCAGTTTACTTATCTGTAAAGTGAAGGGGTTGGACCCCAAGTCTAAAGTCAGGAGTTCAAATCTGGTCTCAAACATTTACTAGCTGTGGCCCTGGGCAAGACATTTAGCTTTGTTCTCCTCAGTTTCTTTATCTGTCAGATGAGCTGGTGAAGGATATGGTAAATCGTTCCAGTGCTTTTGCCAAGAATATCCCAAATGGGGTCATCAAGAGTCAGATATAATTGAAAAACAACTGAACAATTGGAATTATCTAAAATAGGAAAAGCTATCTTGGGTTCCCCATCTCTGGAAGTGGTAGTTGGGTGACATTATAGGAGGGACTTCTTGGTTTGATATATAAATTGGACCAGTTGGCTTCTGGGATTCCTTCTGAGATTCTCTGAAAAAGACCAAATGAGTTTTCCTGGTGCCACCATGTTTTTCCTTTCATTATATTCTCAAGTCTTAGCCCTGTAGTAGTGAGCTTGGAGAAAATACTTAATGAGTGGTTGGTGACCCAATGTTGTATCACCCTCCAAGGTTATATATCACTTGATTTCCAGATATCACAATCCCTTGTCTCTTTTAATATTTTAGAATGCTTGATTTACATCAATTTATCATCTGTCCTGTCTTTTGTTTGTCCCTCCAGCTTGGGATCT
The DNA here is from genome assembly GCF_048593235.1 of Sminthopsis crassicaudata. Classification (NCBI taxonomy): domain Eukaryota; kingdom Metazoa; phylum Chordata; class Mammalia; order Dasyuromorphia; family Dasyuridae; genus Sminthopsis; species Sminthopsis crassicaudata. Next base: position 292,880,547 of record NC_133621.1, read on the forward strand.
GGTGTTTAATCTTCATCTCAGCTCACTTCTGTTGCTCAGTTCAGAGCTCTCTCCCATTTCTGACACTGGCTCTTCCCCGATTCTTCTTCTTGTCTCAGCTCTTTTTTCCTTTCAGGAAGTTTCTTTTTAAAAAAAGATAAACTTAGCAACCATCAAAAACCAACAGCATTTCAATATACAAAGAAGAAAAAAAAAGATGATTTTTATTAAGTATATATTAATTGACTGGGGTGTGCATATGAGTGGACAAGCAGTTATTAAGCACTTACTGTGTTCTGATCTCTGTGTTAAATGCTTATAAATATCTCATCTGTGAGAATCCTTTCAGCTAGAATATACACATTTGTTATGATATTTTTATTTTTCTGATTGTTCATTGGCAGTCACTGGGAGGGAGAAATAATAAATGCTTATAGGAATAAATAATTTTTTAAAAGATGAAAGGGAGAAAAATACATGAAATTTGACACAGCAGGGAATTCCAGTGCTCATCTGCTTGTTCATGTCCCCTTATGAACTTATTCTGGATTTTTAAGAAGTTCATTTTCCTTTCTTGAACCACTGCTACTGCTTATCTATTTCCTCCTCCCTCAAACCAATAAAAATCTCTTTCTTAAGCACCTCCTCTACCCATAGGTCTGTTCCCTTCTTTTGCTGGTTCCTTGCGCTTGTTCCACCCAGGGATTCCTTGAGCATCTTTCTAAGGTTTCCTTAATATCTACAGAGCCCTTCCTGGAGGCTTAAGCTTTATTTATCATTAATATTTGGATTAGGTGAAAGTTGCCTTAATTGCCATCTACCATTACTCACTTGAATGGGTATGGCCTCAAACTGACTCCTGTTGAAGACCTTAACTTAAAAAGGCCAAAGTATCCCTTTGTACCCAAGGACCATCTTTAATCTTTTTTTTTTTTTTTAATAATAGTTTTTTATATTCAAAGACTTTTCAACATTCCCCTTTTCAAAACCTTGTGTTCCAAATTTCTCTCCCTTCCTCCTGTCCCCTTGACAATGACTAATCCAATGTAAGTTAAATATGTGCAATTCTTCTCTACGCACTTCCACATTTATCATGGTGCACAAGAAAAATCAGGAAAAAAATGGGGGAAATGAAAAAGAAAACAAAAAGCAAGCAAACAACAAAAAAAGATGGAAAAAAAGGTGATCCCATTTAGTCCCCTAGTCCCTTCCCTGTATGTACATGGCTTTCTCTATCACAAGTCTATTGGAATTGCCTTGAATCACCTCATTGTTGAAAGAGTCACATCCATTACAGTCGATCATCACATAATCTTCTTGTTTCCATTTACAATGTTTTCTTGGTTCTGTTCACTTCCTTTAGCATCAGCTCATTTTCCCAAAGAGGGAAAAAAATCAACACTTCTCTGGGCAGCCCATCCCACAATCTTTGGATGTGGATCCAAAGGTTGGCTCTCATTGTTAGGAAAGTTTTCCCCTGATATCTAGACCAAATTTATCTCTTTGTACCTTATACCCACTGGTCCTACTAGTCCTGCTCGGACCAGACAGAGAGGAATGAAATTTTAAAGAAGAATCCTCTTCAAATACTTGGAGACATCCAGAAAGATCCCTTAAACTTGGCATCTAAAGGCTAAACATCCCAGTCTTTCTCTGAAATCATCCTGCTGATCGTTTCTTATAGAACAATAATATTCCATAACATTCATATACCACAATTTATTCAGCCATCCTTCAACTGATGGGCATCCACTCAGTTTCCAGTTCCTTGTCACTACAAAATGGTCTGCTAGAAACATTTTTGTACATGTGGATCCTTTTCCCTTTTTTATGATTACTTTTCTCTAATCTTCTTAATCTATATCTTGACACTGGACCTAGATGGCTCTAGAGGGGAAAGTGAGGCTGGTGACCTTGCCCAGTCCTCCCTCACTTAAATCCAATTCACTTGCATGTCATGGTATCACCTCCCTGATGTCCTTCAAGAACCAACAACAATCATTAATATTCAGAATGGGACTGTGATTTTCTGGAATAGGGGATCTCCCAGATTAGGAAACCCTCCTTTACCTCAATAGGTTGCCACCTTCTCTGCAACTTCTGCTGTCAGAGAGCTGGGGCACTTAGAGGAAAATAACTTGCTTCAAGTTACACAGCCTGACTATTTCATTGGCAGGACACAAACCTAGAACTCTCTGACTCAAAACTGCCAGATAATAATAGTAACCCAGTTCAAAAAGCATTCATTAAAAATCTTCTATGAGTCAGTAAACTAGGACTTATTTGTTGCCTGCTAAATCCCTAGCCCTGAGGATTCAAAGAAAACAAAGAAAGGGAGAAAGTTGGTTCCCTCAAGGAACTTACATTCTAAGGGAGGAAATGGTATAGGAAGGTAGTAGAAAGCTGCCAGGTTGCTAGGGACTTTTGTAGTAGGGAGCATCAGGGAAGCTTTTTTGCAGCTCAAGCTGTGTCTTGAAGGAATCACCCATCATGAAATGGCAAAGCACTCCAGTATCTTTGCCAAGAAAATCCCAGATGGGATCATGAAGAGTTGGTCTGAACAATAACAACAACATAGCTAAAATTGCATGACAGAGTCAGGATTCAAAACATCTTGACTAGCTTAGAACAGAACAAAATAATGAAGTTCTTTAAGGATGACTATCAAGTCTTACCCTTGGATTTAAAAACTTAGCAAACCTAGGTATAAGATGGCATGAGGTTTTTGTTGTTGTTGTTGTTTTTTTTGTTTTTTGTTTTTTGTTTTTTTGAGGCTGGGGTTGTGACTTGCCCAGGGTCACATAGCTAGGAAGTGTTAAGTGTCTGTGAGACTGGATTTGAACTCCAGTCTTCCTGAATTCAAGGCTGGTGCTCTATCCACTGCACCACCTAGCTGCCTTCAATGGGATGAGTTTTAAATAGATGGTAGTTTTATCTGGAAAAGATCTAAGGGAATTCTTGGATCAGAGCCTGAATAGACAGTAAGACAAGGTAGCTAGAAAAAAAAAAAAAAAATCAATCCTGGTCTCATTAAGGGAGCCAAAGAGACTAGGGTTTAATCCTGTGTCCTCTGTTCTGGTCGAAGCACATTGGAGCATTGGGTTCTTTTCTGACTGTGATGGTTGGTACTAAACAAGGATGCAATAGAAAAGACTGGGATTTTTAGCCTTTAGATGCCAAGTTTAAGGGATCTTTCTGGCTGTCTTCAAGTATTTGAAGAGGATTCTTCTTCAAAATTTCATTCCTCTGTCTGGTCCGAGCAGGACTAGTAGGACCAGTGGGTATAAGGTACAAAGAGATAAATTTGGTCTAGATATCATAGGGGAAAACTTTCCTAACAATGAGAGCCAACCTTTGGATCCCACATCCAAAGATTGTGGGATGGGCTGTCCAGAGAAGTCCCCAGAGGGACTTCTTCCCTCTTAGGGGCATTTCAAGCAGAGGTGGGAGGACCACTTGTCAGAGATCTTGTAGAGAGAGAGGATACCCATCCAGTCAGAGGCTGGGCTACATATTCCTCTGATGTTCTTGCCAGTTCTGAGACTTTTAGTCATTGGAGCTGGGAACTCTGGAACATTTCCATTTGACAGATTATTTCAGAAGGTTAAGAACTTAAAGGCAGAGAGACCTGAAAGATCATCTAGTATGAGACTCAGAAATGTGAATTTGTTCAAGGTTACATCAGCCTTACTTAGCAAGCCAAGATTTGAACCCAGGTCTTTGGATTTCAAGTTCAGAATTCTGTTTTTACACATGAGGAAACTGAGACTCTAGTCATCAAGTTTAAGGAGGGATGAAACTGGGACTTAACCCAAGGCCTTCTATTCTTCTACTCTCCGTTTTTTATGCTGAGTTTCTTTCTTTTTTTTTTTTTTTTTTTTCACTCTTCACAGATGATATGATAGTATATTTAGAAAACCATAAAGAAGCAACTAAAAACTTGTTGAAATAATTAACAACTTTATGCCTTGAATTTCTACCAAGATGGCAGATCAAGACTGGAATTATAAACAGCCTACCAGAGATCTTAATTGTGTCCTGCCTGGGGCTGAGTGTTAATTAAAATGATAACATTTCCTTTATTACATCTGCCAGCTCTGTAGAACTGAGACTTAGTCCCAGGACAGGGGAATTTAAAAAACTTTAGCCCTCAGAAATAACAGAATTTAGTATTTGCTTTGCCAGAATGAGTTCCAATCAGAAGCTGCCAGATGGCTCATTTGCCCCACCCAACTGAGCTGATTCATTGGCTGACTCCGCCCAGCAGCAGCCTCCCCAGGAAGGGCTATTTGATATTCCTGGTTGGCCAATGTAAGGGGTTTATGTCTGCCCCATACTATGGCACCTCCTCAGAAGACTAGAGGCTGGTACTTATAGAGTTAGAAGCCACAAGGAAGACCTTTGGGTCCAATACTCTCATTTACAGATGAGGTAACAGAGTTATCCAGGTGACTTGTTCCAGGGACTGGGTTTGAACTCAAGTCCAGTGAGTCTAATATTACACTCTCCTTCTGCCTTAGGCCCCTTATGGCCCTCAAATGGATGTATCTCAAGAATTTGATTTGAGGGTTACCTTTCTGGGGTTTGTCCAGGTTACCAGTACTGCCAGTGAAGGCCCTGGGATTTGTTTTCTTCCCAAGAGAGTAGCCAGTGTTTATTAGGTAAAGCATTCTGATATCAGGAAGGCCTGAATTTCAATCCTGCTTCAGACACTCACTGGCTTTGTAATCCTGAACAAGTCACCAAACCTCAGTTTCCTCATCTACAAAATAGGTATAAGAAGAACACCTATTTCCCAGAGTTGTTGCAATGATCAGAGAAGATGAATTGTGGAAAGTCCTTTCTAAACTTTAAAGCACTATTTCAATAGGAGTTGTCACTTTTGTGGTTGTTCTTGTTGCAGAGGACCTAGAAATGTTCACCTGCATTGCTCCACTCTGTAATAGAACTCTGCCCATGAGTACATTGACCGGTCAGTTGTGAAATCTCTCCTCCCTTGAAATCTTGCAAAGCAGAAAAGTACCATGGAGTGCTGGGCCTGGCATCAGGAACACCTGAGTTCAAATTTGTCCTTGGACACTTAGTAGCTGTGTGATCCTAAGCAAATCACTTCATCCTGTCTGCATCAGTTTCCTTATCTGTAAAATGAGTTGGATTACAAAATGTCAAACACTCCAATGTCTCCAAATGGAGTCACCAACTGAAAAAAAATGACTGAAGAACAACAAGAGGATTATGGAAGGGACATTAGAAAGGACCATTTTGGTAAATGAGGAAACTGAGTCACAGAGAGGTTGAACCACTTGCCCAGAACCACATAAGTAGATTTGAATCCAGATCTTCTGATCCCTGGGTCCAAAACTGTAACTTAGAGCTGGGGTGATTGGGCTCAGTGAACTTTCTGAGGTCCCTTCTAGCCTTGGTTCTCCAGCCATCAGGCTTTGCTAGAGTCATTTAAAAAAAAAATAAATTACTTAGTATTTTATTTTTCCCCAGTTACACATAAAAATAAAGTTGTTTAGCATTCATTTTTTAAAACTTTGAGTTCCAGATTCTCTCCCTTCTTCCTTCCCTCTCCCCCACCCACTATGTTTCTACAAGCTGTTTGATATAGGCAATGTCTATGGGTATATGTATCATCATGCAAAGCATCTCCATATTTAGACTCATTCTTCTTGAGTATGTTCTGTGCCCCTCCCTAGGCACCAAAAAACTGATCTGGGGGCTGTTTGTCTGTGCAGGTGCCTCCGTTTACCCTAAGGCAGCCAAACAAAATGCCCTTTAATGATGAAAAACGCTCAGTGAATGATGATCCCACCAGCGACTCCGACTCTTCTCGTATGTCCGAGAGCACGGCTTCCTTCAGTGACTATGAGTGTTCCCGACAGAGTTTCACGAGCGACTCCTCCAGCAAGTCCAGCTCTCCTGCCTGTAAGCAAACAGAAGTCATCAGTGGTTTCTGGTCCCATCGGACCCCCGGTGGGGCCACCCTAGTCCAAAGCTCACTCACTTATCATAAGGAGGAAACTGAGGTCCAGAGAAAGGAAAGTCATGGAGCACTGAGCTAAACACTAGAGATACAAAATAGCCAAAATTCAGTCTCTGCCTGTAGGGAGCTTATAGTCTAATGAGGAAGACAGCATGTATATAACTATATATAAACCAAACTAATAATTAAGAAATAATTAAGAGAGAAAGCATCTCTGGGCTTTGGACTTGTGTTTGAGTCCAAATCAAGTCCTTCCCATGGGGCATTTTAATTCACAGTTCTGGGGATGAATAAATGTTTGCATGTTTTCCCTCCTCTGGTGAGATTCTTAAGTCTTTGAGTTGAATTACCCAGAGCAACGGGCAATCCAGGAAGTGAAGTAACCAGAGGGTTTTCCTGGTGGTTTCAAAAATGGTTTCACAAATCACCCCACAGAGGCACCAGAAAATGAAATCGGTATTGCCGGCAGCAGCAATTTTTTTTTGTTGTTGTTGTTTGTTTGTTTTTTTTGTTTTTTTTTTTTTTTGTTTGTTTCAAATTTCTGATTTCATCAGTGTAGCAAACTCCTACCCATGCAGGTCATCACCCAGTCCCCAGTTTATAGCTTGAGACATCAAACAAATTACCTGAGATCACATAGTCAGTAATGGGACTTGAATCTAGGTCTTTTTGACTTTGAAGCAGGATCTCTACTCACTATACCACCCTGCTTCTCAGCTGTAGTAGCAGTAATAAGGATAACATTAGCAACTGACATTTATATAATGCTATCAGGCTTGCAAAGTACTTCAGCTACAGTATCTCATTCAATCACTGACTCTTAAGGAACAATTCAAAAAAAGTAATTTCTTGAGTGTCAGCTAACAAATATTTGTTCATTTATTTTTTCTTATGTGATTTATTTTTTATTTTCATTTCTTTTTAGTGTTCATTTTTTTTTTACATTTTGAATTCAAATTTCCTTCACTTCATCCTATCCCCTACTCTTTGAGAACTATGATATCCATTGTAACACGTAAAATCATGCAAAAGATATTTCAATCATTTAACATTCAACAAGCATTTATTAAGTGCTTATTATGTGCTAGACTTTGAGTTTAGTGCTGGAGTGACAAAAGCAAAATTATGTTTTCTGCCCTCAAGGAACCAAGGGAGAGAAAACATAAAGCTCTATGTACATAGGACAGTATAAGTGGAAAGACACTGGAGAGAGGGAACCTTTTGTCCATTTTTATATGTGACCAGATCCTGAGGCTCATAGACCATTGATTTGGACTATCTCTAAGTCTTTCTTGTCCTTATTTCACAGGTCTGAAAACTGTGATCCAAAGTGGTTCAATAGTCAAAGTATCATAAAATAAAATGCCTTAAGATTCCAAAGCAGATTCTGAAAGAAGATTGGGACTTAGGATCATAGATTTAGGGACCATAGACATGATTAAGACCAGTTCCTTCATTTTACAGTAAATGGAGACCCAAATATCCATAGCATGTAGGCAGGGACCTTGGGCATCAGTTAATTAAATCCACTCTTATCAAAGATGAGATGCAGACATGGGCAGTGACTTATTTTGGGTCAGTAAGGGAATTTAAGTGACCGAGGCAGCATTGGAAACCTAGTCCTTTTAACCCATAAGACAATGATCAATCCTCCAGGGACTGTGATTCCCTCTTGTGGGCCTTCTCTCTACCAAAGCAGACCATGGCTGCTGCATATTTTTAGACAGTTTCATGAGTTTCTCAGGCTATTTTCAGGTCACTGCCCCTTGGATGAAAAAGCTCCAGACTGAGCCTGTGGCTTCCTGTGTAGATGCTGACCACCCAGCTCAGCTATATTGCAAGTCCTTCCTTGTGAAATCAGACTTTGGAAAGTTAGCCTGATACTGTTGGTTTTATTGATATTTGGGGAGAGCCCAATTTCAACTGTTTAAAACATTTTTTTTTAATCATAGACTTAAAAACTATGAACAAAACAGCTGAATAAATATAATTAAAGCAAAAATTCTGGACTTAACACACCTCAAAAACCCATCTCTATAAACAGATCATAGTAGAAAATGTTTCTATTAATCTCCATTTCATGCCACTTTAAAATAAATGTGCAAGATAAGGAATAAGACCTTTTGTAAAACCCTTAATATTTAACCAAATAAAGTGTGGTGGTGTAAGTGTATGCATTATTCTCAGTTCTGCTTGCTTCTCTCTGCATCAGGTCATAAAGATCTTCCCACTTTTCCTCTGAAGCTGTCCATTTTTTCATATCTTATGGAGCAATAATATTATTGGCATGCCATACTATATTCATATATCCCATAATAAGATAAAGAATCGTGGAAAATACTTAAATACTTAAAACTTGAAAGCAGCTGGAGGACCAGGACCACATCTGTGTGACAACTAAATTGAAAATTTGTAGTATATATTCCAAAATCTACATATCACATGGTATATGAATGTAATTTGATATATAGAGAAATAGAATTTATTATGCTGCATATGGTATATCACATAGCATAATTTGTATATTCATGCACATATAATTTGATATATGTAGAAATAGAATTTGGCCAAAAGTTGCATATAATAGTCATATACCATAATTTATATATTCACATATATTGATACATGTAGAAATAGAATTTGGCATATTCTAATGTATATGATATATTCATATGATATAATTTGTATATATACATATATAATGTGATATATAGAAATAGAATTTGATAAATATATATATATCTCGTGGTATATTATATTCATATACATAATATGCTACATGTGTTATATTCCTATATTTTAATTTGTATGAATATATGCATATATGCATCCATGTATCTATGTATTATATTAATATTCTTTAATTTGTATGTCTGTCTGCTTTTGTAACCATTTTCCAATGATTAACCACCTCTCTGGTTCTATTTTTTTTCTTTTTTTTCTGAAAAAGAGCTGATCCAAGTGTTTTTGTATGTAGGATCCCTTTCCTTTTTGCTTTGTTCCCTATGGGGATATGTGATTGGTGTTGGTATTATGTTTGGGTCAAAGGGTGTACCAGTTTAGTGCATCAGTGGAGGGAACATCCACATCAGTGAGTTCACAGGCTCAGTGATATAATCTTAGTAGAACTACTAAACTGTGGGATGAGCAGACCTTCAATCAAAAAAAGTTTGGAAGTTTCCCTCTCTCAGTTGTTTGTCTCAATCCTGGATTTTTCAGTTTAGTTATTAGTGTGATCCTCTGTTGATCTGATTTCATTTAGTCTTCTCCACATCTCCTTGCATTGTTCATTTGTTTTTTTTATGGCACTCTCATATAATGTTATATTAATAACCCTCTGTTTATTCTACCATTCTCCAGTCCTTGAAAACCAGATTATTCTGTTTAGTTTTTTGTATCACAAATAAAACAGCTATAAATATTTTCATAGACTCCCTTTAAAATTTTTATTTTTGGCTCTTTCCTTTTTTAACCCTAATACTTTTCTTTTCTTTTTTCTTTTTTTTTTTTTTTTTTAATAGAAGGAGAAGACTCGATATGGAATATTGCCTAGATTTCATTATCTCCCAGAGCCAAGTTCATGACTGTTTCATCAGAGTGCAGCCCATGTTCAAGTCTTTTAAACACTCGACACAATGTCTGGCACATAGTAGATCCTTAATGAATATTTTCTGGCAGTTAGTCAATTGTTATTTGTCCTTTGTTCTCAAAGAACCATGACATCAGGGAGATGATACCATGACATGCAAGTGAATTGGATTTAAGTGAAGGAGGGCTGACAAGGCCACCTGCCTCAGTGTCCCCTCCAGAGCCATCTGTGTCCAGTGGCCACATATAGATCAGGATGACTGGAGATGGCCCTGGATGCAGTGGGAGACCTTGGACTTTTTAAGCTAAAATCCCTTACAGGTCTTAGTTTGACAGAAGCAATGCTCAATCAGTAATTAAGGCTAGGTAAGAAAATGAGGGAATGGCCTCTTTTACCCACCCCCCCAAAAAAAAATCAATCTGGGAGAGGAAAATCCTCACACTTTTTGGCCAAATCAAAAACAGTTACTGTTTACATATTTACTCTGAGCCAATCTGTGTGGGATCTTTTGTTAACCAACCAGTGAGAGAGTGATTTGGGTTTAAGGCCCAGTCCTTAAAAAAGAAATATAGCCAGTCAATAAGCATTTATTAAATGCCTATTTTGTGCCTGATGCCTAAAACCTGGGGGATAAAATATAAATAAGAAAATAAGGCAGTGTATGTTTTCAAGTAGCTTATAAGATAACAGAGAAAGACAGAAAACAAAAGGAAGCTGAACTGATGGAGGTACTGACTGGTATTAATAGAGAAATCCAAAAGCCAGAGGAACTGGTGGAAAGTGGGGGTCAGAATCTGCTGAGCCCCTTTCTCAGACAGAAAAGCCTGTGACCCAGTCCTCCAGCCAGAGGAACAAGTCAGAGAGGCAGAAGGAACTATTGACTTGTGAGAACCGAGCACACTCGATCTTGAAGGATGAGATTTCTCAGTCAGGAGCTTCCTGGGGAAGGAAGGCAATCGAGAGTCCAGAGAAGTCCAAAATCAGTGGATTGGTCCCCATTGCCCCATGATTGACTGATCCACAGTGGCAATAATTTATATCAGTAATAATTAACATGATCAATAATTAAAATCTATAATAAATATCACAAAGGCATTATTAGTATGATTTATATCATTAGTATTAGTCATAATACATATTATTAACAATTATCAATGTGTGACTTGTTAGTAGTAATAATTTATATTATCATCAATTATTGAATATTATAATGGTAATAATTGCTAATAATATAAATTATTGCTAATCATTACTACTTAATTAATACTAATAATAATATTTAATATTATTAATAATTTGCATCAGTAATAAGTATACATTATAATTCTATCACTGACATAGTCACTAATTATTGTTAGTAATTATTATTAGAAATAATAATTATAAATGATTACAAAATATTTTTATGCATAAGCCCTACTAATAGTTATATTATTGGCGATACTTTATATTATTACTACCATTATATAAATGATTCTCTTGCTTCTGTTCTACTTTGCTCCATATCAGCTCATATGAGTCCTTCTGGGTTTTTCTTCTCTTCATTTCTTACAGTTCAGTGGTATTCCATTATCTTCAGAGGATTCGGTTATTCCCCATTAGCTATATGGGTGCCTACTTTACTATCAAGTTTTTTCAAATTCTTTTTAGTCCATTTAACATAATAAAGAATATATGAATGAATAAAAAAAATTGGCTTTGTTACTTGCATGCTCAGTCAATAAGAAAGATATAAGATATATGGTATCATGGGTAATATCCTCCCATTTAAATGTGAATCTCCAGTACTATGTTTGGACATAATAATTACTTAACATGGGCAGCTGGGTGATATAGCAGATAAAGTGTTGGGCCTGGAGTCATGAGGACCTGATTTCAAATCTTGTCTCTGATACTTCCTAGTTGGATAGTTCATGGAAAGTCATTTAACCCCGTTTGCCTCAGTTTCTTTGTCTGTAAAATGAACTGGAGCAGGAAATGGCAAACCATTTTGGTATCTTTGCCAAGAAAACTGCAAATGGGGTCATGAAGAGTTGGACATGACTGAGACAACTGAACAACAAAAACAAAGTACTTAATAAAGATTCTTTTCATTCATTCATCCATTCATTTATTTATTCATGTCTAGCCTTGGAATCAAGAAGACTTAGTTAAGTCCTGATATTTACTAGCCATGTGCCTCCCTCTCAGCTCAGTTATCTGCTAGCCACTGTGTTATTTTTATGCGTTTTTCTCCCCCCACTAAGAATGTTGGCTCCTTAAGAAGAAGGACTATTTTTTTCTTTGTCTGTAACCCCATCCCCACTCAGCACATCCATAAAGTTCCATGGATTGATTGCTTGTTTCAACCTCTGATCTTCCCTGGTACAGGGAATTTCCACCCTAGAAGGTCCCTACATGGGTGCAAATACAAGTTTGGGCCAAAATAAGGGAGGTCACTCATTCAACAATCATTCCATTAAGTTTTTATTAAGTCCCAGGCACTGAGATACAAATATAATAATATATAATATATATCATATGTTTTATATATAATATAATAATAATAATAATAACAACAACAACAATCCTGTCCCTCAAGGAACTTACATTCTAATTAAAGACAGAGAAATCCAGGACAGAGTATTATGTGAAGTTCAAGGTGTGGTCAGTAGGGACAGAGCCATAGCCGAGGAGTTAGGAAAACCTGAGTTCAGATGTGGTCTCAGACAGATAGCGTGATCTTCTGCCTCAGTTTCCTTGTCTATAAAATGGGTATCAGAGCAGCAACTATCTCCTGGAATTATTGTGAAAAATCAAATGAGATAATTGTGAAGCACTTAGCATAAATCAAATATCTAATACTTTCTTGGTATTATTATTTTTTAAAAATAATGTTATTTTTGATTATGTTTATCAAAATAATAATTATTATAATATGCAAATTGTAATCTATAATAATATAATCAATCACATATTAATAATATAATTAAATAATAAATTACTTCCATTTAAATTATTAATGATTAGTTACATACAATTTATTATAATACATAATGCATAATTATATAATTATTATAATATAATACATAATTGTGTATAATAATATAATATACAATGAATCATAATATATAATTATGTAATACATAATAATTATTGTATTATTCATATCATATATTAATCATATATAATAATAGATAATATGTATGATGATATAATAATATATAATTATATACTGCATAAGGATAATTAAATTATTTTAATAAAAATAAAATAATTATTTTAAATTATTCTTTTTTTTAAGACAAAAGATTTTGATCAGAATAGAAATAGTATTAGAAGGTGGGAGGGTCAGGTGTAAGTCCATTATTGTTCCAGAAGTCACCCTGGCCCTCTCATCCCTTTAGCCACAAGCCCACCGAGAGTGGTGACCTTTGATGAAGTGATGGCTGCTGCCAGGAATATCTCCAACATGACTCTTGCCCATGAGATTGCCGTCAATGAGAACTTTAATATCAAACAAGGAGCTCTGCCTGAGAACAGGTGAGTGAGGCTGGGTCTGTGGGGGGGGAGAGGCGGCTTTGCGTCCCAAGTCGGTTCCTGGGGAAACAGATTTACTTGTGAGTCATCCTGAGCCCCGTCCGGTTGGGGGGCTTGATCTCATGGGAGGACGAGCCGCTTGCTTGCTTAGGGCGACGGCCGGGTGTCTTGTTCTGTGGGAGATGGGCTGTGGAAGTTCAGAGTTTAAGAGGCAGGGGTTACTGAACCAGCAGTCAGGAAAACTTGGGTGCAAATCCGTGCACATGATATCTCAATTGTACCCTTCAGCAATCTAGGAAGCTGCCTCTGTAAGAACTGCTATCCCCATTTTACAGGTAGGAATACTGAAGCTCAGGAAGGAGAGCTGGGAGGGGTCTCAGAGACCATTTAGCCCAGCTCCTACATTGAGGGGAGATTAAGTGCCTTCAGGAACTGCGAGACCGAGTCTCTGTGGCTCCCCAGTGCCCCCAGAGCCAGGGCTGCCTCCACCCGGGAGGGCTCCCACTGGGGACCTGGGCTTGGCACACCCTGGGACCTCAGGCTCCGGGTTCCAGCCCCCAGGACCTTGGGCTCTGGACTCCAGCCTCTGGGATCTTGGGCTTTGGGCTCTGGCCCCCAAGACCTTGAGACCTCAGGCTTCGGGCTCCAGCCTCTGGCCCCTGGAACCTTGGGCTCCAGGCTCTGGTCCCCAAGACCTTGGGCTCCAGCCTCTGGGAAGGCCAGTGGAGGCCACAATCACACACTGATATCTTTTCCCTCAGCCTGGCAGGTCGAGTCAAGCACATCGTGCACCAGGCTTTCTGGGACCACCTGGAGGCAGAACTCAATGAAGATCCTCCTGAGTACGAACACGCCATCAAACTTTTTGAAGAAATAAGAGAGGCAAGTTGATAGAGCTTCCCTAACCCCATGGCCTCCCAGCTCTCCTCCCTCCTCCTCTTTTCTCTCCCTTTCCCTCTTTCTCTCCATTCTGTTCTGTTCTCTTTCCTTCCCTTCTTCTCCCTCCTTTCACTTTCCTCTCTTTATGTTTCTCCCTTTTTCTTTTTTTCCCTCCTTTTCTCTATCTTTTTAAGCTTCTTTCTCTTTCTCCCTTTTTTCTCTTTTCTCTCCCTTTTGTTTTTTTCAAGTCCCTTCTCTTCTGTTTTTTCCTCTTTTCTTCTTTCTTTTCCTCACTTAATTTTTCTCCCTTCCTTTCTTTCCTTCTTTCTTTACCTTTCTTCTTCCCTCCCTTCTTCTCCTGCCTCTCCCTCTTTTTTCTCTCTCCTTTTCTCTGTCTTCTATCCCTCCTCTCTCTCTCTTTCTCCTTCCTTTCCTTTCTTTCTGTCTTTCTCTGTATTCCTCCTCTCTCTCTTTTCCCCTTCCTTTCTCTTTCACTTTTTCTCTTTTTTTCTCTTTATCTCTCTTTTCTTTTCCTTTCTTCCCCCTATTCCTCTTCTCTCTTTTCCCTCCCTTTCTCTCTCTTTTCTTCTCTTTATCTCTCTTTTCCTTTCCTTTCTTTCTCTCTTTATTTCCCTTTATCTTCCCTCTCTTTCCCCCTCCATTTCTGTTTTCTTCTTTCCTCTTTCTCCCTCCTTTCCTTTTCTTTCTTTCTCTTTACCCTTCTATCTTTCCTCACTCTCCCTTCCATTCCTTTTTGTTTCTCATTCTATCCCTACTCTCTCTCTTTGCATTTCCTCCTTTTCTCTCTCTTTTCCTCTTCCTTCTCTTTCCCCTTCTTACCTTTCCTTTCTTTCTCCTTCTATTCCTCCTCTTTTTCTCCTCCCTTTCTTCTCTTTTCCTCTTCTCTTTTTCCTTCCTTTCCTTTCTTTCTTTCTATCTCTCCCTCTTCTCTTTCTTTCCCATCCCTTTCTCTCTTTTTTCCATTTCCCTTCTCTTTTTCCCTCCTTTTTCTTGTTTTTTCTAAAAACATTTTGCTTTCTTCCATTTTTTGAAACTAACCAATCAGGTTAAGAGTCAGAGGACCTGGATTTGAGCTTCATTTTTACTATTTACTGCCTCTGTGTCCCTAATGCATCTCTTTCCCCAGTAGGCTTCAGTTTCCTCATCTGTAAAATGAGGGGGTTGAACTAGTTGGACTCTGAGACCCTTCCAACCCTGGATCTGAGATTCTAAATCTTCTCTGAGCCTCAGTTTTCTCTTCTGTCACCACCTAGAGGTACCAAAAGCTTAATTTCTATATAGTGTTTTAAAGTGGTGTTTCCTGGTTGGTGAGTCATAGAGTTACAGCACAGGCTTGTCACCACATGGCACCTTGCAATGTCATCCCTCCATACATCCATCCATCTCTCTCTTTCTGCCTATTATTTTTTGTATTTATTTATCTATCCATCCATCTATCCAGCCAGCCATTCATCCGTCATCCATTCATCTACCATCTATCTATTTATCCAATAATCTATATTATCTATCCATCTATCCATCCATCTATACATTTATCCATCAGTCCATCTATTCATCTATTCATTTGTCCATCCATCTATCCATCTACTCAGCTAGCCATTCATTCATCTATTTATCTGCCATCTATCTATCTATCTATCTATCTATCTATCTATCTATCCCTTTATCTCTCTGTCCATCTGTCTACCCATCTATCTAACCATCCATCCATCCATCCATCCATCATCTATATGTTCATCCATCATCTATTCACCTACCATCTCTCCATCCATCTGTCTATCCATATATCCAGTTATCTATCCATTCATCCATCCATCTATTTACCCACCCACCTATCCAATCATCCATCCATATATCCAATCATCCTTCCATCCATCCGTTTTTCTATCCATCAATCTCTCCATCCATTCCTTTTTCTACCCATCCATCCATCCATTCACTCAGCACATATGTAACAAGCAACTACTGTGTAGCTGTCAGACTTTGTTCTATCTGCAAGGGAAAGAAACAAAAGTAACTTCTTGTTGAAAGGAGTTTACTTTTATCGAGGGAGAAAAAAGCAGATACAAAGTAGATACAAGAAGGGACAAAGTATCATTTTTGATCTTAATTTAGCAAATGTACCTTTTTGCTTTGTGTTGAATTCTTTTTTTTTTTTTTCTTTTGGAATGGGGAGGAGTCTTTGAATTTGAATTTCCTCCACTCGGCCCTAACTCCTGTATAACTCTCCATCTTAGGGAGGCTTGAGTGGTTCTGGGTGGTTCTGGGACTCAGAGGTGGTCCTGCAGGCAGCAGGCTTCCCTACTGGCTCAGAACTCCGGAGTTGGGCAATCTCCCCAGTCAGCCATTCATTCATCCATCCATCTATCCACCTCTCCATCCATCCCTTTATCTCTCTGTCCATCTGTCCATCCATCCATCATCCATTCATCTACTATCTATCTATCCATCCAGTCTCCATCCATCTATCTAGTCCAGCTTCCCCTGCCTTCAAAGAGCTTACATTCATCTGTGGAGAAATCTCAACTTGGCAGTCCCTCAGACATAAAACAAACAAACACTGCTTGGAACCGAGTGTTTTTGAGTCCATGACCAGTCCTCTCTGAACTGCACTGTCTCTTAAACCTCCTGTAAATTGGATCAATCAAGAAGCATTTATTCAGTGCCCACTAATGTCACATACTAGGCTGAGAACTGGGGATGTAAAGGAAGGCAAAAACAAAAGTTCTTGCCCCCAAGGGGCTTACTTTCTTCTTTTTTTTTTTTTTTTTCTGAGGCTGGGGTTAAGTGACTTGCCCAGGATCACACAGCTAGGAAGTGTTAAGTGTCTGAGACCAGATTTGAACTCGGGTCCTCCTGAAAGGAACCATCTAATTTAGCCTCCCTTATTACAGATTGGGGAAACTGAGGTCTAGTGTGGGTGGTTGATTTGCCCTTGATCGCACAACCAGGAAATGTCTGGGCTATTGTGAGAAGTACTCTGGTGGAATGGATAGAAAGCCAGCCAGAGGATCAGGAACCCCAAAGCTCAGTCCTGTCTGGGACACACACACTGGCTGTGTCAGCTTGGACAAATCACTTCCCTTTTTATGAACCTCAGTCTCCAGAAAGTTGAGTGAAAATTATACTCACCTCCCAAGCAAGGTGGCAAAAACAAAGTGGTTTTCAGTCAGCAGAGTTGTACAGAAAGGTTAATAATCATGCTCTCTGTTTTATCTGAGAAAGACTTTCCCAACAATACACAGGAAATAAATGCCAGAGCCAAAGCATTGACCCGGTCTTGTGAACCAAGAGCTGCCCCATAGCCACTGAACTGCACTGCCTTAGAAAGCTAGTTCAGTGGAAAAGAAACAGACCTGGCCTATCTAGTGTTCTCAGGAAGCCGTGCCCTACAACCTGCCCTTCTGCTTCTGCTGGCTTATCTGCAAAGGTTTTGAAATGGTGCCAGGAACTCTGGGTGATCTGAGCCTGCTGCTTTTAGGCTTGCTATATTGGGAGTTTGCTGCAGGGAAAGTGATTTAGTATGGGGAAGAGGGGGGAAGGGAAGAAGGATAGAAGGAGAAAGATGGGAAGGGGGGATAAAGAGAAGAAGAAGAGAGGGAGAGAAAGGAGAGAGAGGGAGAGAAGGAAGAAGGAAAGAGAGGAAGCAGAGAGGGAGGGAAGGAAGAAAGAGGAATAAAAGGGGGAAAGGAAGAGGGAGAGAAAGGAAAAAGAGGGGGAAAGGAAGAGGAAGAGAAAGAGAGGAAGGAGAGAGAGGGAGAGAAAAAAGAAGGAGAGGGAGAGAAAGAAGGGAGAAGAAAGAGGGAGAGAGGAAGAAAAGGAGAGGGAGAGAGAAAAAAGAGGGAGAGGAAGAAGAGGGGGAAATGAAGAGGAAGAGAAACAGGAAGAAAAGGGAGAAAAAGAAAAGGAAAATGAAGAAAGGAAAGGGAAAAGAAAAAAAGCTAGAGAGAGAGAGGAGATAGGAAGAGGAAAAAGGAAGAGAGAGAGGAAGAAGAAAGGGATAAAAGGGAATAAGAAAGGAATTAGGATATAGAGAGTCCATTCTTTTGGAAACTGTGATGCCCAAAGCCTTCCAGCTTTTACCACATAGACAAGTTCATTCTGTTTTACTGTTCTACTTAATTCTTTTTTGTCCGAGTTGACTGGCTAAGTCATCATGCAAAAGGTAGAAGATTAAATCTGTGCTTTTGCACAGTGAGTTACCCCCTAGCTCATGGGTTGTTTTGTAATTTCAGAGCTCTCCAAATGGTAGATAGATGGCTGTCCTATCCAACTCTTTTGCCAGTGAAACTGCTGAGTCCCAGAGAGGTTAAGTGACCATAGAATTTAAGTGATCCAAGGGCAGCTAGATAGGATAGAGACCAGCATTCAAGTCAAGAGGACTAAGTTCAAACTTGGACTCAGATACTTTTTAATACTCACTAGCTGTGTGACTCTGGGCAAGTCACTTAACCCCAATTACTTTATCAGAAAAAAACAAACCAAAAAAAATTAATATAAATGATCCAAGATTTAGAATATCATACAACTAGACCAATCATTTAGTTTCACAAATGGGGAAACCAAGGCCTAGTGTGGTTAAATAACTTGCCATAGATCATACAGTGATAAATGATGGAGCAAGAGATGAACCTTTTTCTTCAGTTGCCAAATCTATCATTCTTTCCACCTCTTTAGCTCATACAGCTGGTGTCCAGATGGCAATCAGTCAACAAACATTTCTTAAACACTCACTGTGGGTTAGCCACTGTACTAAGTGGGGGAAAATGAAACAGTCTTTCCTGTCAAAGAGCATACAGTCAATCCTGATTAATTCTGATATCAAGCCCCTCCACCATATCTCTGCCTCTTTGTTGTTTAATTTATTGGTTGTTCTCATCTTGACAAATACTAGAAAAGTCTTTCTGTATGTAAAGAATTATTATTATTGTTATTGTGCAAGATTAAAAAAGTTCATGAAACCACAAATTTCTTTTAGGTATATAACACTTTAAGCATGTTCTGAACTTCCTTCTGTTCTATGTATTTTTCTTTCTAATGACTCATTTTCACTGTTTTGTGTGATTTAAGGGGAACCTTCCTTCCACCAACCCTTAAGTTCTCTTATCAGGGTTTTTTCTTGCCTTTCTCTTCCCTCCTCCAGACTCTTCTCTCCTTCCTGACTCCTGGTGGAAACCGGCTCCGGACTCAGATTAGTGAAGTTCTGGACACCGACCTTATCAGGCAGCAGGCTGAGCATCATGCCGTGGACATTCAGGGACTGGCCAGCTATGTCATTAGTACCATGGGGAAGCTGTGTGCTCCCGTCCGGGATGATGACATCAAGGAACTCAAAGCCACTGGCAATATTGTGGAGCTGTTGAGGTTGGTACTGGTGGGATTACAGAATCCAGCAAACACTTACTGAGTGCTTACTGTATACCAGCTTCCCTTCAAAGCAGCCCTTCCACCTCCTCTGGAGGACCAGGGAGTTGTCCCAGCTCGTTAAGTGCTGACATTCTATCCAACTTGGGTAGAGCTCTTTCTCTCCAGCAAAGATTGTTATTGTTCATCATATGATTCCAAATGAGGTGGGTTTGTTTTTTGTTTTTTGTTTTGCTGAGGCAAATGACTTGCCCAGGGATACACAGCTAGGAAGTGTTAAGTGTCTGAGACCTCCTGACTTCAGTACTGGGGCTTTATCCACTGTACCACCTAGCTGTCCCCCAAATGAGGTTTTCTTGAAAAAGTGATTAGCCATTTTCTTCTCCAGCAGAGATCACCCTGTAATTTATTTTTTTTTTATTTTTTTTTTTATTTTTCATTTGTTATTTTATTTTTTTTCTCAGTAGTATTTTATTTTCCCCAATACATGTAAAGATAGTTCTCAGCATTCATTTTTGTAAGATTTTATGTTCCAAATTTTTTCTTCCTCCCTCCCTTACTTCTCTCCTCCCCAAGGCAGGAAGCGATCTATTTTGGTTACCCTGTATTTATTTTTTATAAACCCATTTATGTTCATGCTATCTTTTGTAAGAAACTGTAAGCCTCCTGAGGGCAGAAGTCATTCGATCAGAATTTCCAAGCTAAAAGGAAACTGCTGCTATAACTACTCCATCTCTCTCATTTCTCTGATGAGAAACTGAAGCTCAGAAAAGATAAATGACTTACCATAAGATTATAGATTTAGAGATGAAGGGAATTGGGAGGCCATTTAGTCCAGCTCCTCATTTCACAGAGTGAGAAATTGAAGATGAATTTAGGTTAAGTGACTTGTCTAAAATCACGTCAGCTGTGTCAGAGATGGAATTTGAAGCTAGATGCCCTGACTTCTGAGATTCCACTGAAATATTCTCTAGGCATACAGTGCCTAGGAGAGTGCTGGAAATACTGTAGGTGCTAAGTAAATGTTTATTCATTGATTTCAAAGAAGGAAGTGATGGGAAAGCCCCCTAATAAATCTCTTTTCCTAAAATAGAAAGCTCATATCATGGATTTCCATTCTCTCCATCACATCAGGAATAGGCAGAATTACCCAGGGCAAAGACTAGAAAGGACATAGCCCTCCTTTAGCCCCAGAGGAGCCCAGCAGACATACCCACAGGCCACAACCCAAACTGCCTCAGAGTCTGCATCTCCACCCACTAGGGATGGCTGTTTGTTAAGCTCTTTCAGATCTGCGGTTTAGAATGCTTGATCCAAGGAATCTGATTCCATATAGAATATTTCACATTGGTAATGCAGAGTCCTTTCCCTCTCCTTTCCCTCTTTCCCTCTCCTATTCCAGTATTAATGGAAGAGAATGGAAGCAGTGCACCAAGGGACTAGTTATCTCCTTGCTGATTTCTGCTGGAAAATCCCAATTAATTCTTATTTAAAAAAAAAGAAAAAAAAAGTTTTCTTGATTCTTTTTTGAAAAACCCTGTGAGAGCCTTTTAATGGGCTATGTATGGGTGAGAATTACCCAGGATGGTCTGTAGGGATGGTCCTCAATCTGTATCATGGGAGGGAAGAATCAGTCAGTCAACAAGCATTTATCAAGGACTTACTATTTGTAGGCCCTGGAACTGGGCCTTGGAAATTCAAAGAAAGGCCAGTGAGAATTGTCCCCACCCACAAGATATTTCATTGCTTGCTTTTATTTGGCGAGGCTCTCCAAGAGTCACACAGCATTAAGTATGTAAGGCTGGGTTTGAAGTGAGATCTCTGTGTCCTGATAAATCTCCATCAGCCTATGCAATTTCTTTTCTTTTTTCTTTTTTTTTTTGGGGGGGGGAGGAATGAGGCAATTGGGGTTAAGTGAATTGCCTGGGGTCACACAGCTGGTAAGATTTGAACTTAGGTCCTCCTGACTCTGCTATCCACTGAGCCACCTAGCTGGCCCCCAGCTCATATAATTTCAAAACAGAATTTCTCAACATAGGTTTGGTTTTAGTTTCATTCCTTTCCCCTTCCTCTCTAACGCTTTCTCATTCTGATTTTTAAAGGCAAATATTCCACGTGCTGGACCTCATGAAGATCGACATGGTCAATTTTACCATCAAGAGCCTTCGACCCCATCTTCAGCGCCAGTTGGTGGACTACGAAAGGACGAAATTCCAGGAAATCTTAGAAGAAACCCCCAGTAAGTTCAGCATTGGGTCTTGTTTCCTAAATCAGAGGAGCTAGCCATCTTGATCTTGTCACCACAGGAGCCCTTGCTCCTGAAGGGTTTTGTTCTTTCTGCTTCTGCTTTTGGGTCTACATTTCTATCTTTGCTTCTGTCAATGTCTCGCTATCTCTTGCCATCTGCCCTCATCTCTTCTCTGTCTCTATAATTTTTATCTCTGTGGCTTTCTACAGAAAAGTCTGGATATATTTCTACCTCTATATGCATGTCTCTCTGTGTATCTGTTTTACTATTTCTGTGGGACTCTGTGTATCTCTCTTGATATCTGTGCAAATCTGTCTCTCTCTCTGTGTCTATTTCTGTGACTTTCTATCTTTGGATGTATTTCTGCTTTTTTATACATCTTTCCTTCTCTTTTCATGTCTCTCTGTATCTCTGCCTCTGTATACATCTCTCTCTCTTTCTCTGTCTCTTTTTTTATGACGTGTCTCTTTGTCTCCATGACATTCTCTCTTTTTGTTTCTGTGTATCTCTCTGTTTCTTCAGTATATCTTTTTCTGTGGGAATCTGTCTGTCTGTCATTCTGGAGAAACCATTTTCCTGCCTCTAGAATCTGACTTGTTCACTAAGATTTGGCCAAATACGTTTGTATTAGAAGTCCAGCTGCGAATCTTCTGTTGCAAGGTGAGAGTTCTGTGTATGGATGGGAAGGCCTGTTAAGTGGGCCAGTCACTTACCCCCTAGAATCTTCCTCTTCCTCCTTGGCAGAATGAGGATAATGATGTCTGTGTGATCCACTTCCCCAGGCTGTTGTGAGGCTAAAAGGAGACTCTAGGAGTCTGGGCTAGAGCAAGAGACTTCACTTACTAATCACTACTAAGTGGATTGGTTTTGGTTTTTGAGGCAGTTGGAGTTAAGTGGCTTGCCTGGAGTTGTATAGGTAGTAAGTGTTAAGTATCTGAGGCTGGGTCCTCCTGGTATCTGTGCCATCTGCCGCCCCCACCTTGCTAGGCCTGGGAATCAGAAGGAGAGAAAGGGAAAACAGGTCCTGCCCTCAAGGAGCTCATATTCAACCAAAGGTCCCAAACTTATAAACATAAATATTCATGATATTATGTGAGAAGGAAGGGGGCACTAACAGGGAGGACCTTTTCTTCTGTCTTTGCCTTCCTTGGGGAATATGGCAGACACTGTTATCGCTGGGTCAGTGTCTACAGGGTTTAGCAACTTTTTCCAATTGCAGTGGAAAGAACACTATCTTTGGAACCTGGGTTCAAATTCTTTTCCTTTACTACTTAAGTGACTTTGACAGGTTACTAAAGCTCTCTTGAACACCATTTCCTTGTCTCAGAAATAAGGGAATTAATCCACATGATCTCTGAGATCAATTCAGTTCTAGGTCAGTGGGTTCCTATTCCAAATTGTTCTCAGAGCAACTATTGGTATTGTTTGGTCTGAGAGATAGTTAATATATTGTTTGACACAGTCAACCTTGGAAAAGTTGTTAAAAGTTGTAAAAGTCTTTGTGAGGCTGAAGAAGTGAATTACTTCTCCTTTCTGAGTTTCCTTCAGTTTCTGAAGCAGTGTCAACAAAATAATGAGCTTGGAGCAGATGACCTCTGGCCTGAGTCTATGACCATGGGATCTTTGTCTGATCCCTTATTAGACAGGAGGAAACTGAGACTCAGAGAGGTCAATCACTCACTCAGGGTCACAGGGGAAGGGAAGGGCAGAGCAGAAAAGTCAGGACCACAAGCATTAAGATGCTCATGAGAAGGTGCTTGATGGATCTGATCTGCCACATTTTATTTTGGCTCAAGGTTCCAGTCATAACTATAGGTCTAGGAGGGAGTTCAGAAATCATAAGCTCTCAGCCTGTCATTGGCCAGCTTGAGAAACTGAGGCTGAGATGTTCCAAAGTCCCCCCAACTCCAAATCCCTCCTTCCTTTTTATTGCTCTTTTTTAGTGAAAAGATAGAAGACTTGAGAAAGTGAGTCTTTCTTTATAGCATGTAATAACAAGGCATTAGACCCCACACCACGTGAGAAGAACAATTAGCAGGAATTGGAAATGGGCTTTGTATCTTTGATCAGTCCATGATCTCATCTGTGCCAGTACAGTCACTCCCTTCACCTGTACAGGTTAGGACTCATCCACACCTTGTCAGTTTAGTTCATTGCAACAAGCATCATTTGAGCACTTACCATATGCTAGTACCTGAGCTAAGGTGCTGAGGATTCAGATGCAAAAAGAAAACTAGTCAATCAGCAAACATTTTAAAGCACCTACTATGTGCCAGGCACAGAGCTAAGGTGCTGAGGATTCATAGGAAAAAGGAAATTAGCCAGCCAGCAAACATTTTTAAGCACCTACTGTATGCTAGGCACTAGACTATAGTGAGGATTCAAATGCAAAAAAGAAGCTAGCCAATCAGCAAACATTTTAAAGCACCTACTGTGTGCCAGCTACAGAGCTAAGGTGTTGAGAATTCAGGGGAAAAAGGAAACTAGCCAATCAGCAAACATTTTTAAGTACCTACTATGTGCCAGGTACTAGGCTAAGGTGCTCAGGATTCAAAGGCAAAAAGGAAACTAGCCAGCTAGCCAACATTTTTAAGCTCCTACTTTGTCAGATACTGTAATGGGGTTACAAATATGAAAAAGACAGTCTCTACCCCAGTGTTTACAGTTTAATAGAAGACAGCCTATCGGAGGAAGCTGAAAGGGGCAGATGGGAAGGGAAAGGTGCCCCAGGCTAGGACGTGATGGAGCCTAGTGTCAACTGATGGAACGGGAAGAGTCAGCTGACCTTGGAACTCTCTCTTTAAATGGCGTCTCTGAGAGGCTCCTTTGCTGGAGTCTGCCCTCCAGCTTCTCAGTCAGAGGGGCAGAGAGGACTAATGATTCATTAGTCCCGAGGCTGATGAAATCCTGAAGCATGAGTTTCCTGTGGCCATGATGGAATCCAGCGGAAAGGATACAGCCAAGTGGGAAATGAGGGATGGCTTGGCTTGGCCATGTGGTCCAACTTTCCTTTCTTACTGACAAGTGCCTGAAGCCCTCGGAGGTCCTTAATTAAGTCTCATTGACATAAATGATTTGGGTTTATTTTAAAATTTGGTTTGGATCTGAAGACATCCTCAGCTGATAATCTTCGAGACTTTGTTCATGAAGTCCCTTGTCATGACCTGGCTAACCATAGGTCACAGAGACGTCTTAAACCCAGCTCTTCCTGATTCCAGATCTAGTTTTTGACCCACTATGTCATACTCTTGTTTGATCTTGGGCAAAAACACTTCTCCCTGGTAGTTGGTTTCTTCATCTGAAAAATAAAGGGATTGAATTTGAAGGTTTGCGATGTCCCTTCCAGCCTGAGCTAACTGATTCAAATCCCAACATGACTTTCCGGCCTGGGGAACCTCCAGCAAATGAAACTCCTTTTCTGGGCCTCAGTTTACTTATCTGCAAAAATAAAGACATCAAGAAGGTTCCTTCCCATTATTATCTACTTTTTTTCTAAAAAGCTCTTAAAGAACAAAAAAGACCTGTACTTCTTCATGGTTATAGGGAGGAACAGAGGAGGTTGTTTGTAAATGAAATTTCCATGACTTTCATCATTCTGAAACATATACACACCTCGTTGCTCCTTCACAATCTAGTTACTTCAATCAGTAGATACTGTCCTTCGGACCAGATGGATTCTTTCCCACTTGGGAAAATTCTCTGATCTTAACTTCAAAGTCACATCCTGATCTATCCAGACTCAGGGAGGAAGGTTCCAACAATGAGCCCCTCCTCTAGATGGAGAAGCTGAAACTTTGAGGTTGGTGCCCATTGGCAGAGACAACAAGGGATCTCTTAGGGACTCCTGAATCTCCCTGAGCTTCAATTGTTCTCCAAAGAGAAACAGACTCAGCTGGACCAGCTGGGTTTCCTTTTGTCCTTAGCATTATGGGCTTTATTGTTCATGGAAGAGAATGAAAGAAACTTTCTCTGTAATTTGTCTGCTGTATAAAAGAGATGCTTAAAACACAGACTGGCATTATCTTGGCTCTGTAATTACAGATCCAGGGTGATCTCTACAAGCTATTTCAGTGCCCTTTCCCCCTGTATATCACACTTTTTTTTTGTATCTCTCCCAACGAAAACTAGCAAGAGGACAGAAAAGTTTGGTTAACTGTGATGGAAACAAAGAACTGTGACATTTCAAGAGTGGGGTTGAGCACAGAATTTCAGCTTGACTCAGGATTGGCAAAGATGAATTGCTCACAAGTTGTGGGGAGGGCTCTCTGCCTTTTTGAATAGAGGAGAGAGAAGGAAAGATAGGGGTGGGAGGAGGGAAATTGTCAAGACAGAAGGGGAGAGAGAGAGGGATGGAGAAAGGAGAAGAGATGGAAAGAAGAGGAAAGCAAATGGAGGAGAGAGAGAAATATGGAAGGAGCAGAAAAGAGAAAGGGAAGGAGGGAGAGAAAAAGATGGGGGATGGAAGGAGGAGGAGAGAAAGGGAGAACAGGAGGGAAGGAGAGAGAGACAGAGATACACAGAGACAAACAGAGAGAAAAAAGGAAGAGAGGGAGGAAGGGAGGAGAAGACAGAATGAGAGAGAAGGAAAGAGGAAAGAGAGAAATGGAGTCAGAGAGAGAAATATGGAAAGAGAAAGGAATGGAAAGAAAAGAAAAGAGAAAAGTAGGGAGGGAAGGAAAGAGAGAGATGGAAGGAGGAGGAAAGAGAAAGGGAGGGAAGGAAGAAGAGAGAAAGAGAGATATGGGAAGAGAGGGATGGAAGGAGAAGGAAAAAATAGGAAGGAGGAAGGGAAAGAGAAATAGAGCGTGGATGGAAGGAGGAGGAAAGAGAAAGAGATGGAAAGAGGGAAGAAAAGAGAGAAAGGGAGAGAAGGAGGGAGGGAGAAAGACATATATACACCCAAACACACACATGAGTTCATTTTATAAACAATTACCCAACAGTTGACTTTACACAAATACCAGAAGCAATCTGATTTTTTTTTCCCATGGGAAATTCTTGAAATTAGGGCCCAGGATTAGTGAATTCCCCTTAAAGAAAAATAACACTGGAAGCAATAGTCTTCCCTTTCTGGCACTTTTTTTTTGTTTTTTGTTTTTTTTTAGTAGTATTGATCAATCAGGAAGTAGTAAGCATTTATTGCTGTCCCAGCCTGCACTAGGCACTATTGTCCCCACTCGTAGGGACAATAAAAAGATAATACAAAGCAGTCTCTGTCCTCAAGGAATTTGAATTCTCCTGGGATTCTTAGGATCATGGCCTTGAGGCAGGACAGCCCAGTGATCAGTTGCCAGACATGTATAAATCCCCTGCTATGTTGTACCTGGCTCTGGGGGTAAAAAGACCAAAATGGCGAGCTCTCTTGTGTTGGGGCATAGACGTTAGGACTGGAAGGGATCTTTACCCAGCCACCAAACATATTTATGTTCTGTTCCAGAAGCTGGGAAGGGGGATTCAGATGGGGAAAACAATAAAGTCCTTCTCCTGGAAGGGCCTGAATAACTGACATTTCTAGAGAGCTTTCATGTTCACCAAGCATCTTAAGCCATTTTTCTCTTGAACTTCCTGAGAGCCCTGAGAAAATTTTGTTGTTGTTCACTCTTTCAGTCATGTCTGACTTTCTGTGATCCCATTTGGACTTTCTTTGTAAAGACACTGAAGTGATTTGCCATTTCCATTTCTAGCTCATTTTACAGATGAGGAAATTGAGGCAGACAGGTTAAGTGACATGCCCAGGGTCACACAGGTAGGAAGTGATTTGGACTCAGAAAGATGAGTCTCCCTGACTTCAGGTCCAGCCCTCTCTCTATTATGTCAGAATATCTCCTTAGATAGTAGCCAAGTCAGGTTTTAAGCCCTGTTCTTTTCATCTGCTTTGTGCCCACCACCATGCTAGGGATGAGGATAAAAAAACAACATAACCACAACAACATAACCACATGGAATTAAATACAAAATCTATACAAGGCAAATGCGGCCTAAGTGGGGAGGCGCTCACTGGAAGCTCAGATTGCTTAGTCTTAGGCGAAATGAGACTTTTAAACTGCTGGCTGGGAGGCCACAGGAGGACTGGCCTGTGTGACTCTGGGCAAGCCATTCCCTCTCAAATGTGTCACTCCTAAAATTAGGAGCTTTGTTTGGGTCTTGTTGTTTCGAGAGGACATTGACAAATTGTTAAGTGGGCAGAGGGGGCTGAGTGGGACGGCGAATGAGAATTAAGTGTTTTCTCTGACACAGTGCTAAGGGGCTGGGGGTGCAAGTACTAGAAAGTGTGTTCCTTTTAAAGGAGCTTCCTGGTAGGACCCTGTCCCCTTCTCAGGTGAGAGGGCACGCAGGTGATGTCCTTTGATCCTTCACAGCTCTGGAAGGGGATGATGATCATGCTACAGAGCCCCGTGGGGGCTTTTTGTCGATGAAATAGTCCTAATTGTGAACCGAGTGAAACTTGACCATGGTCAAAATGAGCGTCCTGATGCTAAAGCAAGATACAAGCTGGAAACATACAAGGAGGTTCGAGGGCTCTGCTCTGGGGGGCACCCGGTCAGTGTCAGGCAGTTCCTGCCAGCCGGGGCCTGAGAAGGGCCCCAACCTCCCATCTGTCCCTAACCTCCTGCTCCCCTCTTCCTTTCTTTCCTCCATCTCCTCTCCTGTTCTCCTTTATCTCTTCCCTTCTCCTCTTCCTTCTTTTCCCTCCCTTCCCTCCTTCTCCCCTTATTCTTCCTCCCCTCCCTTTCCTCCTTTCTTCCTTTCCCTTTTTCTTCCTTCTCCCCTTTTCCTCCTCCCCTCCTCTTCTTCCCTTCTCTCCTCTTCCCTTCTCTCTCCTCCCTTCCTCTCCTTCCCTGCCTCCTCCTCCTCTCCTCTTCCCCTCCTCTCCTTCCTCCTCTTCCCTTATCTTTCCTCTTCTTCTCTGCCTCTTCCTTCCCTCCTCTCCTCCCTCCTCTTCTTCCCCCCACCCTCCTCCTTTCTTCTCCTTCTTCCTCCCTTGAATTTCAGTTTGGGGGGAGCTATTCTCTCTCATCTTTCCTGCTCAACTTCTCCCTCTCACTTACCAGGTTCAGTCAGTTGGCATTTATTAAGTACCTGCTATGTGATCGCAGGGGACCAAGCCCTAAGAACACAAAGACCAAGGTCATGGGGTGGTACCTTCTTGTAGGGGAAACAGCAGACACATGTGTACATAAGTGCAAAGTGTACCAAAGAACGTCCCCTTAACGTCCTGAAAAGTTGCTAAAGACCCAAAGTGACACACCCTTCTTCACCCCACCCTACAACTGCTAAATATAGAAGGAAATACAAGTTATTTTGGGTGTTGGTGAGTTGTTTTTGTTTTTTTTTTCTTTCCTCTTTTTCTCTCCTTCCTCTTCCTTCTCCCCTTTCTTCCTTTGCCTTTCCCCTCTCCCCACCTCTTTCCCTCCCTTTTTCTCCCCCTTTCTCTTCCCCCCCTCCCTTTGTCTTTCCCTCCCCTTCTGTCTTACCCCCTCCCTCTTCCCTCCTTTTTTCCCCCACTTCTCTCTTTCACCGCTCCTCCTCCCCTTACTCCTCTTCTCCCTCCTCCTTCCTTCCTTTCCTCCTCCCCTCCTCTCTTCCTCCTCTCATTCTGCTGGGAAGTTCTATAGATTCAAAATAGACTGCTGACTTTCCTTTAGTCTGGGTCTCTTGGGCCTGAGTATTAAAACTGGATTCCCACTCTGCTTTTGGGCTCAGCCCTACACAGCTATCTGTGGTTCTGGAGCTTGTTTCTTGCTCCATTTACAGCGTAGGTCCCTCTTGCTCGTAACTGCTCCTCTCCACTGGGAATGGTGACCCAGAACTGGGTAATGGGTGACAGAGTGGCCAGCTGGCCCTTGTTCCTTTTCCCAGTGCTTGTATGGTGGTCCCCTGGCAAATCTTTCTGCCCCAGTGTTCAGTCTCAGGCTCCTTACTATCCCAGGACCTGGGAATTACTGCCTCCATTGTCACTGACCACACTCCTGGCCAGTTCCTGCCCCTCTGTCTTCAGGGTCTCCATCTTCCCAGGCAGCCCTGGGCTAGAAAAATGATTCTCTGTGACCTTTTCTTGACTTTCCCATTAAAATCCAGCCTGGTACACTTTCTAGGTTGTTGTGGAAGAGGCTGGCTGATTGAGTTAGGTAAAAATGCTTCCTCTCACTCTGCCATCTTGACTCTGCTATAGTTGGGAAGAGCTAGTGAAGATTAGATCAGGCCAGTTTCTGTGGGCCATGACATTTTTTGGCTCCTCAAAAGCACCATTGCAGAGTGGAATCACTGGATCATCAAATTAAGAGCTAGAAAGGACCTTGGAACCTCATTTTATAATTGAGAAAGCAGAGAGAACAATTGATTTTCCTCAAATCACACAGCCAATGAATAATAGAGGTGGGGTTGAAACCCAGGTGCTCAGACTGTGTTCCATTGCAACACCCTGCCCTAATTCTAGTGTCAGTTTTCTTCCTCTTTATTTATAGCATTTGACCCTTTTCTGGTCATATGCTATGGAACAATCTTCAACCAAACAGTCTTCTGGGCTTATGTGCTGATCTTATCAGTTACAATGAATGGAAAATCTCTCTGCACCTCCTTAGACTGTTTGGCAAATACTAATTTTAGGAAGGATTTGCCATGTGATGAAGAAATGGCTCACAGGCTCCCTTCAGCCTTTGCCTTGGCAATTGTGGATGAGAGCTCTATCAGGAAGGCGCTCAGGCTGGGGGAGGAAATCAGGAAAAGTTGCCAATGACAGGGCAAGGACTTGAGAGCCAAGGGACCTGAATTTGAATTTTGCCATCCGTGTGACCTTACTTGTAAAATGAGGGGCTTGGGCTAGATGGTCTCTTCTAGCTCTAAATCCTTGTTCTTATGCTCAGAGACTCAACTGTTCTCTGTTTTGTAATAAAACACAACAGCTCTTTGTTACACGCCTTCAAGAGCTTAGATAATCACTCACCCAGGACTTTTAAAGCACCTACTATGTGTCACCAGTATACCAAACCTTGGTGATTCAAAGATAAAGAATGAGGTGGTCAGTTCTCATGAAGGGAGCTGACCTGTGCATGTATAAGTATAGACAGGATAATTCTAAACAGAATAAATACAAGATGAAAACAGGAGTTTGGGAGGAGGGGAGGTAGCCTTTGGGGAGATCAAGAAAGGCTTCATGTTGAAGGTGCAGCTTGATCTGTTTCTTAAAGGAGGAGAGGGGTTTGATGATGGTGATGGTGATGGTGATGGGGATAATGGTGATGATAGTGGTGATGATAATGGTGGTGGTGGTGATGATGATGATGGTGATGGTGGTGATGTGATGGTGATGATGATGATGGTGAATGGTAGTGATGATAATGGGGGTGGTGGTGATGATGATGATGGTGATGATGATAGTGATGGTGATCATAGTGATAGTGATGATGGTGATGATGATGATGGTGATGATGATGATGGTGATGATGATAGTGATGGTGATCATAGTGATAGTGATGATGGTGATGATGATGATGGTGATGACGATGATGGTGATGATGATGATGATGGTGGTGATGATGATAATGATGGTGATGATGATAGTGATGGTGATCATAATAATAGTGATGATGGTGATGGTGGTGAGATGATGGTGGTGATGATGATGATGGTGAATGGCAGTGATGATAATTAGCATCTATCTGGTGCTTTAAGATTGGCAGAACACTTTACACTCTATCTGACCATTCCTTTCCAGGTGCTCTAGATGTCACAAAGGAGTGGATAAAGGAATCTGTCAATGAAGAATTATTTTCTCTTTCGGAAAACGCTTCCTCTCCTGGGGCTGAGAGCAGCTCCAGACCCAACCTGAGCCCAACCACGGTGCTAAACAACAGTTACTTGAAGCTGCTGCAGTGGGATTATCGGAAGAAGGAATTACCCGAGGTAACCAGCTCCTGGGGCTTGCTGCATTCTCATCCGCCGGTTTCTGGGTTCATCTTGTGTACATAAAATAGTGTGTAATCGACACCACTTACCAAAATAATTATAAGAACAACTGATGTTTATTTGTAAAGTACTTTCTGTTGGAGACTCCACTGTGCCATCATGAGGGCTGTCGGTGTTCCCTCTTACTGTGAGGGAGGTGCTGTTATTATCCAGATGGGGAAATTGAGGTAGGGAAGAGAGAGAATGTTAAGAGACTTGCCCAGGGTCACGTAACTGGCAAATGTCTGTAATTTTTTATCTGTGACTTCGGTGACATTTGAACTCAGGTCTTTCTGACTCTAAGCCCAGGACTTTTACGCTCTAGACCACAGTGTCTCTAAAATGAGATCAAATTCACATATAATCATAGCATTAGCGAGGGAGATGGGGTAATAGTGCATATTGGAGGTCTGCATTAGCTTCCCCAGCACTTAGTCCAGTGCTTGGTAAGACTATAGTAGGGCCTTCACAAAGGCTTGATGATAGGACCTTGTGCTAGACACTTCCTCTGTCTTCCCTTCAGTTTCCACATCTGTAAAACACACAGAACAAATTTTAAATTACTCGCCTCCCAAAGTTGTTGAGATAAATGAGATGTGAAACCTTCTATTAACAAGTTGGTGAGCATTTATGAAGCACCTACTATGTGCCAGTTCTAGGAAAACAGAGAAAGGTAAAAGATAGTTCCTGCCCTCAGTTGGCTTACAGTTGAATACTTAAAAAGCTATGTTACTATGAATATTAATAATGTAAATGTGGGGGCCAACATTGTTGGTAGGAACTACCTTTTAGTCCCAGCTCCTCCACTTATTACAATAACAGGAACGAATGAATGAATGAAAGCATTTATTAAGTGCTTACTATATGCTAAGCACTGTTCTAGGTCTTAGGGAGAACAGACCCTACTTTCAAGGGACTGACATTTTGATAGAGGGAGATCACATGTTTAAGGGAGTAGTAGCTAGGAAATATTTAGGTTTGGAAAATTACCAATACTGGGGCAGGAGGGAATGTAGAGCCAAGATGATGGCAAGTATTCAGAACATTGTTTGAGCCCTCCCCAGCTTTCCTCAGAATCAATTCTACTTCAAGCCTCTGAATAGATTTTGGGGTGATAGAAAATTACTAAGATGAGGGCAGCTAGGTGGCGCAGTGGATAGAGCACCAGCCCTGAAGTCAGGAGGACCTGAGTTCAAATCAGGTCTCAGACATTTTACACTTCCTAGCTGTGTGACCCTGGGCAAGTCACCTAAACCCCATTGCCTCAGCAAAACAAATAAAAAAAGAAAGAAAGAAAGAAAATTACTGAGGTGTTCAATGAAATGATAATGGGAATGATGGACACATGTCCTTTAGAGTAGCAAGATTAGTCTTAATTTGATAATAGTTCCAGAACTCAAAGTGAGGGCTTAGGAAAGGAGAATAAAGATATCCAGCACATATTGGCTGGAAAGAAGATGGCGGCACCATAAAGTGAAACTTGCTGCAGGCTCCAGGGAGTTGGAAGGCAGAAAAGGATTGTCCTCCAACAATACTAGCTTACTTATCTATAGTACTTCTGTGGAGTTCCCAGGGTACTTTACACCAACCATCTCCTTTGAACCTTGAAATATCCAAAGTTCTAGAAATATAATTAAATTTTGCACCTGGACAGAAAGTTCAGCGCTGACCATCACACTATCTTGCCCTGGGCATATCTCAGTCTCACTGAGTCTTAATTTCCTCATCTCTAAAATGAAGGAATTGGATTAGATGCTGCTTTGTGGTTGGTGCTTCTGTTGTTTGTTTTTTAAAGATTTTTGTTTTCTTTGTTTTTGCTCAGACACTGATGACAGATGGAACCCGTCTTCAGGAACTGACAGAAAGGCTAAATCAGCTGAAGGTTATCGCCTGCCTGTCACTAATCACCAACAACATGGTGGGCACTCTGATAGAAGGCTTGCCTGAGCTTTCAGACCGTCTGAAAAGGATTTCCACTGTTTTACTTGAAGGAATGAACAAAGAGTAAGTTCTCAACGCCTACACGGATTCACTTTGTCCTGTCATTCTTCCTGGAGTTTGGAAAGCCTGAGCCCTCTGGGACTGCCAGATGGGATGTTCGTGAGTGTAACTAAGAGCATCTTACCCAACGGGCTCTTTCCTCTCTAGTGCCTTTTAATATCGCTAACGGCTGAGATGTTTTTGTCTACAGGAGGCAGGATTTTCCGTGACTAGGAGGGATTTCCAATTAGAATGAAGGTGTTAGAACTTCTCTTTGACTTTGCTGTCTGAACAGTGCTAAAATCCAAACCAAAAGAGAATTAAAAAACCTCTACCTGAAAAACTATGATTATAGAAAGCTGCTATGAATAGGGTTGTCTTAAGATATATTTGTACCTACATCTTTGCTCTGGGTTCCCTTTTTGTTCTTGGTACCCACATTATCCCTAAGAGGAAGAAGACTTCTTTTAGATAGAGATTGTTTCATTCTTTATATCCCCAGTACCCAGACAGTACACAGTAAGTGCTTAATAAATGCTCACAGATTGGAAGGTAAATTTGATGTAGTAGAAGGAGCACTGACCCTCTCTGGAATCAGATCACATGGATTTACATCCTTTTACGAATACAATTTTCACATTAAATTTACCCCTGTTAACATATACCAACAAGTATTTCTTTTCTTTTCTTTTCTTTTTTTTTTTTTTAGAGGCAATTGGGGTTAAGTAACTTGCTCAGGGTCACACAGAATTAAGTGTTAAGTGTCTGAGGCTGCATTTGAACCCAGGTCCTCCTGACTTCAGAGCTGGTGCTTTATTCACTGCACCATTTAGTTGCCCCACAACAAGTATTTATTAAATGCCTATTATGTGGAAGGCACAAGTCCAGCTTCAGTTTTCTTTTCTATAAAATGAATATAAAATGACACCGCCGACTTCCTGGGCCCAAATAAGATACTTAAACAGAAGTTGTTTCAGGCTTTGGACTAGATGGCTTCTAAGGGCATTTATGGTTCTGAATCTTTGATCTTATGAGAAATCACTTAATCTTGTCTCAGTTTCCTCCTCTGTTTAAAAGGATTGGGGCTAGCTGGCCTATTAGGGACCCTCCAGGACCTTTATTGTAGCAACCCATGATGCTTTATGTAAACGTCAGCCATTGTTATTATTAACATGTCATGATTCTTACTAAGAGGCCATGAGGGATCCAATAGATCCAGAGTACTTTGTGAGTCAGGAAGACCTGGATTTCAGCCCCCCCATCGTGGTACCTAAAGGCATCTAGGTACTGTACTGGACAGAGTGCTAGCCTTGGAGAAGGAGGAAGACCTGAGTTCAAATATTGCCTCAGATGCTTAGAGCTGTGTGTCCTTTGGCAAGTTACTCAGGCTCTGTTCACCTCAGTTTCCTCATCTGCAAAATGGGCATAGAACAGCCCCTCCCTCATATATTTGTGTGAATCAATTAAGATAACCTATAGAAAGTGCTTGACAAACCTTAAAGCTGTTGCTATTAGTCATGCTGGATGTGTGGCCCTGAGCAGGTCCAATCATTTTGGGGTCTCAGTAACTTTTCTGAGGGCAAGTGCTAGTCTGTATTTGCAATCGGAGGTGACCTGCCTCGTGCTACTGAAATCACAGAATGAGAGGGAGAGGCAAAGGAGCTGGAGAGAGGGAGCTGGGAACATTTGGACTGTGTGACCCTGGGCAAGACACGTGAGCCAGAGGGTGTCAGTGTCCTGGCAAGTAAGGTGAATGGCCTGTAAGAGCCCAGTGACTCTAAATCTGTGACATGGAGAGGATGCTGCACCTGGCTAAACAAGGAGGAGTGGACTCCAGCCACTGTTTGTACTGGAGTCACCAAAAAGTGCTTAACCAAGTGGGGAAGCATGGGAGAAGAAGCAATGAGGAACTTAAAAGGAGACTTGTAAATTAGAATATGTGACTCTAACTCTCTCCACCTTTCTTCCTCTTTTCCTCCTCTTCCTGCTCTCTCTGCCTCTCTCCCTCCCCTTTCTCTTTTCTTCTTCTCCCCCTTCTCTCTCTCTTTTCTCCTCCTTTTTTTATTTGTCAAATTCTTCTCCTTTCTCTTCTCCTCCTCTTCTACTTTTTCTTCTTTCTCTTTCTTCTTCCTCCTCTCTGTGCCTCTCTCCCTTCCCTTTCCCTTTCCTTCTACTCTCCCTCCTCTCTTTTCTCCTCTTTTTCTTTGTCAAATTCTTCTTCCTCTTCTTTTCTCCTTCCTCTTCTACTTTTTCTTCTTCCTCTTCCTTTTCTTGGTCTCTCTGCTTCTCTTCTTTCTCTTTCCTTCCTCTCTTTTTTCTCTTCTTCATCAAATTCTTCTATTCTTTTTCCTCTCCTCCTCCTCCTCCTTCTCTCTATTTCTCTCTTTCCCTTCCCCTCTCCTCTTATCTCCCTCTCCCTTTCTCCTTCCCTCACTGACTCTCCTCTCTCCTTGCGTTTCTCCTTTTTTATTTTGTTCCCTCTCTCCTTTTTCCTCTCTCCTCCCCAGGACTTTCAACCTCCAGGAGGCCTTGAATTCCGTGGGCGTCCAGACCTGTGTGGAAGTCAACAAGTCCCTGGCAGAGAGAGGCTTATCCACGCTAAGTCCTGAGATTCAGGCCAATCTCATTGGTCAACTCTCCAGCATTGCCGAGGGCAACCCTATCTGCTCCCTGATTGGTGAGTCTGAGCATCTAGGGCTTCTGTTTGTCTTACTTTCTGATCTTTTCCAGGTTTTTGTCTTGACTGAATGATGCTTCATCAATCAATCTACAAGCACTTATTAAGTGCCCATTATACGCCAATCCCCTAAGTGCTAGGTACTGGAGCAATTCTTTTGTCAAGCTGTAAAGCCTGACCTTGGAAAGTTTAATCAATCACTCAATCAATAAACTCTTATCAAATACATACAAAGTGTTTGGCACTGTGCTAAGTACTTCGTAATTATCTCATTTGATATATTCTCAATATATATTCTCAACCCTGAGAAATGAGGCTATTAGTAACCCCATTTTACAGTTGTGGAAACTGAGGCAACTGAAAGTGAACCAGGGTCATAGTGTTACTGCAGAAGGATTTTAATTCATGGCTTCCTGATTGCAAGGCCAGTAGTCTATTATATTATCTTATATTGTATACAATGTTCTCCTGGTTCTGTTCACTCAGTGTCAGTTCATGTAAGTCTCTCCAGGCCTCCCTGAAACCATCCTGCTTTTCTTATAAAACAATGGTATTCCATAGCATTCATTTACCACAAGTATATGGTGTGTGTGTGTGTGTGTGTGTGTGTGTGTGTATATATATATACACACACACACACACACACACACACACACCATATATATACACACACATAGAAAGAGAGAGAGAGAGAGAGAGAGAGAGAGAGAGAGAGAGAGAGAGAGAGAGAGAGAGCTGAATAGCCATTCCCCAAAAGATGGGCATCCACTCAGTTTCCAGTTCCTTGCCATTACAAAAAGGGCTGCCACAAACATTTTGGCACAAATGGGTCCTTTTCCCTTTTTTATGATCTCTTTGAGATACAGACCCAGGAGAAACCAGATCTAGACCTCTGATGCCGTTAGGGACAACAGAGATGCAGATCTCTAGGACTAGAGACAATGGGAGAAAATTCAATCCAAGACTCTTGAGTCTGGAGCAAAACTTCCTGAGGAGGAAAGCCGTTCCACTGTGGAATGGAAATCTCATGAGAGGTGGCGATAAGCTCTTTCTCAGGCAGGAGTTTCAGGCCTCCTTGAAACCTGGGAAGAGGAAAGGCAGACAGACAGTTTGCATGGTTGCCCTGACCCCTCCTAATCTTATTCTGTAGCTGATGATGCTGTGATGTGGGGAGTTTCTTCCATACTGGAAGTTTTCCACAATGATAAAATTGTGAGATCTAGAAAGAAAATACATAAAAATAGCTGCTCTATCAAAGAGTGATCACAGTGCTCTACTGTGATAATTGGCAGAAAGCCCATTGCAAAATGCAAGGTACGAAGTGTCAGTTATTACTGTAGCTCACTGTCCCCAACTGCACTATAGGTAGGTCCCCAGAGATGGCTCCTTGTCTTCTGGGTTCTAAGGATAACCCTCAAGTCTTTCTAATCCCATAGCTCACAAGCCCCCAGTGAGATGTTTTTTACATTATCAGTCGACAAAAATTAGCCAGCCACACTTAATTAGCTTTTAAAAACAAGTATTTCTAAGGTAGTAGATAGAGTAAGAGCAGGTTACTAGCACATTCCTTTCTCTTACTCCCCACCCAGTCTGGGGCACATTTTCCCCAAAATCCAGGAGAAATGGGCTCCAACCCAGAGTGTGCTGTAGGACAAAGAGAGTAAGTAATTCTAGAGCTTAGCACAGTTCCTGGCACATAACAGGCATTAAGTAAATGTATTTATTGGCTGTTGACTATTGGCTAATTCACAGTTCCTAGAAGTCCATTTTCTCCTGTGTAGAGGGCCCTCAGTATGGATTTCTGCTGGACTCATGTGGGGTTCAGAGCTTCTTTTCCTCAGTTTCCAAATGGTCTTTGTGCCATCAGACTCTGCTGTTCTGAGGACACTGATAGGGCAGTTATGGAAGACAAGAATCTTCAGATCTTTTGATGTTTATAAAATCGACCCACTGGTCAAGGGAAGGGAGGACATAGAAGCTTTCTCTTCTTGTCCTGCCTTCCCTGCATCCCACAAAGGATTCTTTTCAGGGATTTAGATGAATTGCTCAAGGCCTGAATTCTAGATTGGGGTTTCAGACTGGCTTGCTTACTTCTTTATCTAGTGCTGTTTGACTACATCTTTTTAGCCACTCCCAATATTCTTCCCAAATAGCATAATTTCATTTCAACCAATGATTTTCTCTTTTTCCTTCTTCCTCCCTTTCCTCCTTCCTCCCTCTATCCCTTCTTTCCTTCCTTCCCTTCTTCTTTCTTTCTTTTCTTCCCTCCTTTTCTCCCTCCTTCCTTTCCTTCTTTCCTCACCCCCTTCCTTCCTCTTTTCTTCCCTTCCTTCCTTCCTTCCTTCCTTCCTTCCTTCCTTCCTTCCTTCCTTCCTTCCTTCCTTCCTTCCTTCCTTCCTTCCTTCCTTCCTTCTTTCCTTCCTTCCTTCCTTCCTTCCTTCTTTCCTTCCTTCTTTCCTTCCTTCTTTACTTCTTTCCTTCCTTCCTTTCTTTGTTCCTTTCTTTTTAAAATTTAAGTCAGTCTCTATTTGAGACAGTTACTGTCATGCAATGTAGGAAAAAATTAATTGGTATATTTTTTTTCCTTTTATGCATTTATCTTCAAAGAGATAAATAATATTAAAAATCAGTTCTCAGTTTCACAGTAGCTGCATTTTTAATGTGATATCAAAGATATTGCAAAATTCACTTTTTAATCAGCTTTAGACTCAGCTCTAGAAACTTTTCAAAAGACTCAATGTCAATTAGATTTCGCAAAGGTAAATATTGAAAACTATCTTTGCGTGTATTTGGAAAAATAAAAAGCTATCATTTTTTAAAGAGAGATGTGGGGCTAGTGATAGAGAATTGATGTAAAGATCCCTTGTGGTCAGAGACTTGGGTCCAACATGAAAGAATCCATGAACCTGAAAAGTCTGAAGGCAAAAAAAAGTATTTTTATTGGCACTGAGAAGCCAGCTTTGCTAGGAAGACAGACTTCTCAGTGGCAAGAGGTCCTGTTAGGCAAATAAAGGTTATCACTGAGAAGAGGGTATCTTTACAGCGGGCAAGAGTCCTGGCAGGCATTTCATTGGCAAAGCATACTACTACTTCGGACTTCTGCAGAGATTTGGAGTTCAAAATTGTCTTTTTATTGGCGGTCTAGAGCTAGGTTCCAGTTGAAAAGAGTCAATGCCCTCAGGCCTAGATCTTGGAGTTTGAAGCCACTCAATAGGACTATCAGGTCCAGATCTCCAACTGAATACATTCATTTGAAGACTTTTTCCTAGAGTCTGGAATTTCCCCGAAGAGCATCGGGCCACCCCCAAAAGATCAATAGAGGGTGATTTGCCCAAGATCTCCAATTGAATGACATCACTTAACTTGGAAAAGGCTTATCTAAAGTATACTCTTTCCCAGACTTTTTAGAGTCTGAGACCCCAAATCTAGTTTCAGGGTTCACTCCCATCAAAAAAAAAAAAAAAAAGACATTGTCAGCCAATGATTTTTGAAATTGATTACAAACCATTTGTAATTAGTTAAATGTCTTTGATAGATTGAAATACTGACTTGAAGTTATTTTAAGTATGGACCCCTACATTATATTATCACTATCCCTGCCATTATATTATTACTTGTTATCATTATTATAAGGTCATAGACATTTGGCAGATTTGTTTCAATAGAAGCCACTCTTATACCAATGAAATCACAGATCCTTAGGATGTAGAAAATGCTAAAAATTCCCTAAAGTGGTCTTTTTGTCCACTTTGGAGAAAATTGAAGAAGCTCTGTGACATTGCTATTTATGGGGCGTTTAATGTCTCATTGTCCTGGTCTTCTTCAAGTGCCAAGAGAAAACTGTCTCCCTTATTTT
The DNA here is from genome assembly GCF_048593235.1 of Sminthopsis crassicaudata. Classification (NCBI taxonomy): domain Eukaryota; kingdom Metazoa; phylum Chordata; class Mammalia; order Dasyuromorphia; family Dasyuridae; genus Sminthopsis; species Sminthopsis crassicaudata. Next base: position 292,920,593 of record NC_133621.1, read on the forward strand.
GTGATCTTGGATTTCCCATTGAACCCCACAAACAGATCTCTTTTCCTGTCAAGTCCAGCTAGATGGTGGACTTGGAGCAGCCTTGGGCTTCTCTCCTCTGAATAACTGCTCATCCCCAGTCTCTGTACATTCAAGCTTAAGGGAAATAAATGCAAAAAAAGTGGTTTGTAGCATTAAGCTCCTTCAAGGGAAGATTCTATCCCTACATCCTGACACTTGATATATATATATATATATATATATATATATATATATAATATACATTGCCTGATATACAGTAGGTACTTAATAAATGCTTAGTGATCCTATACACATAATTTCATCTTCTTAAGGGCACAATATATGTGTGTTTCTATGACTTTTCCCAGTTCTTTGGTACCTGTTTAATTAATTTGAAAAGCAGGATTTATGAGATTGTGGATGAACATTGAATTAAGTGTGAGGAACTAGTTTCAGATCCAATCTGCCATTCACTCACTTCTCAGCCTTTTTGACCTTCATCTGTAAATGATGGGGTTGAACTTGATGATTTTAAAATCTTGCCCAGTTCTAGATCCATGGTCCTATAAGGTCCAGCTTCTTCTTCTTTTTTTTTTTTTCTTTTTCCTTTTTCTGAGGCTGGGGTTAAGTGACTTGCCCAGGGCCACTCAGCTAGGAAGTGTTAAGTGTTTGAGATCAAATTTGAACTCAGGTCCCCCTGAATTCAGGGCTGGTGCTCTATCCACTGCGCCACCTAGCTGCCCCATGGTCCAGTTTCTTAAACTGTGGTTGCAAGCCCATACAGGATCTTGTAACTGAATGTATAGCTTACAAAATTGTGATTTAGTATCAGTAAATGTTTGATTTGTAAACCTATTTTATCTGCCTATAGAAGGTTCCATGTAAAAATTTCTTGGATAAAAAAGGAGTTGCTAGTAGAAAAAGTTTAAGAAGTTTAAAATTGCTTCCCTCACTCATGAAACTTTTTTGCATTTCTTATTTTTTTTCCAGATAAACGAATTCATCTGTATATGAAGAGTCTTCTCGGTCTTCCAAGCCATCAGAAATGCATGCCCCCCATACCCGGAGGTCTCAATGTTATCCAGTCTGAGCTGGAGACTCTGGGCTCTCAGTATGCGAACATTGTAAACCTCAATAAACAAGTTTACGGACCCTTTTATGCAAATATTCTCCGAAAACTCCTCTTCCTCGAGGAAGGAGGCCGAACGGCAGACACTGAGTCTCCCAGCAACTAGTAGTAGTGAGCTGGAGTTGGAAAGAAGACTGGCCACAAAGTCATCGGTCCTCGGTCCTTTCCCTGAATATGCATTACAAGGACTGCGGCATATTACCTGTACCCCTGTCTGTGTTTTGGGGTTACCTAGAATCTGTAACTCCTTTCCTGCTAGTTACAGGGCATATGTCTGTCGCACAACTTGCCCCCCAACATTCTGTCCCTCTATGAAAACTTATTGGAAGGAAACCATGATTTTTTTTTTTTTTCCCAAGAGAGACTTCTGAAGGACAGGAAGCAATTTATAATGGATTCTATCACCTGAATGTGATGTTTTTGTTAAGGTTTCCATGATCCGTGATCCTAATAGCATTAATATCGGTCTTCACTACCCAGATTCCCAGACCAGGCGTTATCGTTCCTAACTTGTCCCTTACAGAGTCTGATTTTTATTTTGGCACAATTTGTGAGAGGGTTCCAGGTCGAGAGTGGTGAGGGCCTTCACTGAAGGGATGTAGAAATCCTCTCATTAAACATACTGGCAAAATGAAGTAAGTTAACACAATTGCAGCTGATTCTTTTTTTTTATTTTTGATAGGTAAGAGAAGTTTCCATAGGATTTCCCCCTTCCCTGGGATTTGAGCACTTACCTGGAAGGACTGATTTGATGAGTATCAAGTCATTTTTTACATTGCCAGCTGTCAGTATTTGTATCCAATTGAAAATCTTTGAAAGCCATGTTGTTTTGATGTCATCAAAAGACCACTAGGGTGTAGCTTGTTTGAAAACTAATCACTTCTAAGAAATTTTATGCTGGAGGATTCATCTTCTCTACATGCAACCAGTGGAAAAATCTGCAAGAAGTCAACCTTCTCTGCAATCTGAGCTGTGGCTAAGAGGCTCCTTGCAGATCTCAGCAAATCAGATGGAAAAAATGGAAGAGAAGTTGCCTTTTAAAGGTAGCCTTGGATTGCCAGAAATTGGGTTTGCTTGGGACAATAAAAGAGGGAAAGAAACTGTATAATCCCAGGTGATGATCTGGGATGTTGCCAAGCAGCAAACCATGGGGTTTTGTGTTTGTGTGTGTGTGTGTGTGTGTGTGTGTGTGTGTGTGAAATTTATATCTGAAAAGAGAAAAAAAAATGAACTTGAGCTTCTGTATCATTTAACCTTGATATCTATTAATCTAAGTTGTGCCTCTTTTATTTGTATCGTTCAAGATTCAGAATACTTTGAGAAGCTGGGCCCTCATGGACCTTTGGTTTTTAAAAACAACTGCATATTAAAGAATTCTGCATTGGTCTTCACTGAGAATCAGGGATAATGCACCAGCATTGGGATGGGTCTCCTGGGGGGATCACTCCTCTCATACAAAACCTTTTCTTGATGGGTGACTTTCTTGGACTCCATGGAGCGCCAGTTTACGTGATTAGAATACATACTCTTTTATAGCTTAGGGGATTGTCTGTATGTGAGAAGAGAGGTCTTTAGTTATCATGTTACTTCCTCCCCTTCTCAAGTCTTTTTATCTATCTTCTCTACCACCATCACTGCTGTCCCTCTGTCCCCCCAAAATAGCCTCCTCTATTTGGGGATATAACTGCTTTATGATATTGAAATTTAAAGAAAATGTCAGGATAAATGAGATATCTCTGATTTTTATATGCCCAAATCTGAGCATATTTACTTAACTTCTCTCCCTGAATGACCAATTAAAATTGTACACCATCTTCTTGTGGGCAGTTGTCCAAATGGAACTCTCTTCATGGGCACAGCGAGGTACTGTGCCCTTCCTCTCTTCCTGGTATAGCTTCCATTCAGTAAGGTGCTGAATAGAACTCGGTATTTCTTGTATTCTCTGTCCCATTCTTTGCCCTGCCCACATTAAGGACTCAGAAGGGATGGATCCAATAAATCACATTTTATCTCTTCCAGTAAATGACCATCCTGTTTAAAACAGGGAGATAAAAGCAGAGCATGTTTTTACCATAAAATTTGAATCCAGTTGTGATTCTTTTATGCACTTAATTTATATCGCAAGGAAAAACAATTTACACTTTTAAAATAAATTACATTTAAATAAAGGGCATTTTATTTTTTAAAAGTGACAAAATGAATTTGTCTCTGGATTAAGGCAACTTGCATTGACTAAGGTGTCTCAGTCCCCATCTTCCTGGATGCCTTTCATCCTAACGTTGCTTAAACGTTGGCTTCCATTTTAGAGTTTCTTAACAAGGTCACGTTTTGCTATGCAAGGTTTATTAAATGTAAAACTAATATTTTAATGTGATGCTTAAATTCTGTTTGTGAAAATTTTGGCAAAAACTTGTTCCATGCAAGCTGGCAAAATATGTTGGTTTTTTTTCAGTTAAATATTAAAGCATTGACTTAAATAATCAGTGTGTCCATTTCTTTGGTGTTATTTTTTAAAATTTTTTTCAGAGGCTGGGGTTAAGTGACTTACCCAGGGTCACACAGCTAGGAAGTGTCTGAGACCAGATTTGAACTCGGGTCCTTCTGAATTGAAGGCTGGTGTTCTATCCACTGTGCCACTTAGCTGCCTCCTATTTTTCTGGGTTTTTTAGAGACATGTGAGATACTTCATATCCTTTGGGATTTTTTTAAGTCATGTTTAATCAGGACATCTCCCTGTCGTATAGATTCTTATACACACACACACACACACACACACACGTGTGTGTGTGTGTGTGTGTGTGTGTGTGTATATTTTGTACTTGATGAATGTCAACAATTATGGACACTTCCCTATTCAAAAGAGAACAGAAGAAAGAGGATGATTTGTATATGAAACTTTAAATCTCAATTTACATGCAACTTGGTTCTTTAATGTATGCCATCAATCAATCACTTATTAAACATTGACTATGCTAGATGGTGATTCAAGGACAAAGAATGAAAATATGGCGACTTGGAATGAGCTCACAATCTAAAGTTGTCAATTCATTCTGTAGTTTCAAAGCAGTCCTATCTGCGTCTTCTCTGAATTTTCCTTGGTTCTCTTTTGTCCATTAAAAAATGCTAGATAGCCGATTAGGTAAATAGTTTTGAAATCAGAGGGCTAGGGTTTGACAAGAGACTTTGGTGTTCTGGGACTCAGTTTCCACATCTGTAAAATGAGTTGGACTATTTCCCTGCAATGCAATCTGTGCCTAAGTTTGCACATCTATAAAGTGAATGAGCTGGGCCAGATGATCCCTAATAGTCCTTTCTACTTTTGTATCTATTATCCAGTGCTTGGAAGAGAAGAGAAAGGGAGTACTTTCTGATGGGGGAGGGGAAAAGAGAAATCAGGGAAGACTTCTTGGAGGAAGTGACACTTGAATGGCATCTTCATGGACTTAGGTTTTTTTTTTTTTTTTTTTTTGAAGTATTCTTAAACTTTTTTTTAATTAATTTTATAATTATGACATTTTTTGACAGTACATATGCATAGGTAATTTTTTACAGCATTATCCCTTGTACTCCCTTCTGTTCCGAATTTTCCCCTTCTTCCCTCCACCCCCTCCCCTAGATGGCAGGCATTCCCATATAGATTAAATATGTTATAGTATATCCTAGGTACAATGTATATGTGCAGAACCGAATTGTGTTGTTGTTGCAAAGGAAGAATTGGATTCAAAAGGTAAAAATAACCTGGGAAGAAAAACAAAAAATGCTAACAGTTTACACTCATTTCCCAGTGTTTCTTCTCTGGGTGTAGCTGATTCTGGCCATCCATGGACTTAGTTGTTAAGATGTCATCTTTCTGAATTCAAATCTGGCCTCAGACACTTCTGGCTGGGTAATCCTGGGCAAAGCTCTTCACCCTGTCTGCCTCAGTTTCCTCATCTATAAAATGGCAAACCATTGTAGAAAACTCCCAAAGCAAACAGAGAGTTGGACCAAAACACCTGAACACTAAAACGACTGTCTCTGCCTTTCCACGTGCTCCACCCAGTGCTTAGCCCCTAGTCCTTCACATCATAAGTACTTGTTCTCGATGATTTAATTAAACCTAAGTCACAAAGCTGACAAGATTTCACAGGGACCCCTTTAACCTTTTGAGTCTCTACAGGGAATCTAGATTCTGGGTGAAGAGAGGACATCTGCAGATGTTCTGGGAATTTCTGTAGTAAATGGAGGTTGAAGGCTTGATGGGAAACTCTTCAGGAAGTTTGAGTGGGCTCAGTGCCAACAAGCACAAGAAAGTTCCAGGAAATTCTTAAGGCATCCAAAATCCTTTTAAACAAAAGGCTTTTTTTCTAAACCAATGTTACTTCCTCCCCTCCTCTATTTTCTCTACCAAAGAGAAGGAGACGAACTCGACTCAACAGTTGGTACCTGGTACTCTCCTTGGTAGGATTTCTAGTGAAAACATCCTCAGATGCTCACCGATCCTTAAAATGCCACATTCAAGGTGGTTCACCCCACTGACATGCTCTGTTTAGATCCAAATACCCCAGCGAGTAATCATTACTCTTTCTGTAGACTCCAGCAGGAAACTGATGAGCCCTGGTTGGATATTGGTTGGATCTATCAGTCATTCCTTCTTGGCAATGACTGAGTTGATCAGGATATTTTTAGAAAGGCAGATTGTGGCAGAAAAAGTACAAGGCAAACTCTGAGGATTCTGGGAGAGGAGATCAAGGGCTCCCAAAATAGAGGCCAGGGATGGAGAAGGCATTCTGATGGGGTTTCCCGTCTGCCCTTTGAAGCCCTGCTTTTCTAAACATTTTCAAAACAATCCTTAGCACAGCACAATAAATTAAGTATACACATATGATATACATACGCCCATTAAATTGATTATACCTCACATATTGCTACACATATACACGTTACATACACATCTCATCCATGTCATGCATACTTACTTACACCTACTTACACGTACTACACCTACACATACTTACACATACTTATACCTACTGTATACATTAAATACAAATATAACATATTTTATGCAAATTATGGACATTACATACACGCATCTCATCCGTGTCATGCATATAACACAGAATGCAACTTACACCTACTGTATACATTAAATTAAATACAAATGTAACATATTTTATGCAAATTATGGACATTACATACACGCATCTCATCCGTGTCATGCATATAACACAGAATGCAACTTACACCTACTGTATACATTAAATACAAATATAACATTTTATGCAGATCATGGATGTTACATACACAATCACAGTCTATCGTAAAATGTATTTTAATAAAATAAGCATATATTACATATAAACATTAGCTTACATAAATATTCATGCACAGACCTGCATTATATTCACCTATCTTGCATATACTGGACACATAGTGAATGCCCACACATCTTAGGTATATTACACCTCTATTATAAAATACGCATTCATGTCTATTACATTCACACACCTAGATCACAGGCAGATCTTACAAGTATTAGACATACAATACATACTTCTGCATATGGACTCACACATTACACAGATACATTGTTGCATATGCGGATACATTATATTTATAAACTTTTTTTTAAGTGCCCTGTCCAGAGAGGCCCGAGGAGGGGAAGGGGTACAGGGGAGAATTTGAACCCAGAACCTCGGGCTCCAGGTCCAGGGCGCTACCCATTATATTATGTATGTAAAAGGCTAATAGCTGTGAGAATGGTGAGAAGACTAGGCCTCGTGGAGGAGGTGGTTTAGGAGTACACAAAAAAACACATTAGCCTTTTCTCTAAATTATTCTGGAAAAAGATCCGCAACAAACCAGCTCAGCCTCCGGCCGCCACGTGGATGACTCCCCCCCCTCCCCCAACGCTCGAGCTCCCCAGGATGGGCGGGGCTCGAGACTCCGTCAGGAGGCAGGGCTTCGCCAGCACATCCGGGTCTTGCCGGTGAAGCCATGGGTTACTAAAAAGCGGGCGGAACCTTTCCGCCGTTGGGCGTGGTGCACTACCGGGGGGAAGGGTTTGGGCGCCGCACCGCCGGGTGTTCATCCTAGTAGCGGTCCGTCTGCCGCCGCTGCTACTGGGGCCGCGGACGTGAAGCTGAGGAGGTGGGAGTAACGGCGGCGGGGCAGAGCCATGGATGTGCTAGCCGAGGAGTTCGGGGACTTGACTCCGGAGCAAATAGCCGCTCCCATTCCCACCGTGGAGGTGAGTGAACGAGGGCGCCGGGACGCGAGCGTTGTTTGGGGGCGTTCCCTCCTCGGGCTCCCGGGCTAGTCAGGGAATGTAGATGGACGGTGCTCCGAAGCCTACGGCGCATGCTCAGAGCTCTCCGCCCCGCCCCCTACGGGCGGTGGGGCTACGGATGCGCATGCGCCGACCTTGGCGCACGAGGTTTCTTCCCGGGGCTGTCAGTCGCGAGTGAATTTTTGGGAGCTCCTCAGAAGCTCTAAGGCTTGCTTCGGGTGATGGCTGCTGCGGCTCCCGTTGTCTTTTTGTGCTTCCCAGCCCGAGCTGCTTTCTTCCTGATAGAGAAAATGGAAAAAAATAACGTGATCAATTCTGCGTTCTCTCCTCGCTTTATCATTTATCCTCCCCAAGTTTCAGCCGCCTTCCTTTGCCCTCAAACCCCTCACACTGACCTCTGGGCGGCCGGTGTGTCCGTAACTTCCTCTAACACGGGCCGTATCGGGTGTGGGAGGGGGACAGAGCTCCTGCCCGGGACTGCCCTGGAAGCTCCCGGTGGGAAAGCCCCATCCCTGCAGCTCAAAGGAAGCTGGGAGCTTCCGGGGCTTTAAGACCGGACCGCGGGGCCGCTAGGTGGCGCAGGGACGGAGCACCAGCCCTGAAGTCAGGAGGACCCGAGTTCAAATTTGACCTCAGACACTCGTGTGACCCTGGGCAAGTCACTTAACCCCAGCCTCAGGGAAAAAAAAAAACATGGGACCGCTCTCGGCGGAAGCACTTCTTGAATCTCGGGGGCTGCCCCGCTGGCCCGCCCGTGCCCTCAGATTTGAATCCCCCTAACTCCTTTTGTAGCTTTTATCTTTTCTGTCCCAAAAGTGGGCAGATGTTTTCCTAACCTTGGCCAACCCCTCAGTTTGAGGAAGGTAATAAAGAGTGAAGGAGGGTCCCTTAAGTGGGATGACAGAAGCGTCATTGACATGGGCGATGACGTCGGCATTCTCAGTGACCCAGACGCCCATCTTTAGCGCGCCTGTTATATACTTGTTTGATACCAGTCTGCACTGCTTCTCTCACATCCCCAACATAAGTACTAAGTGCATGTAGTGAACTAGAGAACTGTTAAGCACCTGCTAAACAACCACTGTCTCCATCAATTCCACTGAGTTAGCACCTTGTAGGAATCCTTGTTTCAGATTCCGAGTTCTGGCCATAACAGAGTTCTTAGTCGCCTCTTTGGCACTAACACGATTTGTGTCTTTCCCCCGTTTTTGTAATGACTTCCTCTCTTTGAGATGTCACATAAAGAGACCTTTAAAAACGTGCTGCCTCCAATGCAGACTTCATCTCTGTGCTTTAGGTCCTCTTGCTTTCTTGACTCATTTCCTTAAACCAAATGATCTGGTCTCCCAACTTCTGGCCACTGTCACAAGCTGACAGAACAGGGAGCTGAGGCTGGTAAGAATAGAAAGCAAGAAGTAACAGCACTCAGCTTGCTAGGGAAGCCTGAAGAACCCTAAAGCCAGGACAGTGGGGGGGGGGGGACAGGGAGTCTGGCACCAAACAGACCTGTACAAGTCTCCAGCTCCCGAGAGCATCATGTCATGGCGTCTTGAGTCTTAAAGGAATACGTTTCACATCTTGGAGGAAAGTCCTTCAGGTACATCTCCCTTCTCTGACAATGCTGAATGAGAAGGCTATGACTGTTGTTACTTTAAAAGTGCTGGCCTTGCTCTTTTATAGGTCAGTTATTCTTATTTATAATAACAGTGGCTGAAAACCTTTGCTTATTAGCATATTTTATATAAATCTTAATTTTTACTGCTTTGGTTCACAGGAAAAATGGAGGCTGCTGCCAGCATTTCTTAAGGTCAGTGTTACACATTTAATATTCGCTCTCATGTTCTTATGTGAAAAAAGTCCATTTGATTTTCCTTTTCTTAGTAGATCCTTGTCCGTGTCTGGGAGCCTGCCAGGGTCCTGCCAGGGTGGGCAGGTGCGGGAATACATCCAAGGCAAGGAATGGGATCACCTTTAGGGAGCTGACACCCACTATTGCTCGGAGGCCCAGGCCTCGCTTCGTCAGCTCATCAAGCCTGAGCCCTTGGACCCCTCAGGCCAGATGGGCTGGGGAAGCCCCTCCACCAACAGCTAGACAAGGGAGGTGGGAGCGCAAGTAGGCTTAATGGGCCCAGGGGAAGGGGTCCTTGGCCAGGCCCAGACCAGCATCAGCTCTTCTATTGCTCTCAGCTGGGTGAGTTCTGGTTTTGGTCAGGATGAAGGGCCGTTTCTAAGCAGGATGTGCAGCTTTCCCAAAAGCTTTGTTAAATTTGATACCTTGTGATGGCCGAGATTCAGTTGCAGATTTTATTCTTTTGGGGCTGATCTTGGGGCTTCTTTCTGATCCCTGTAGGTGAAAGGCCTCGTGAAGCAACACATTGACTCCTTCAATTATTTCATCAATGTAGAGGTGAGTGTGCTGTCTGGGGCCCAGACTCGGGCAGTGAGAGTTACCTGCAAGACTGAGATTTCTTTCCTTCTTTCTGTCTTTCCTGTAGATAAAGAAGATCATGAAAGCCAACGAAAAGGTCACCAGTGATGCTGACCCCATGTGGTACTTAAAGTAAGCAGAGGTTTGCTCTTTTGTACAGTCTGTTCTTTTCAGAAACACGGTTGTTATGAGATAGATTATGCTAGCCACTAAAAAACACCCCCCCCCAATCTTCTCTCAATCTTTCATTTGGTTTGATATTAATAACTGATTTTAAAGTTCTTGAATTAAATTCTATTCAAAGAGGAGAATTACTATTTGCTTCCGTGTTTGCTTGGTCTTTGAAACTAATGGATTAGTCCAGTGCCCAGTAGAGTGCCTAGTATGTAATATAAATGTGTTCTCTTGGGCTGATCATCCTAGTGTGTCACTTCTACTTGCCATATTTTTTAGAAAATTGTATATTTGTTCAGGAGGGACCCCTTGATTATGTACCTTATAGATCAGGGCCCTGTGAACTGTATAATGAAATTATTTGCTAAGGCAATCCCTGGTGATGATGAGCTGAAAGCTGTGTACAGTAACCTCCCACTGCTCTTGAGTCCTTTAAGTTGATAATTTTGTGTGACTGGTGAAGGATGATGTAAATATCCAAATGGCTTTTGGCAGAAAAAAGATTCTCCATCCCTGCTATAGATAAATGGTGACATGCTTCAAAGACATGAACCTGTGACTTTTTCTTTTCCACTTTTCTCTCTTCTCCTCCAGAATAGTATGTTACACTTAATAGAAATTATCAAATGTTTATTGAATATATGTTTATTTACACGCTTGTGCAAATAAGAGAATATCAGTTTGAAGCTATCCCTGTAGATTTTGAACTTTAACAGTCAATATATATTGACTCTGGTATTTTGGGTGAAGATAGACTGTTAGTTTTTCACATACAAAATAGAATTGACATTGGATTTATTTGCTTTTCAGATATCTTAACATCTATGTGGGCCTCCCTGATGTTGAAGAAAGCTTTAATGTGACAAGGCCTGTGTCTCCCCATGAGGTAATTAAGAAATATGATCTTTAGAGCTACTTTTTAATTACAGATATCTCCCCACATTTTTGTAAGATAAACTTATCTGCAACACAAATTCAAATACGTAAACAGGTCAAAAGACAAAATCAAATTAATTGTACGTGGAATAGAATCAATGAATGTTGTTTTTTTTAAGGGTTTTTTTTTTTTTTTTTTTTTTTTTTTTTTTAGGGGAAGGAGCTAGGCCTGTGATTTCTTAGGTGTGGGGAGCTGCTAGTGAGGCACTTTGGCCAGTATAAAACTGCACGTCAGTGGTCACTCACATTTGTCTGAGGCGCTGAGACGAGCCACTTGCTCAGGGCTCCAGAATTGGTATGTGTGCAAAGCAGGACCTGGAGCCTGGTCTGCCTGACCTGGAGGCTAGCTCTCCACATTCTGTCCCATACTGCCTCTCATTTGAAAAATATATGTGTTACCTGTCACTGGGGAAAGTGTCCAGCTGTTCCAGTCACTTCTGGCTCTCCATGTCCCCATTTTGGTATTCTTGGTAAAGATACCGGAGGGGTTTGTCATTTCCTTTTCCAGCTCATTTTACAAATGAGGAAACTGAGACAGAGTGAAATGTCACAAGGTAGTAACAGAATTAACTTCGTTGTTTCAATGTCCCTTTCTGGACAACTCTTTCTGGAGTTGTGCTTTTTTTCTTTGTGTATCATTTTCCATACCAAAATGAGGATGATGACAATAATTCATTTAGTGGCTTTAGGTTTGTAAAATACTTGGCAAACATCATTGCCCTCATTTTATTTTTGGGAGAATAGAAGTGCAAAGAAACTGATTGATTAGATCAAGATCAACTAAAGCATAAAGTGTCAGGGTATCGAGCCAGTCTGGTGCTCTCCCCGCCCTGCACGCTGCTGCCTCTGCAGTAAGGAGGGGCCCAGCTCTCCAGGAGAGCCTTTTCTCCCTATTCAGCACACCCAGGTCTTCTCTCTCCTCTGACTCGTGATTTGGGGGCTATTCACCAAGCACATGCACATCTCACACTACGAACTGATGCTAACCTTGGCATAAATTAAGTGGTTAAACTCCCGATTACTTGGCACAGCAGCCTTGGTAAGTGGGTAGAGCCCTCATTGTTTTCTTCCTTTGTAGATGAAGGAACTTAGAAAGGCTACGTGACTTCTGGAGGTCCCTCAGGTAGTTAGTGATGGGCTCTCTGGGCCACCCCGCTGTCCTCCCCAGCCTTTGGTACTTCTGTCCACACTGAGCTTTAGGAGGAGGCCGGGCTCCCTCAGAGCTTCAGGTGATAGATGGGGGGGACAATGGGCCCATGTAGTGTGTGTGTTCCCCTCTGTGGCTCTCTAGCATTTGACCCACCATCTGCCTCCTCATTTCTGAAAATCTTCTCTTGCTTTCTCCCCTGGCTGGCCTCCCTCTTTTTTTCTTGCTTTCCTTCCTAATCCTGTTTCCTGACTGGAAGAGCCACCCCACTCTCCTTTGTGGTGCGATGAGTGGATCTTACCTCCTCGTTTCAGGCATTGTCATCGCCTTCCTCCCGAATCCCATTCCTCTCTGATTCTTCCTTTTCCTTCCTCTGTTCTGGAGAGTTACCTGATAGTTCAGCAAATTCCGTAATTGAGTATGGGCCAACTGCTGAGCCCCAGGCTCAGTGAGCCAGGGAGAGACCGAGGGGGAAGCTCCTGTGCTTTTGGTGCTTCTTTTTGGAGGCATCTCTCCTTAGCTTTTGTGTGTTTCCTCTGTTGGGGTCTCCTCTCCCCCCCGTTACTTTGTGCACCTCCTCGGAGAGATCCCTGCCCTCTGGCCTCTCCCTCCAGGTCCATCTTGTCTAGCACCACGTGGAGCCAGAGGCCCTACATTTGGCACTTCCTTGCCTGATTTACTGAACTTGGGGCAGCTCCTCAGCTGCCTGGGCCCTGGACTTTGGAGTAGGTGACCTCCAGGACCCTCTCAGGACTCAGTCTGTGGTCCTGTGATCTCTTTTTCTGGAGACTTTGGGCCTGGGGCTGCCAGAGCCAGGAGGAGCTGGCCAACGCCATCCTGGGTGTTGGCGTGTGCGTTTAAGGGTGATCCTGCCCCACCTTGTTTGTGTTTTATCCCCAGCAGAGTTTAACCCTCTCTTTGTATAAGTGCTGTGCCTCCCCCAAATGTTTGTGGAATGGGATTGAGGGTCACCTCCCTAGTAGGAAGCCTCTTGGGGGGGCCCACATTTCTCATCCTCTTGCTGTTGACCCCATAACATAACCTGGCTCAGGCCTGTCTGCTGCCCTTTACAGTGTGCTGCCCTGTGAACACGCAATGTTGGAATCCCCAATTCTAAGCTTTTGCTTTGTGGGCTGCCATTCTTGTCAGCCTAGAATCATAGCTTGCCTTTGTGTGTGATTATAGTTAAAGAATACTTGGATGATTTTTGTTGTATTTGAAAGCGAAGTCACTGGAGTTGCGTAGCTAGGAAGTGTTTGTTCCATGTCTTTTGACTTCTAAGTCCTGGTGATTTTTCTAATCTTTCTTTTTAAAATTGGATCCTCTCATCTTGCCCAGCCTAGGAATGCAGGGACTACTCATGGGCACCATCCCACCATTGGTGGACACACAAGTGCTTGCCAACTTGGGGTGATTTGCTCCCTAATTAGGCGACCCGGTGCCGTTCTGCGGGCTCCCCGGTGCCGTTCTGCGGGCTCCCCCACATTAATGCTGAGCTTGATGCGGATACCTGATTTAGCCTGGCCAATTGTGGTTCAGAAGCTTCCCTGGTCGCAGCAGGGTACCACAGGCTGGCCCTCCCATTGCAGAGGCCTAGCACACAGCCACATCTGCACCCCCTTCTCCCGTCAGCCCAGCCAGTCCATGAATCTCTACAGCCACTCTCTGCCTCGCATGTTGGTTCTTGCACTGGAACCGAACTGTTTCCTATGGAAAAGCTTCAAGGAATTAACATTGTACAGAATCTCCTGCAGATTTTTTTTCCGGTGGTTTTTCCGATTCTCACGTGTCTCATTATTGAACTAAATGGACTCTTGAGAAGTCATGGAGTCTTGTTCCCTGATTTGACCCTCTTCAGTTTCTTGTGGCTGGTGGTGATAGATTAGACTGATTTGACTTCCCCCTTAAGGAGTGAGAAAGCTAAGGCTAGCTTTAAAATGGTTGTTGGATGGGGACAGATCCTCTTCTTCCCGGGAAAGTTCTCCACCTAGTGGCCGTGAGGTGCATCAGAACAAAAATGACTTCGTGTCCTCATTTCTGGTTTTTGGCAGGAAAAGTTAAACTACACAGCAAAGGAACGAGATATTGAGCATCCTATTAAATAGCCAAAGGGAATTAGATTGTAACATTTATGGAACCAAGTAGCATGAGCACCTAACTAGGAGCACATTTAAGACAAAGATTTTAGATTGTAAAATGGATTTAAAAACATGCTTAGAGCTGTCACTGACTGTTTTTTCTCTCCTGTGTCTGAGTACTTTGCTGCTATGTTCTAATTCAGGCAAAGGCACAGAACATTGTCCTGTTCTCTCTAATAATCTCATTAGGGAAACAATGAAAGCACGTGAAGCAGAGTGCTTTCCGGCCTCCTTTTTGGGCATGGACTAATTTCACGCAGAATTCAAAGATAGAGCCCAGTGGCTTGGAGTGTTTGCAGAAAGCTGAGTCTGCATCTGTTCCAAGGCCATGGGATGCTCAGTTTTATGAGACAGACAGGCTTGTTTATTGATCATTCAGAACTTAGCTTCGTCTGTACAATATGACTGTAAACCTATAGATCCTTCCTCAAGGCATCGTGTTCAGTAGATTGGCTACTTTCTCTCCGTTGTCCTATGATTCAGTTCCTGATTACTCAGCCTCAGCAGCATTGCTAAACGAATCATTTTCCGTGAATTCAATTGGTACAAAAGCAATCTTTGCTAGATTTGGTGATGCTAAAGAGCATTGCAAGGGAAAACTGTCAGGATTCTGGTGTTCTGCTCCCTTGTTGGACTGCCCGATCCCCAGGTGTGCAATGCAGACATCATTCACTGGCTTTAGTCTGACTTCAGAGTCAGGAAGAGAATGAGGCAGCAGGAGGATGGGTTAGTGTGGGATTGACGCCAATGAAATGGAGCTTCCCTTCTTGAAGAGAGGCGTGGAGGACAAGATGCCACAAGCATCAGGCCTTTCCTTCACTGAGAGGCTGTAACACAGGACTCTGACTTTGTGTTACAGTGCCGTTTGCGAGACATGACGTACTCGGCTCCCATTACTGTGGATATTGAGTATACCCGGGGCAGCCAAAGGATTATTCGGAATGCTTTACCCATTGGCAGGTGAGAAAAGCGTGTGTGTGTGTGTGTGTGTGTGTGTGTCTTGTGGTGTGTATGTACATGTGCATGTGTGTGTGCATTTTATTTCCTGGAGTGGTAAACTTGAAATGACAAGTATAAACTTAACAAAGATTCTTTCTCCTGACCTGTCCTTGTCATTAACAAGGTAACACAAGCCTTTAGAGAAGATTTCCCAAGGCTAGCCTTCTTGCCAAAAGATTATTGTATATTTTGTTACTTTAAAGCTTTTCTTTACTCTCTAGGAGTTGTTCTATTTTTTTTTTTTTTTAGTAGCTTTTTATTTACAAGATATATGCATGGGTAATTTTTCAGCATTGACAATTGCAAAACCTTTTGTTCCAACTTTTCCCCTCCTTCCCTCCACCCCTTCCCCCATATGGCAGGTTGACCAATACATGTTAAATATGTTAAAGTATAAGCTAAATACAATATATGTATTGTATTTTTTGCTGTACAAAAAAAAAATTCAGACTTTGAAATAGTGTATAATTAACCTGTGAAGGAAATCCAAAATGCAGGCGGACAAAAATAGAGGGATTGGGAATTCTATGCAATGGTTCATAGTCCTCTCCCAGAGTTCTTTCGCTGGGTGTAGCTGGTTCAGTTCATTACTGCTCTATTGGAACTGATTTGGTTCATCTCATTGTTGGAGAGGGCCACGTCTCTCAGAATTGATCATCATACAGTGTTGTTGTTGAAATATACAACGAAATCCTGGTTCTGCTCATTTCATTCAGCATCAGTTCCTGTCAGTCTCTCCAGGCCTTTCTGAGATCATCCTGCTGGTCATTTCTTACAGAGCAATAATATTCCATAATATTCATATACCACAATTTATTCAGCCATTCTCCAATTGATGGGCATGCACTCAGTTTCCAGTTTCTCAGCCTGCTCTTTTCTTATAGAAGAATATTACATTCACATACCATAACTTATTCAGTCATTCTCCAGTTGTTGGGCATCCACTCAATTTCTAATTCCTTGCTAGTTCTGCTACAGACTTTTGCACATGTGGGTCCCTTTCCCTTCTTTATGATTTCCTTGGAATACAGACCTAGTAGAGACTTTGCTGGATCAAAGGGTATTACAGTTTTATAGGCTTTTGGGCAGAATTCCAATAGAGCAGTAATGAATTGAACCAGTTACACCCAGTGAAAGAACTCTGGGAGATGGCTATGAACTACTACATAGAATTCCCAATCCCTCTATTTTTGTCTGCCTGCATTTTGGATCTCCTTCATAGGTTAATTGTATATATGACCAACAAGATGATTTCAGAAAGGCCTGAACTGATGCTGAGAGAAATAAGCAGGCCCAGGAAATCATTATATACTTCAACAACAATACTATATAATGATCACTTAGTTTCCAGTTTCTTGGGATTTTACCACCTCCCATACTGAACACAGTTTGCACTTAATATGTGCTTGTCCAAGGACTGCTGTAAGTGATCTGTTCTTCAGGCACACGTGAAACCTTTGATGATGCCCCTGGACAAAACGCATTTCCTGGCAATGTTTGATGTTCCATGATCATGTATGTGGGAGGTGGTCAGTTTGACCCAGGCAGTTTATGGGGCCATTTTTTGATATATGATGCAAGGACAAGAAAATGTTCCTAGCAGTCCTGGCTTCTTAGCTGTAGTGTCAGCAAATGAGAGTATCTATACCCCAAATTGGGCCTGTCCACATGCTGTGAAAAGCATCCTGAGGTGGGGTTAAGTTCAGTGGTGTTTTCCAGACCAGAACCATGGCTTAGATGATTCTGTTAAACATATTCCCATATTCATCAGGGAATGAATAACAAAAGTGAACTTTAGATTATTTTATTTTAATCTGGTCTGTCTTTGTGCAGAGAATCTTATTTTCAATAGGCTTCTTTGTGGGTAATACTCCGTGCTTATGTGGATATTCCCTTCCCCACATCCCCCCCAGCATCCAGAAAAATGAGAAAATAGAATTAAGACGGAAGCTCTGCTTACTTTAGCTGAAGACTTTGACAAAATATTCTGGCCCTCTTTCAGGATATTGCAATAAATATTTAATCACAATATTTCAAAAAATATTGAGTGATCTAATATACTGTTCTGAAGAGAGCAAATTGTATTATGGATTAGAATGAAGAGTGAAGATTTTCATTTCTGTGTTGTTGCTGGGCATCAGGCATCTTAAAGTTTTTGAGAAATGATTTAGAAGCTGTTTAAGAGATTGAATTTTTTTATTTGCTCTCAATGCTTATGTGGTTATTTTTCTTTGAGAATTGTTATATTTTGCAAATAATGCATGTGGGACTCAACACTCTTATCTTTTCTGAAAACAGAATGCCTATTATGCTTCGGAGCTCAAACTGTGTCCTTACAGGGAAAACGCCGGCTGAGTTTGCTAAACTCAATGAATGCCCTTTAGATCCAGGTACGTTTTTCTCCTTTTTTCTGCTTTTATCTTTGCTATTCCCATTTACTGTTGTGACTTTATTGATATCTTTTGTTTTATAACATCTCCACTTCACATATCTTTTAAAAAGTACTCTTTGTTAAAACATTTATTTAAAGAAACAGGAAAAAAATTAACAGACTAATTCATATGTCAGAGAAATCTGAAAATAAGTGCAGCAATTGTTGACTCTTGCTTCTGCAAAGGGGTTGGAAAGGAGTGTCTTCCCATCCCTCTTTTTTGGAGCATGCTTATTCTTTATAATTTTGCAACATTGCTGGTGTGTGTGTGTAAGAGAGAGAGAAGGAGTTTGTTCTATTTATATTGTTGTAATCATTATGTCTGTCATGTTCTTGGTTCTGCTTACTTCATTTCTGCATTAATTCGTGGAGATCTTTCTATACTTTTCGTTGGAACATTACATTACATTCCTAAACCTCAGTCTGCTTAGCCATGCCCCAGTTGATGGACATCTATTTTGTTAATTTTTTTGCTATCATAAGTGCTGTTACAAAAAGTTTGGTATCAGTGCCTTCCTTGATCTATGTGTCCAATGGAATCTCTGGATCAGAGGGCCTGGATGTTTAGTCACTTTATTTGCATAATTCCAAATTGCTTTCCAAAATAGTTGTACTGGTCTGCAGCTTCACCAACAATGTTAGTGTGTCTGGCCTGGCACAACCCTTCCACTGTTGACCATTCTCTCCTTTTGTCATTTCTGCCGATTTGCAGGGATGTGAATGTTCTCCCACTTTAGAAAAAGAGCAATACATGTTCTGAAACAACCTCAAACCTGGAGCTTTCCAGCTTACCATGCATTATCTTATCCCACATGTCATGCATTGGATGATATTAAACATGTTCATGAAGTATTTTGAAGATTGGCCCAGTATTTATTTACTCTTTTAGCACAAAAATCTAATGGCTTGATCTGTTTTGTTTTTTTTTCCCCCTGCATAAGTAAAATTTTAGTGTCCCAAATGTTTATTCTTAGTCTCTTTTCTTTTATCTCTTGGTATGCTTAAACAAAACAAAAGCCAATCCCATAAAAAGCAAATTTTTTTCCTAGTCTAGATTGAAAAATGTTAAAAAGATGGGCGAGAAACCATTTCAAAATACAGTTGAGATGGAATGTGTTAACATTCTCTAAATAAACAATGGTAAAATTCTATGTTGTTTTCAATGGAGGTGTTTTTGTTTTGTTTTATTTTTAATGTCTCAGGCTCAGCATTTTTAGACTTTTTCATAATTCACTTAGCCCTTTTTCATTGATTTATTTTCTTTCTATGATAACCTTTATTTTGTTCCTGTTTGGATGCATTGATGCAGAATCCCCAGAGATTTTGACAGGAATTACTGGTAGGCTGAAACTATAATGACTTCACATTGTAGAAGGCAAAGGTAACTGACATTAAATCCCATCAGGAAGCACTGCCTTGTTCTGTTCTGAAAATTGCTGGACCTTTGGGGGCTACTCCTCTTCCTAGAGCTGGTGCTAATGCAGCTGGGCCCTGAAGAGGGAGGGGGTGAGCCCAAGGAGGTGCCCAGGCTGGCAGAGCTTGCCCAGCCTTCAGTGGCCTTTGTTGGGTTGCAGCTGTGTGCCATTCTGCTGCCACTGATGAGGTGTCAGGGATGCTCGATCTGGCCCCCAGATAAGTCAGGAGGCGAGTGCCTGGCCTCTGTAGTCGGGACGGGCCAAGGAGGACTCAGGGTCGGCCTTTTCTTTTTTGGAGCAGGTGGTTACTTCATCGTCAAAGGAGTCGAGAAGGTCATTCTCATTCAAGAGCAGTTATCGAAAAACAGAATCATCGTGGAAGCTGACAGAAAAGGCACGGTGGGAGCCTCCGTTACCAGGTAAGCAGTCTGTTGAGGCTCCCCATTTTCTAGGAAATATTGGAGATCCTTCCTTGAGATTAGTTATAATACCCATGTTTGGCGTGGGTATAGTATAGTCCGTATTTCCTGAGTGGTGTACAGTGAAAAATGCTAGCATAGAATAGTCATTGAGACAAGGCCAAAGGGTCACAGCTCTGAGGCCCACAATTGGTCAGGCATCAAGTCCCTCCTCTGATCAATAATCAGGTTTTCTAAAATCTCCCAAGTCCCTCCAAAAAGAAGAGCCTTCTGGGTTTTCAGCACGCGCCGGTCCTAAACCGCCAAAATTCTGAGTCAGTCATCTCACGGCCTTGCAAGGAGACGCTGCCCGATGGTGACCCCTGCCGGGATGGTTTCTGCTGGGCATGAGAGCATTTCAAATAACCTGAGTTTCCTTGCAGTTCAACCCATGAGAAGAAGAGCAGGACCAACATTGCTGTGAAGCAGGGGCGGTTTTACCTGAGACACAACACCTTGTCTGAAGACATCCCCATCGTGATCATCTTTAAGGTAGGGTAGAGACTATGACTGGAAGCCTCCTCAGGGCTCCCTCCTCAAAGACCCGGGCCAGGCAGGGTCCTCAGTGCTGCCAAGGGGGGGGAGGCCTCTTCTGTGGCTGGGGCAGGGCGGTGTCGAACATCGGCAAGAAGGAGGACTTTGGTCCTGCTGTGGAGGCTGATCCATGCCTCTGCAGGAGGAGGAGCTGGCCACCTGGGGGTGGGGGGAATGAGCAGGCTTCTCGGGAGGCACGGGAGCCACTAAGAGAGAACCTGGGTCCTGCTTTAGGAATGGGGATGGCGATGGGGTCCATGGTTTGTTCTGTGGGGAGGTCTTGGATGAGAAGCCTCTCTGAGAGACGAACAAAGAAGCTTTCCTTGTGATGCCCTTTGTGATGCTTTATGTTGTCTGAAAAGAAAGCTTAAAGAGGGGATAGGAGCTCGCCCACGATACCAGAGGGTCACAGTTGGGCTGTGGAGCCAGGGCCCTTTCCTACAGCTTCCTCCGTTGTCTGTGTCTTATAAATACATGGTGTCAGGTTCCCCCCCAGCCCTTCAGCTCTGAACATTTCTGATTTCAAGCACAAACGAGAAAACAAGGCCGCTCAAAAGATCCGGGGTTTGGCCCATGTGGCCAGTGTGCTACAGAACTGAAACCCTCCCCCTTGGAGATGTCGTTTTTCCAGGTGCTTTGACCAAAGGCTTCGTCCCCCGGTGCTGAGCATCACCCTGGTCCTGGGATGGCATTAACACCCCATTGGCATGTTAATATTCCCTCCTTTGGGATGCTTATTTCTCAGAAGTCTCCTTGGAAGCACCTGCCAGAGTTCAGGCTTTGTGGCCTCTGAACCCAGGGCACCTCCATACCAGGATGGAGGAGGGGAGGATTTGAAGATATGAGCAATTAGATAAGGAGGGGGAGAAAGAGAAAAGACGGGAAGATGGGCTCCTTGAACACTCTGGTGGAGAAGCAGCTGAAAGAAGCGGAGAGGGAAGTTGGCTTCTCTGTTGGAATCCTGGGTCAGGGGCTCTGGAGGTGGATGGCCCCATTCCTATCTCCGATTTCATTTTGAAATTTGTGGCTCTCCTTTCCCTTGGTACTTGTGTCTCACTAACACTACTCTCGCTTTTATCAGCCACAATTAAGGTTATTTTTTGGCTCACAAATGGAACAAAGAAAGGAAGACAGAGAGAATAAAGGGAGAGGATTAAGAGGGATTTGCCTATATGGGGAAGAGAGAATGCCTGAGGTGGGAGTAACTGAACAGTGAATGGAGAGAAAGGGGGGCTGGGGGTGGCATGGGTTCTGTGCAACTGATCCTCCGAGGGGGAAGAAAGGGAGTCAGAGAAAGGGTGCTCCCCGAGCTGGCCACGAGCTGGGGCTGCTTCTTGGGGCGGAGAAGCGCTGGCCGCTCGTCCCATGAGCCGCCCTCATTCAGAACGCTGCCGTGGCTCGGAAAATTGCAAAAGGAAATTTCTCCCCTAAATCTGCTTAGTTTGACTTAACTTGGCTTTCTTAATCTGATGTCTGGATTTGGAGTTTTTCTATTTTAACCTTTTGGTAACTTTTACAATAGAACTGCTTTCCTTTGTTAATTGTATGTATTTTATCTTATGTGTTGAAAAGAATTTTGAAAAATGCATAGACTTTCCCAGGCTTCCAGAAGGGTCTGTGACACAGATTAAGAATCCTTGCCCGGCTCTGCCTGAGGGGAGCTGGAGACGGTTCTGTGTCACAACACACGGGACTGAAAGTTGTAGTCTGGAAAGTTCGGTGAATGTCAGGGGTGCCTTTTCCGGCCTTTTTCCACTTGGAGAGAACTAGGAAGAGTACCAGCGCGCTGTGCGGGCGTCACGTTACACACGGGAGGGGGTGTCCCCATGGGGCAGAACCGGAGGGAGGCGCTCTCCGGCGGGGTGAGGCCGCAGCCCGGCTCTGCGGGGAGCACCACTGGCCTGCAGGCCGGGCGAGGACCAGGACGTACAGCCACGTGGCGCAGGGCCCGGTGCGGCCCCATGAGCCTGGGGGGGCCGTGGGGCCACGGGGCAGAGGCATCTCTCCGCCTGTGTCCCTTCTCTGGCGGCTGCCTGCCTCCTGTGCCACTGGGCTCTGTGACTGACCCCGTGCAGTTGGATCCCCACAAGGGGGCAGCACACGCTCACACATCGGGCAGAAATCCGAGCCGGTGCCTGTGTAGGCTTCTTTTCACTTTGGTTCGGATTCCCTCCCTTAGCCCTTGCTCTCCCAGGCTGCGATTAGTGCGTTCTTCCATACCTGGATGGATCAGGCGCCGCCATTTTCCTCCTCTAAATAAAGCAATGGGTCCCCAGTGTGCGCATTGACGGGACGGGACTTTGCACAGTAAGGATCTCATTGCACATCTATGGGTACACGGAAGGGAAAGGTCCGGGTAAAACTCGAAGCAGCTCTCTCCCTTCCGAAGCACCTGAGGGAGCCGGGCGGTCAGCTGGCCGAGGCTGCGGTGCGTTGGCGGGCTTTCCATCTACTCCTCGAGGGGACTGCGCAAACAGCGTTGCGGCTCTGGGTCCAAAATCATTTGACAGTGGCCAGACTCCCAGAGCGAGTGGCCGGGCTGGGAGAATCCCCCTTTTTGTCCCCGGCAGACGTGAGAAGAAGCTCTTCCTGCTTCTCAGGAGGCTGCACCACGGGTTAGAAGTCAGAGACTTCTGTGAACCCCTGCAGTTTGCCAGGCCAAGGGCCTCCTCATGGGATATTCAGGAGAGGAGGCCCCTGGAGACCCCCGGGCCCGGGCCCTCATCAGGAAAATGAGCACATGGAGGGCTGGTTGGGAAACGATTGTTGGGCAAGCTCCGAGACCACCAGACATCAGGAATGGGAAGACAGCAACGAAAAACACGCTGGAAAGAGGTGTGAGAATTTCCTCAGCTCCTCTCTGAGCTGAGCGAGCCTGCCGGACGCAGGCTGTTTCGGTTGGCAGCTGGCTGACAGGGACAGAAGGAGGGCCTGAGAGGCCTTCTCACTGAGCCTGAATGTAACCGACAGTGCGAGGACTCCTACATCAGCCACGACATTCTCCTCCAGAAATTTTTTCCCACTTAACTTTTGTGTGCTCAGTGTTTGCACTGTGATGTCAACAGTCTTCAGAGTTTTCTGGTGTAGTAGAATAAAACTGA
Organism: Sminthopsis crassicaudata; assembly: GCF_048593235.1. Classification (NCBI taxonomy): domain Eukaryota; kingdom Metazoa; phylum Chordata; class Mammalia; order Dasyuromorphia; family Dasyuridae; genus Sminthopsis; species Sminthopsis crassicaudata. Next base: position 292,943,754 of record NC_133621.1, read on the forward strand.
AATTTGGAGGAACATTTGTGGTAGCAAAATTAGGGCTCACTTTTATTTTTTAGAGCAAAACATTTTATTACAGATGATAACACTACAGGTCTTGTGTTCTTTTATAATGACAAATTCAGAGTGATGAATTTTAAAAGAAGAATGAGATCCCTGTTTCTAAGGAATAGGGAAATAAGGACCTTTTACCCTTCATCTACTTAATATTTGTCAAGTCGCTGCTATCAATTTGCATATCATCCTTTTCTTTATAGGACTGCATCCTTTGTGGCTACCATAGCAGAAAGAGAACTCCCTAGTGACCTCATTGTAACAGTGGTCGACCAATAAAATCCATGTTCTCTTAGCACTTTTTGAAATGTCCTCTTTCAGATCAACGAAAGGACATGAAATACATGAAATTATTGCATTGGTTTTCTACTCAAATTTATTCATTGTTTTATGTGGTACTGTATGTTCATCTTGATATAATCGAATTGAATTGATTCTTTAAAAGTGGATGAATTCCAAATCACCATTCCTTATTTTCCTTACATTAACTTCCCAGACCGTGCGAGCTTTTGTTGAACCAGGGTAGTGGTGCCGAGTCTTCTGGTTGTTATAGCACAAGTCTTAAACTCATTAGTGAGGCAAAATGATTTGAGGTACCTGGAGTACAAAGAGTCCCACATAAAACTAGTTTTTAGATGTCTAAATTATGTCTGCGAGGTAAAATAGTTGGGCATGTTGCTGAAGTTTCCATAGCAATCTTCTCCATTTATTTGTAACTCTCACTGGATTGATAGCTAACTAGGTTGTAAAGCAGGGCTTTGGCCTTTGGAGGTGTAGAGCTTTTGATGAGTCTGCTGTAGTCATCATCATTGTAGTTTGATGACCAAATGGTTAGTTCTTTGGGGCATTAACTCTGTTTTCTGAACATGTGGCGTCATAAGGAAGGACTTCTTGACTGAGGTTAAACACTGGGACGTGCTCTCAAGGACCCCAAAGGGATTTCTGCAATCATTTAAAAAAGTTTTCATTGTTGATGGTTTCTGTTTCTTATATCACCATAGTATTTCATGGCTCCCTCCTTCTCCTCTTTTCCTTTCCTGAAAGCCATTTCATATAACCAAAAAAAAATTATTTTAGAAGTGGAAAAAGAAGTCAGCATAACTGAACAATATGTTGAGAACGTCTGAATGCATATACAGCGTATGACACTGGTGCACCTCTCACCTCCACGAAGGATTAGATTAGAGTTACTTTCTCCAATCTCTTCTTTTCTCTCCATTTGATCTTTATACTTTTATTACATTTGCTTTTAGTTTTTTAATTCTTGTCGATCATCCCATTTAAATTGTAATTAGACCGTGTGTTGTATTCTTGGCCTTGTTTCACTTTGCATCAGTTCATAAAATTCTTTCTATGCTTCTCTGTATTTACTACAACTTCATTTCTTACAGCACATTATTGCCTCTATACATTCTAGAAAATAAAATAGCTTTCTTAGAAGGTTCTAATCAAGTTTGTGTGTATGTGAACATGCAAACAACAGTTTTTCTTTTACTTAATATGATTTTCCTACATCGACCAGTGATTTGATGGAGTAATTGTTCCAAATCCACATTGGAATTCTCATTATAAATGAAAGCAAATGGAAAGAAGTTAGGCTTTTATAGTAATCTCAATTAAACAGTGACAGGACCAGTGTGGTTATGGTAGGAGTGGAGAGGAATTGATAGATGGGAGAGAGCTGATAAAGTCATCGGACAAGGAACAGCACAACAGCTCCTCAGTGAGATCTATGGCATCTGACAGATAATCAGCCTGACCCATTGGTGGTGGAAAACTCAGGAGATGGAACAGCATCCATTACTCACATCATAATATGCCATTGTACAAGCTGCCCATTGAGTTAGTCAGTCACTAATATAACTTGGATGGAGAGCCAGAACTGAGAGAGAGCAGATTACGAAACCTCAGTCTCAGAAGAATTGTCAGTTAGCCAAAAGACCACAGAAAAGACACGTAGCAGGTAGAAGTAAGGTGTAGCAAATCTCCAAAGATAATATGCATGTGCACCATGGTGGAAAAGAACATACAGAATTGGAAAAAAAGACAGGCTGGTCATATAGCAAGAATAATAAGCAAGATAACGGTCAGCCTAGACCTTAACACTGGTATCCATACAACATTAAAAGAATGAATATAAGGTCCCTAGTGTGTTGGGTAGATGTTCCTGTGGAGACTATACAGAGGCACATGACTGAGGATTGTCAGAGATAAGAAGGCTTGGAGGGGCAATCGTCTCTGCCTGTGGAGGAAGGAGCAAGTGTGGGAAAAGAGAGCCTGGAAGCTTGGAGACTTCATTGGACCAGAGATCACTGGCCCTGAGTCAAGAGGGCCAGAGTTCAAATCCAACCTCAGACACTTGACAGTTACTAGTCCTATGAACCTAATTAGCTGTCCCAAAAGAAAAAGAAAAAAAAAAAAGACCATTATAACTTTAGACATTGTAATCTAGGTGCTTAATTCTTATTAGATTGACACTTGGTTAGAACTGATCTCTTCCTGACTCTGAGGCCTTTCTCAATTTCCATTTTGCCAGGACTGTCTTTCCTGTATATATATGTGTGTACTGAGAGTTAGAATTTTTATGGCATTGTCATAACCATTACATTAACAGTCCATAATTGTTTTAATCATTCTCCAATTATTTCTAACATTTTTTGATATTACCAGTAGAATAGCTATGATTATTTTGGTACATTTAGATCTCTCTTTACTTTTTGGTGGGAGGTAAAGGCTCGTCAGGATACCTTCACTAGTTTGTAGAGATAATGGCTGAATTTGGCATCAGGAAGATCCAGGTTCATGCTATGTGACTCTGGGTAAGTACTTTGCCTAAACTTTTACCTCAGTTTCCTTGTATAAAAAGGGAAATCAAGACTAATACAATAGGCAGCTATAATGATCAAATGACATATATAGCCCTTTTTGTAAATAGTGTATTCATATCCTTTGACCGCTGCTCATTTGGAGGAGAAGCTGTGTGTGTGACATATTTGTATTACAGATTTTGTTGAGTAATTTTTAGATTTGTCATACTAAAATTTAGGTTGTGAGCTTTCTCCTTATGAATTTTGTTGTAAAATTATTAGGTGCAACCCCAGTCATTGTAGAGGTGGAAGCCTGTGGGTTGGAACATTGCATATAATGACAGTCTTGGTTGATGTGTGGTCTAGTTTGAATGGAATTGATTTATTCAATTTGATTGAATACTTTGTTTTAAGACAGTTTTGGAAATGAAGATGATGTATAAATAATTCTAAATTAATACAAAATTTATAAAATATCTGACAAGGTTCATGCTTTCGTTTTTAGCCAGTTGCTTGGTAGGTATCATCCAGATTTCTAGTACCTATATCAAACCCAGCATGTCCATCTATAACTCACATTATTTCCTTAAAACTATATTCCTTTCAAAGGTTCTTTTGAGAGTACCACTGATCTTCCATTCACTTAGGTTTTCAGGCTTAGAGTCAACCTCGTCTCTTGCCTCTGCCTCATCTACCATAGTTAGTCCATTGCCAAATGTTATTGATTCTACCTTGATCCATATCACTTGCATCCATTTTTTTTCCTTTTATATCGCCATACATTAATTTAGTTCCTTGTTATCTCATCTCTCTTGGACTACTGTAGTCAACTTTTAAGTGTTTATTGGACTTTTGGTTTTGTTTTTACATCATTATAGTTTTCCCTAATCTCTCCCCTCTTCTGAAAGCCATCCCATATAACAAGTAACTCTTTTTTAAAAGACAAAAAGTACAAAAGAGGAAAAAACAACACAATTACTTCCCTGAGAAAATCCAAAAACGTGTGGTATTGCTATAAGCAGCATTCATAGACAATCACCTCTGAAGGAGAGGATTGCATCTTTTCTTTAGGCCATGCTTGTACTTTATAATTTTGTGAATGCATTTACAATTTTGTGTATGTTGTGTGTTGGTCTGCTTTTTGTGTACATTGTTGTAGCCATTGTATGTATTGTTTTCTTGGCTCTGCTTACTTGACTGCATCATCAGTTCATGTAAATTTTTCCATGTTTCACTGTATTCCTACATTCATCATTTCTTACATCACAGAAAGATTCCATGGCATTCATGTATTTTTAACCATTCTTTGGTCAGTGGACATATACCTTGTTCCCAATTCCTTACTGTCACAGTAAGTGCTGCTTTAAAAATTTTGTATCATTGATCTTTTACATATAAGCCCATTAGTAGCAAAAGATGAAAACAGTTACTATTGTAAAGATTGTGAGAAAGATGGGCACACCTATGTATTGTTGGTTGCAGGTTTTTCCTGATTCAAAGACTGCTTCTACTATATATTGCATTATACACAATATATTTATATACTAAAGTTAATGAAGTTTGGATTTGTAAAGAGTTTTAGAAAAAAAAAAGAAAATATTGTATATGTTTCAGTTGTTTCCAACATTTGTTTCCTTCCGCTCTCATAGCTTTAGAATTCTCATTAATTTTACATTTCCATTCTAAAAAAGAACTCAAGGCAAATTAAAGAAAGAAAAACCAGAGGTAAATGAAGAAGCATGGAAATAAGAGCTCTTCCCCTTTGATTGGGGCTCTATTAGAGGGTTGCCTAGAAGGATCAGCAGGCAATCGGCAAACATTTCTGAAGTGTCTGCTGTCTGGCAGACATTAATAAACGCTGGAGACAGAAGAAGAGGCAAAATCTAGCAAGTGGCCAAAACAGGACTAAGACTGGATTTGGCCCATGAGCTCATCACCCTTATCCACTCTCCCCCATGGTTAAAAGCATTTTGGTGCTGGAGTTCGAGAGAAGAACAGAATTTTTCAAGCCTTTTTTTTTTTTTTTTTTTTTTTTAAAAAGCCTTTTTGGTTTTATTTTGCATAACCATGAGACAGAAGAACCAGAAAATAGCAGATAGTACATTTGGAAATTGGTTATATCCTGATAAGTCTTTCTAGTTTGTTCTCGAAAGGAAGAATTTTGGCTGCAGACCATAACTTTGCCCAACTTCTGAGAACATTATTGCTCAGCCTAGAGAGGTTTAGTGAGCTTAACTCCCTCTTTCTTGATCTGGCAGAATTCCAGACAAATGTGTGCATGGACAAGCTTTAGCACCATCTGGAATTCACAAAGACCTGCACTGCTGTTTGCCACCTTGAAACACTTACTGATAAAGAGATTTTCCTAAAGCTGTTAAGCACTTTCTTAGTGTATAAAGCTCTTTTAAAAACTGTCGAAGATATTACAAGACTTCTATAGAATGATAAAAATAAAATGCTAAAGTATTCTACAAGTGGGATTCTCATGAAATGAGTGGCGATGGCATCCAGTAAAATTAATCCTGTGGCAGTAATCATTGGGCTCCGTTTGGTCCCTCTCTGTATCTTTCAATAATGATGTCTGAAATCGCACCCTTTAGCTGGGCAGTTTTAGCTTGTGTGTCATGGTGGCTGGTTTCATCCATTTCCTTCTTCATTAAGAATTTATACCGGATATTTTAAAACTTTGCAGAATGGACTCAGCATTTATTTTCCTCCTCTTATCAAGGTTCTTAGCTAGCTGGAGCATGTGCTGCCAATGCCAGATGGCACTGTTTCTGAGCAGAGAGCTAGCTTTTGCTTAGGAGTAATACCGGCAAACAATGCCAAATTAGCATAAGCAAATGTCAGCGAGTTAACACAAAGCCAACACTTTCTGCCTTTTCTTCCTTTCCTAGGCCATGGGTGTTGAGAGTGACCAAGAAATCGTGCAGATGATTGGCACTGAGGAGCACGTGATGGCTGCCTTTGGTCCCAGTTTGGAAGAGTGCCAGAAAGCTCAGATTTTCACACAGATGCAGGTGTGTCTTTTCATATCTATCCTTGGCCATGACATTCAGTTGGAAACTTAACGTTGCTCTTTTCTGTGGGGACTGATGCAGTGCCTTCTATTTGGAGTAGTTGGGTGTGAGAGTTGAGAGCGCTTATAGGGGGAAAGGGAGGGAGATGGAAGGAAGGAATGTACCTAGCAAAAGAACATGGTGGCTCACCCAGTCCTGGTGAATAGGAGAGTGTGGAGCCAAGAAATTCCTATTGCAATGAGAGACCAAGAAGCCCATTTTTCAGAGTACTTGGATAGATTGTGCCACTGATTCCCTCTATTTGAAGTAGCTTTGCTTTAGTTGATGGTTTTTTCCCCTATGGCTGCCTCTCTTGACATTAATTCAGTCATTCCCCTCCTCTGGGGCCCCCTATCTAAGCATCCAATTCTGTATGGTCTCTGTCACTCAGCTGGAGCTAACCCTAACCCTCATTGCCATCCCAGCACCTATTTGGAGGGGTAACCTGCTCTAGTGTAGCAGGCCTGCTCACCATCCCTCCATTTTGCTGCTGTAAAGGTGCCTCCTGCCCTCAGAATTCCTTGGCACAATGGCAGAGCCTTGGGCCTGCAGAATGAAATGCTCTTCTGCTACATTTAGCAACTGCTTTTTTTTCTTTTTTCTTTTAAATAGTGAACAAACAAAGAAAAAAGAAAAAAATTAGTGAACAGATTAGTTTCATAGAAAATATAATGTTCTCTTCTGCTTGGTACTTGATACTTCCATAGATTATTTTGGGTTTTTATTCTAGAATCATGTAGCACTTCAGTAAATGTAAATGAATGGTGCAGAGTACTCTTTTAGAATAGTGTGTATGTACTTAACAGAGAAGATTCTCTTCTTTATTGATCTGTGGGTGTCATTCATTTTATAGGTCACCTGTATCGGGTGGGAATCCCAGACTAGCCCCTCCCTGTTACTCATGTTTTGTGGGTTCTCCTCCCACCCTGTCATTTGGTGTGTTCTGTGGAGAGGAGACTAACTGAACTGAAATGAGAAAAGGACAGTACTCACAGGTGTTAAGAAATTCAATTCTTCTTTTCCCTGATCCCCTTGGTTGAGTATAATTGAAGGCTGATGCATTGTAATTATTGGGCCATTTTAAGAAAAGTTACTTGAATTCTAGAGTTTGATGTTTATCTTTCCTATTACTAATTAAGGTTATTATTATTTTGGCCATGTTATAGTTCTTTGTAGCGGAACTTTGTTATGGGCAATCCTCAGACTCACTGCTCAGATATTCCTGAGCATGAGCTGATGAAAGGGTACTAGATCAGCCCTGGAGGAACAGGGAGTGAGTGGTTCTGTTCCAGTGTCAGATTCTGGGCCAGCATCCCCACTACCTGCCAGTGCCACCAGCACCTCAAATGCAATGTGCCCCAAAGGGAACCATGGTCACCTTCCCCCTTCCCCTGAAGCTGGCTATTTCCCTATTTCTAGTGATGGCCCCATTCTCCAATCAGTCATCTGGACCCAAAGACTTAAAGGTGACTAAGTTAGGTTTTCCAGAGAGTTATAAAAGTCGGGATGAGAACTCTTTTTCTGAGCTTATTTATAAATAGTCATTCTTACGATGTGAGTTTGAAGGCTTCTCAGGGGCTGCCAGAATTCACCTGTTTAGTTTCCTGGTCTGAAAGTATGAAGTCTCACAGCCTGCCCCTTCAGCCTTTCCAGTCTGCTTCAGTTTTACTCTCCTTCAGGTGCTCCATGGCCCATTTATTGTTCCATGAGCCCGACTTTCCAATGCCTGCCCTTGGGCTTTTGAATGGTTGGCCGTTCCCTCGTGTCTAAGATGTTTCCCTCCTTAACTTTACTTCTTAATTTCTGTGACTTCTTTCAAGACTAAGTCAGATTCCCCTATTTTTAGGAGACCTTTCTTGGTCTAAGAGATAACTTGCCTTCCATCTACCATGAATATATATCTTCTTCATGACTGATTATTTAATTAATAATGACTGATAAAGTTAATTTTTAAAAGATGAATTGTGATTAGTCATTTAATTTAATGTTTGCTTTGCCTAATCAAATATTGCTCTCTTTAACAAAGGTAATGATGGCGTACCTACTGTGAAAATATATTAGCAAATCAGCTTTTTGGAGGGAAGTCAGTTGCACAGAAATAAGATGGTGTTGATGGGCCAAGCGAGGACGTAGTAAAATTTACGGGTGCTGCTGCCTGGTTTGGTTGTGCTCCATCGATGGCGTTGTTAATGCTGTACAACCAGGGCGGCACTCTGTTGAGGGGCCTGTGTGGTCCATTTCCCACATAGAGTCCAGTACATTGATGAATGACACCTGACGGTAAAGTCATTTGGATACTGCAATGGCCTTAATTTGTTTTTCAGGCCCTAAAATACATAGGAAACAAAGTAAGAAGACAGAGAATGTGGGGAGGAGGGCCAAAGAAGACCAAGATGGAAGAGGCAAGGGAGCTGTTGGCTTCCACCATTCTCACCCATGTGCCGGTAAGTCGTGTCTCTAAAATCAAATACATAAATGCCCACCTGGAATCCTTGGTCAGCCACGTGTCGGCTGTGAAGCTAAAAATAAAATTTCTTACTCTTTGACTTCAATTTTGGCCCCTTTCCCGAGGAGAGAAGCTCTGGGATGGCCTCAGGTGGATTTTGGAGTGTTCCAGGGATATCTGATGGGGTCAGCCACTCGTTTTATAGCTAAAGGCACTGAGCCCCAGGGGGCGACTTGTCCGGAGAGCATCAGCATTGGAGATCCCAGGTCTCCCCCCTCCCAGATCTTTGATGGAGCTGACATCTTCCCAGCCACGGTTTCATTCCCTGTGGCTTCAGTGGCTCCCTTCCTTAAAAAATCCAAACCTCACATTCCCTCTGCAGAGTTTTTTCTGGCTTCCTCAGCCTGGGCCCATCTCTCATCCATGGTGACTTAGAGCAGAGTTGGAGTTCATCTTCTTTGCAAGGACTGATCTGTGTACCTTGTTCGGTTATTCTGCCAGTGGGTGTTGCCAGCTTTTTTCTTAGAGAATAGCCTTTAAGGAATCAAAGAATATCATTTGTTATTTTGGGTTAGTTATAATATTTGCTCCTCAACACTATCACTTTTGAAATGGGAAAAAGGAGTTAGGAGCCAAGGGTATTATGAAGTGCAAAAGGAGACCTGTTGTGGTTAAAATGTCGGTGCTCATCACTGGTCACTTATCAAAGCTCCTTGAGAACCTGCCACTGTCCATGCAAAAGGAAGACTCTGGAGTGACTTAATCTGGCTAAGGCAGACAGCTGACTTTTTCCCATTTGATATAAAGATGAATAATAGAATAGCAAGTCATCACACTCAGAAAAATAAAAATTAAATTAGATTAAACTGAATGGGAGATTACTGCCAAGGCAGAAATATTTTGTATTTTTTATAGTCCAATTCAGACTTCCTGTAAAATCTCTGGAAATTGATGGGTTCCCAGCAGCAAAATAAACTTTTTGCACTTATTGCTGTGATTGCTGACTAGTATACTTGACTCACTGCCATTTTTTGGCTGGTTGTCTTGGATACTTGGCCCTGTGCACCCTAGGCCTTCCCCAGAGAAGCTCATGTTGGGGACTTGATGCAAAGATAGGAAATTCCTCTTTGTAACTATTATTTATGATTATTCTTCCTGAATGCTGGGTGCTTCCTTGAGGCTTATATTTGTGTGAGTGCCATCAAGAGGGCAGCAGCTCTGGAACCAGTGGAAGCACTTGGCTGGAAGAATTTGAGGTTCATGCTTGGTGATAGACTATGTATCATCCTGGGATAAGTCATCGTTGTCATTATCATCATTGTCCCCAGGATGATGAATTTTTTGGCTACAATAGCTCTCAAAGATGTGTGTGTGTGTGTGTGTGTCTGTGTGTCTGTGTGTGTGTGTGTCTGTGTCTGTTTGTCTGTCTTGGAGTAATAAGGAGGGAATTGTCTATATATTATGGTCCCCGAGATCCATATCAGAGCTATGGTGCTCACATTTTATCCCACAGTCTTCTCTTGGCCCACTGTTCTTTGGTAGCACCACTCTTGGTTGGAGACCCTTTGTTGTGGTACCATTTTCCTGAATCCTGCCTGCTCTCTCCCCTCTCCTCCTCAGTGTCATTGGGGTGAAGACCTCTCTCCCTGGGAAATGAGCTGCCCTCCTTCCTAGCACAATTATACCCCCACCCTGCACGGGACAGTTCCCAACTATAGCTCTAACACTAATGAAATCACGAATATTTGAAGGTTTTTGCTTTATATCCCTTCTTATTTCCAAAAATGATCTGAAGTGATATATATAGTAGTTACTGTAAGTTATTGGGGAATTCTCCCTTTTAGTTGATATGCTGCTATCTTGCTACTGAACATAAGCTCCTTGAGGAGAGCAACAGTGTCTTTTCAAAGCTTACCTTCTCTCCTTGCACAATGGATACTTTAGAGATATATGTTGGATTGAATCAAAAATCATAGAAATGTAACTTTTGTACATTTTTTTTTCTTGTAAGCCATGCCATTGAATGTTGTATCAATAATATATTTTTTCTTTTTCTTCCTTGAAATGAATGTCTTCTCAAAATTTTCCATTTTGTTTTTTTTGGAACACAGGTAAAGGAATTCAATTTCCGAGCAAAGTGTATTTATACTGCAGTGATGGTACGAAGAGTGATTTTGGCCCAAGGAGATAATAAAGTTGATGACCGAGACTACTACGGTAACAAGCGTTTGGAATTGGCAGGACAAGTGAGTGAATTCTCTGTGTAGAGTTTTGCGATTTATTTTTCCTCAAAAATAGTTTTAGCTGGTGTTTGTTTTTTGGAAGTAGGAATTGTGGCAGCTATGTACGTGATTAAAATGCATGCATTCCCCATACAGTATAACTCCTTTGGTAGATCAGACAACACTTATGATGATGAAAATAGACTGCTACATAATCAAATTGGTACCACCAACATAAAATGTGATAATAATAGCATTTATATGGTGCCTTCCTCTGAAGTGAATGAGAACCGTAGAATGTGAGAGTTGGAGGGAATCCTAGGAACCGTGAACATGGTCCCACAGAGATGAGGTACCTGGGGGCGAGTGTCAGCCCGGAAAGCCCAGCTTGCCATCCCAGACCCATTCCTCACTATTTCCTGGACGCTTGTTTTTCCAGCTTGGCCTTGACTCTGGCACTTGTTCCCTGTGCTTGGAATATTCTCTCTCCATGTTGTCCTTCCTAGTTCAGCTCAAGTACCACCTGCTGCTTGGATTAAATAATTCCCCCACTCCTTTCTGCCTTTGCTGCTAGTGTCCTTCCTCCCAAAATAGTACTAGTGGTAATAATAATAATAATAATGTTTGCATAGCATTTACTATGTGCCAGGCACTATGCTGAGCACGTTACCAATGTTATCTCAATTTGATAGCCACAAAAGACCTGGAAAGTAGGTGCATTATTATCCCTATTTTATAGATGAGGAAGCTGAGGCAAATAGAGGTTTAAATGACTTTCCCAGAGTCATGCAGCCAGCAAATATCTGAGGTTGGATTTGAATCCAGATCTTCCTGATTTCAGGCCTGGTTCTCTACCTACTGTGCTGCCTAGTTGTCCCAAATCTACTATGATATAGGGATATATGTGCATGTCACTCCCAATAGAATGTAAGACCCTTGAGGGCAAGAGATATTTCTTTTTTTTTCTTCTATCTGGAGTTCTTAGCATAATGCTTGCTACATATTAGGTGCTTAATAAATGCTTGTTAATTGATTAGTTGTTTCCAGATGGTAAACTGAGGGGAGGGTGTGGATGGAGAATGGAGATAGCTACAATTATTAAACTGAGAATGACCTTGTCTTAGGCTGAGATCAAACTATTGGGCCTCCTGTTCTAAACACTCTCTGGAGCTTTGTTCTTGAATTCCATTTTATGAAACACTGTTATAGTAAACTTGAGTTATTTTAATTTTTGCTTCCATAGCCCTTTTATTGAATATCAGCTCTCTGCTTCTTGAAAGTGGTGGCTGCTAAATCTTGTGGGAGCCTTACTGTGGTTCTTTGGTACTTGAAATTTTTTTTTTTTTTTCTGACAGCTTATAAGTAATTTTTCTTTAACTTGGATTTTGACCATAATATTCTTGTAAATGTTCATTTTGGGATTTTTTTTTCAGGAAGTATCTAGTGGATTCTTTCTATTTCCACTTTGCCTTTTGGTTCTAAGATCTCAGCAATTTTAAGATTTCTTGAAATATGATGTGTTATGGTCATGGCATTCAGGTAGTCTAATGGTTCTTAATTTTTTTTCTCCTTGATCTGTTTTAATTTCTGGAAGTTATGTCTGAGTTGAGCTTTTTTCTAATTGGACCCTTTTACTTCTTTCTTGGGGTATGATTGAGTGCCATCATTCTAGGATCTGAAGCATAGCTCAGAGTGGGAACCTGCAGGTTTTTAGTATTTCCAAATTGGTCCTCCTGGTCCAAGAACTGCAAGTTCTGGACCCAGCTTTGGACATGTCGGCTTGTTCCTGGTTGAGAGTTCAGTAGATTGTGACCAGGCTCAGTCTCTGTTAGCTAGCTGGGATTCAGAGTGACTTTTCCTAGATATTTATGAAGGGGTCTGTTTATTTTCCTCTGCTTTGCTTTCTTGTTTCTACTTCAGTAGAAGTAGAAGCTCATACTTCTTGAATTAGATCAAAAGAGGCTGGTAAATTATAACAAAGTCCATACTTTAGCAGGACCTTTAGAGTGAAGCCCCTCTATATTATAATCTTATCAGTTTTCCCTCATAACATTGTGAATATATTTTTTTTTTTACCACTATCAGTTTAAAAAGTTTAATATTATCATGACAAAACTTTGGCCTTGAATTTTTTATGGGTTTGGAAGGTTTACAAATCATATTACATATATTAACATTTGAATCTCCTAATATCTCTCTAAGGTATCTTATCTTATTTTACCAAAGAGAAAACTGAAGAGTTTAGTGTCTAAGTGACTTAGCTAGGTCACTTAGCCAAAAGGACTCGTTATTATTAAGGTATTTGAACCCCAAGCTCCTGGTCTCATGGCCATGAGTTCAGTTTCCTTCTCTCTAGTCATTTACATGAATGTTTTTATAGGAATTTACATGGATGTTTTTATGTTTTCCTTTCTCCCACTCTGATCCTCCTTTTTATAAATTCCCAGAGAGCAGGGACCATATTCTTCCAAGACTATCTAAAATCGATGTACATTATTCACCACCTTACACCTACTTATTAATTATGATTTTTTGGAAAAAAGAGTATAAACTACGCTTAGTGCCATATATCTCTAATAACCTGTTTCTGAGGAGGTTGCAACTAGCAGGGCTCTTGAATTGGAGAGCCCTGAGCCAGAGTGGGCTAAGCCAAATTTGGGTGTTCCCATTAAGTCTGACACTTTGCTTTTTCTCCTCTTCCCTTTCCCTCAAGGAACTGATTTAGCTTGGAAACAGTAAGTCAAAACTCCTAGATTACTCAGTAATGGGATTAGGCCTATGATTAGCTCCTCGCTTGCAGCCTGGGCAAAAAAGGGAGATTCGTTGTCACAAAAAGAATGCTGGAGTTCTGGATTACAAAAAACTGTAAAAGTGATAGCTTAAGTTTAGGCTTATTCCACATTTCCTTCTGTGGAGGTGATTGGGTACGTCTGGTAAGATGGGAGGGGATGGTTCTTTTGAGTTATGTGTGGATTGCTTTTGAACATTTCTGCACACATATGCAGCAAAGGGCCTTTTATATCTAATGTGTAATGATGTGCAAGGCCATTCTGTGACTGATTATCAAATAGAAAATTTGACTCAGTTTCACAACTATTGATTAAGCTTCTGTAATATTCTTGGTGCTTTCAAATGAAATGATTTCCATTTCTAGGGTCTGTTGATTAACTTTGTTATTAAACTTTACTTTTTTGTTTAAATTTGCACAAAGGAGTTTAGGAATTGCTTCAAATCCCTTTATTTGCCCCTAACCAGAGTTGATACCTTACATTATATGCATGGATCAAAAACAGGTGACCCTGAGTAGGGTTGGTAGAGTGGAACCAGACTATATTTGCAGGGTTTCATTTTCATTGGAGGAGAAAAATCATGACTTTTTAGTATTAGGGAATGGCTAGACATGTTTTGGTATGATGATCCACATTTGGAATACTACTGGGCTATGAGAAAAGATGAGTGTGATGATCTTAAACAAACAAACAAAAAAAACGGATAGTAGTTAATATTTTCTTTTAAATTTTCAAGATTTTACTAGCAATAAACGTCTTTGTTAAGTGGCTTTATGAACCCACAAAGATGGGTATCTTTAATACATTTTTGGTTTAAGTTCCAGTCTTGTGACTGTCTTTGGGTCAGGACCTTAAACTATTTCTCCAGTCTGAAACTAGTGTAATTCCCACCACACCTTACAGCCCATTGTGAAGTACTTTTCATGGAAGAGATAAATGGTAGATAAAATCTAGGAGTGATGAGCCTTGAAATACCGGAGTCTCATCTCCTCTGGCCAAATAGTTGCATCATTACAATTAGTAACAGGGAAACTTTTGGTTCTTGAGGATAGAAGATGATGTTTTTGAGTGTAAGGACATACACATTTGGGAGCTGATGCTCTTTTTTGCACTTCCAGTGTTCCAAAATTGAAAGACAAAGTTTATAGAGTTTTATGTCCTCTCAAGGCTTCTGGGGAGTGACTCTGGCTGTTTGATCAAGGACTGAATTTCCTTTTGCCTCTCAATCTTTCCCTTGGAAGTAAGGCTTTTGACCTCTTCCTGTTTTTAGCCTAAGCTTGATGGACAGCAGCAAGCCTAAATAAAATGTTCCAGGCCTGGGGATTACACTATGTGCGCCTCTTTCCCCCTGGACTGCAAGTGTTTTTGCAGTTGGAGAAAGTGTGCTTTTTGAGGATTGTAGTTTCATTTTTTTGGACATCCTGGTTGTCAGGGAACTTGGCCTGCTGGGGTGGTTGGGGGAGGGATCCTGTTGCTTCAAAAATTGGACTTATAAAGAGTGTCCCTTGTGCGGGGAAAAACATAGCTTTACAGACAATGTAAAAACATAAAAGACATTGTGTTGGCCAAGATGTGTGAAAACAATCACTGCTAATTTCCCACCCCGTGGGACAGCCCGGCCTGAAATGTGCTTGTGCCTCAGATAAGGGCCGTGTGGGCCTGGCCAAGCTGGCTTTGCCACCGAGGGTTGGGAGGCCAGCAGCCAGGAGAGGCGGTAGCAAAACCAGCCCATTCCAGGCTTAATCTTTTCACCTGCCTTTTCTTTTCCGCTAATGTGTTCATTATTTGCTGAGCAGTTCTCTATTCTTTGTCTGGAAATTTTTTGTTTCTAATGCATCTTGCTTTGTATGGGTGAGATATGGAACAGCCCCACAATCCTGCACCCTGGAAAGCAAGGGATTTCTACTCTGTGACAAAAGACAGCCGCCTTGACTTCAGAGATTGCCTAATCCCAGCTGTTCTGATAATGTAATTAAGGCTGCCTAATGTCTTTAATTTTGCAACCAGTTTGTGTGAAAAGGAGAATTTGGCACTCTGCAGGCTTAAACTAAATAGCAATCTCAAGACACCTAATTAGAATTCTCTGACATTAAGCTAATTGGTGAAACTGTATTTCAGCAGCTTAATTTCTTTATTAATTTTTTTTTTTTTAGCATTTTCATTGAAAATCAATTGGTGAGCTGTCAGCATTTTCCCCTTAAATATAATTTACTCTTTACTGCTCCTGTCTTAAGCAGGCTGAAAGGCCTGGACTGGCTGTGGAAGGTACTGAATATTATCACCAGCATTCCATCCCGTTCCTTTTAATCATTTTACTCTTGACCTAAATAATGTGGTTATTGTGTGATTGGGCCTCACGGTTACTCGTAGCCCTGTTAGAGAGCTTGTGAATTGGGAAGCATTATTCTCTGACCTTATTTTGAGCACAAAAAATAAGTAAAGTTGGGCTCTGAGAAATATATTAATGAGTTGGTGGTGTAACTTCTGTTGATGGCCTTACTTTTGGCTTGCTTGGCTCAAAGGACATTTTGTTGTGCTCGGCCCTGCTGGCTTCAGTGTATTCAGCTGGGAGAACCAGGACAACTTTCTTGTTATAATTTGAAACACAGAAGGGCCTTGGCCTATGGACCTGGTGAGAATGGGAATGAGCCCTTGGGATCAGTGGCGGGATGTGCTGTGGGCTCCTAGTGCGCTCTCTGTCCCCGAGTGTCACGTGGGTATCTTTCTCGTCTTCCACCTTTGCCCTTGGCTTCCCAACTTGGGGGTTTTCACAGGTACAGATGCTTGGGAAGTCTGGACTACACGGCATTCATTTCACCTGCGTGCGCTTTTTGGTGCTTGGGAGCCCTGGTGAGGGCTGCACTGCTGTCAAAGGAGGGTCTGTCTCATGGGCAAAGAAAGTAGCTCAAAACCAAATTCAGCTATTTGGGACTGTTTTTGAAAACCATGAAAGGTTCCCTTCAAAAAGGGCAGCTAGAAATAAAATTCTTCTGCTTTTAGTATTCAGCTCCACAAATAGAATTAATTTTGATAGGAAAAAATACAGACTTAACCCAAATTAGAATTTTGAATTTGATGATATTGGATCCTTGCAGTAGTGTGTACATTCTCTGTTAAGAAGAACTCTATATCCACTGACTTCTTTTTCCCTATGTTTATAGGAAGCTAATTCTTTAAAATATGTTATTTCATTAATTGGGTGTTTTTTTTTCTCCTCTTGAGAATGAGAACCTAATATTTTCATGTCTGTATACCTCTATTTTGTTTTGTTCTTGTTCTTTGCATTTATATTGTTTTTTTAATCCTTTTAAAAATGTTTTATTATGAACTTAGACATCCCTAAAATTATTTCCATGTACACAGAACATGAAAAGAAGACTGTAAGGAAATGTTCATTGCTTTTTATCATCTACTTTAAAAAGTATAGTATTCTAACTTTTCTGACTTTCAGTGACTTACTGTTGATAATGAAAAAATATTCATTGTGAAATGCTAAGACACTTTTTAATTTTAATTTTAAGCATTTTTGTGTTATTTTAAAGTATGAATGTGTTTAGTTCTGTCCAGAAAAGAGAAGATGAAGATGTAGCTCCTATGAATGATGTCATTTACTGTCCTTAATTCAGCAAATGACATAACTCTCGTCTTTTGTGCAGGCAATAATGGTTCCAGTATGCCAGAAAGGGAACTTGGAAATTTTTATGTCATCTTTGAAAAATTGAAGTGAAAAATTATCTCTTAAATTAAGAGTGTATTGTTCTTAATCTTTTTGTGTGTGTCCTGGACCCTTTTAGCAGTATGGAGAAACCTCTGGACCCTTTCTTAGACTACTAGTTTTAAATAAGCCAAATAAACTACATAGGATTACAAAGGAAACCACTTATATTGAAAGAGAGCTTTCAAGATATATTTTTTTTTAATTCATGAATCCCTTGAAATCTATTCACCAACTCCAGATAAAGAACCACAATTCTGGATTCTTTTCTTTTTTGAGATTTTTATGGTGGTGGTGTTTTTAAAATTAAAAACAGTCAACTTTTTACAAAAAAACAATAGTACAAAAGATGTTTTGGTAGATTATTCAGATTACCAGAATTTGTGTGGTATTCCTTCAAAGCATATATTTTACTTTGAGATGAAAGAAGTCAAAAGAGTTGATAGGCAGAATTAAGGAACCATTGCTTTGGTATGCTACTTTATTTGACCACTGAAGTGGAATGTATTTAATTTATTAGTAAGAAGCCCCCTATGTTTACAAACTCCCTCCACTCCTCCAATTACTTTATCCTCCTTAGACTTCTTTAAGAAATTGCTTAGAGAAAACTAATTTTTTTATTAGCAATATTTAAAATCTTGTAATTTTTAAAAATGAATTTTTATGGATATATTTTGTTTTAAATCATCTACATTTTCTCTTCTTTCAAATTACTAGTTATTTAAAAAAAAAAGAATAAAAGGGGAAAATTCAGTAAAATAACTAATATGTCAAAGAACTCTAACATCTAGTGTTCCATTCCCATAGTCTTTACAAAATTTTTACAAAGATTTTGGGGGAAAGTACTTTCTCATGTCTAGTCTTTAGCACCAAATTTAGTCATTATAATTTTGCATTTCCATTTGTTTTCTATTGTTTTGTTCTTATTCTTACTATTTGCATTTAAAAATTATTTCTAGACTTTTAGAAAAATCATTTAATTAAATCAAATAACTTAAGCCCCTCCCCCCCAAGAAGCATTTTCACATATCTGGCAAGCAGAACACAATAGATTGCATATGAAATTGTGTGCTTCATACTACTTTTCTTTAATAAAAGCTGTATACACACACACCATATATATGTTTTTAAAAAGCCTTGTTTATTTTCCCTTCCTTTTGCATTTCCACTTGTTCCCTTCTCTGTACTTTAAAACTTTTCTTGGTGTCATCATTATGGTATTACTAATCCCCTTCTTAACAAATTCCATTTCCCCTTTTCCTCCTTTCTAGACCACTGTATTCCTCTTTTTATTCTTTATCCTCTTTCCCCTTAAAATCCTTCAGAACAGAACCAGCCCACCCCATCAGGCATCTCTTTTTCTCATTTAATTCCCTCTGTATCCTTTGAAGACATTAAGGTACTTGAAAGGAGACTTGTTTCTTTTCCCTCTGATAATATTAGCTACATCATAAAACTCCTTCCAAATTCCTCATATAATTTGACTTCTTTAGGTTTCTGTGGTTGTATTTCTGAGTTCCTAATAGGCTGTGGCCTTTTCATCAGAAATGCTTGTGAAAATTCTCTTCCATTAATGTCATTTTTCCCCCTTGTAGAATTATATACTCAACATAAATTATTCTTGACTAGCATTCCAAGATTGCCTCTTGTTTATATTAAAAGTTGCTAGGTCTTGCGTGATCCTGACTGTAGCATCTTGATACTTGAATTGCTTCTTTCTAGAGACTTATGCTATTTTTTTCTTTAATATAGGAGCTGTGGATTTTGGCGAGGCTATTCCTTGGACTTTTCCATTTGGGGTTCCTTTTAAATGATAAATGGTTTCTTTCTATTTCCACTTGCATGTCATGGCATCACCTCCCTGATGTCATGATCCCCTTTGAGAATGAAGGACAGATAACAACAGTAACTCTCTACTAATACATTTAGGTGGTTTTCATTTATGATTTCTTGAAATATGGTATTTCTAGATTTAAAAAAAATTTTCAGGAAGTTTAATGATATTTAAATTATTATTGTTCAGATGAATTTTTTTTTTTCTTTTTTTGGTCTTTGATGTCTTATGGAATCACTGATTTCTGACTGATCTATTCTAATTTTCAAAGGATCTATCACTTGCATAAGATTTACCACTTTTTTTCAAGCTTTCTATTTTCCTTTTCTTTCCTCCAGAACTTTTATTTCATTTTTTCTTTATGTAGTACTTATTTATTTATTTATTTATTTTAGCTTAGGTTTTTTTTTTTAAATTTTTTTTATTATATATATATATTTTTTTTAATAATATTATCCCTTGTATTCATTTTTCCAAATTACCCCCCCTCCCTCTATTCCCTCCCCCCGATGACAGGCATTCCCATACATTTTACATGTGTTACAATATAGTCTAGGTACAATACATGTGTGTGAATATCATTTTCTTGTTGCACAATAAACATTAGAATCCGAAGGTACATGCAACCTGGGCAGACAGATATTAGTGCTAACAATTTACATTCACTTCCCAGTGTTTCTTCTCTGGGTGTAGTTGTTTCTGTCCATCATTGATCAACTGGAAGTGAGTTGGCTCTTCTTTATGTTGAAGATTTCCACTTCCATCAGAATACATCCTCATACAGTATTGTTGTTGAAGTATACAGTGATCTTCTGGTTCTGCTCATTTCACTCAGCATCAGTTGATGTAAATCTCTCCAGGCCTCTCTGTATTCCTCCTGCTGGTCATTTCTTACAGAGCAATAATATTCCATAACCTTCATATACCACAATTTACCCAACCATTCTCCAACTGATGGACATCCATTCATCTTCCAGTTTCTAGCTACAACAAAAAGAGCTGCCACAAACATTTTGGCACATATATGTCTCCGCTCTTTAGTATTTCTTTGGGATATAATCCCAGTAGTAGCGCTGCTGGGTCAAAGGGTATGCACAGTTTGTCTTTATGTAGTATTTATGAAAAAATTTGTTTTTTCTTGGATTCACTGCTTGAAGTTTTGTTTTGTTTTTAATATCAGCTCTTTTTTGGGGGGGATCCCTAATTCTGCAATAATTTTAAATTTTGGCTGATTTTTTTTTTTTTTAAATTTATTTTTCTCTTCAGCTTTAATTCCTAAGCTGGAACTTTCCCTGCTGCACTCTTAGGTGGAGTGGTCAGCCCTACTTAGTTTAATCATAGGCAGTTTTTTTATACTGATCTCTCCCTACAAGAGTTCAGCCCCTTCTGGATCTTTAGGGTCCTCTGTGTCTCAGGATAACATTCTAGTGATCTTGGAGCATTGGCTCCATGATGATTGAACCCTCTGACCACTGTGAACCTTTCTGATACTATCCAATACTTCCTTCCCCACTTAGAGTAGAAGATGTGTCTATTCTCCTGCATCTAGACAGAGAATTCTGTGCTATAGGTATCTCACTTGGTAGGTTGAGTGACTCACTCCTTTTTGCCTTTCCTGGCTCTGGCTTTGCTGGAAGCCTCCCTTCCCTTGACACTGGAACAACTAACTGGCTGACTTTTTGGGCAGGTCTAGGATGGAAGTCAGATTTCTTTGTCATTCAGTGTGATGCAACTTTCATGTTTTTTGCTATAATGGATCTTCTTGAATGTCATTTTCATTGATCAAGTCATATATGCCTGTTGTTGGTCCATTTTTCAAAGCCACAAAGGTCACTTTGGTGACCAGAAACTCTTCCCCCAGGTTTTCAGTAGCCATAGTATCTGCTATATTCAGAATGTGCTGCTAGATCCTCACTCCTTAGAAGTTTACGTTTTTCTGGACTGCATATAGCATGCACATAAGTGTAAGACAAGGCGGATCAAAGTCAGGGAGAACACATGTGAGTACATTGGAAGAAGGAAGGGATTCTGAGAGGATGGCACGAGAAAGGAGGTAATGTCAGGTGTGCAAGAAGAACCCCACAGGTATGAAGAGGTGCGAGATGGGGCGTTGAGTTAGGCAACATTTTCTCTGCTTTGTTATATCCACATGATTTACAGACAGAAGCTAAAAAGTTGTTAATTATGAAACATTAAAGTGCGTGGCATCGTTTGTGTTGTAATTGCAACACTGGTTTCACTTAATACATTCTCCTACTTTGGTTCAAAGTTTCTCACATAGAACTTGGCCCTCTCTTACTTATTGTGCTCAGGTAAAGATTCATTGCTGACTTTCACTGCCTCGAAGAGCCATGTGAGAATGGGGAGGACTCTGGAGTTGGGATGAGGCCTGCTTCTCATGGGACGGTGCAGTCATGAGAAAATCAGCTCTCCACCCTCAGGCCCTCATCCATTTTTCTTTTCTTTTTCTTTTTCCTGAGGCTGGGGTTAAGTGACATGCCCAGGGTCACACAGCTAGGAAGTGTTAAGTGTCTGAGATCAGATTTGAACTCGGGTCCTCCTGAATTCAAGGCTGGTGCTCTATCCACTGCGCCACCTGCTGTCCCCCATCCATTTTTCTAGTGGGTACCTGACTGACTTTATGGGGGTACCATGATGGGATCATGGGAGATAAAATCTGTGTCAGGTGTTAACTATCTTTATTTTTAAATTTTCAATTTAATTTTGTTTTTTCTCAGTTACATATAAAACAGTTTTTACATTTGTTTTTTAAAACTTTGAGCTGCAAATTCTCTCCCTTCTTTCCTCTCATTGAGAAGTCACATGTGAAGTGATGCAAAACAAGTCGTGTTGTAAAAGAAAACAGATTCTCCCCCCAAAAAAGAAACCTCTGTTATCTTTAAATGAAACAGGGAGAAGGACACTTTTATGCAAACAGTGCAAAGATAGCAAACAGCCCACAACTGTTTAACATGCATTCATGTGTGTGTATACATATGGATTATATGACCTGTGTAAAATACTGTCGTATCTGTACACATGAGTGATGGGTTCCATGTGTTATGTAGCTTTTTAACATTAATATTTGAAAATGACGTGGGAAGACCTGCGAGCGAGGTTTGCATGCTGTAAAGAGTTATGTGCAAAGAAAGCAGGAAGAGTCACCTCATCTTGGTTAAGACCCTTCGTCCTTGAACAGGAGCAGAGTTCACAAGTAAGACAAAACTTCCTGCTCCTTTCCCATAGCTTTACTTTGAAAGTTCTTTTAAGGAAACAAACACGAAGTCGCAGATTCCTTAGGCCCCGTAGGAGAGCAGCCTGATCACCTTCCTTATAGTTGATACTTCTTACTCTGCAGCACTGTTCGTGCCGTTGGCCTCAGGGGCTGCCCACTTAGCCTGCAGGGTCGCCTTCTCTCTTGCCTTCTGGAGTCCTCGAGGCTCCTCCTGGGCCTTTATTAAAAGGGAGACTGACTGGATCTGGCTTTAGCGAGCCCTCCCTCCCGGATTGCCTGGAAACTGGAGCTGGATGACTCGATGTCTGATGGACTTTGCTAAGTAAAGTTTGTTCCTTCCTCGTGGTGGCTCTTGGTGGCCCTGGGCTGGAGAAAGCTCAGCCCTGGGGAGACTGGCTGGGGCAGGTCCTTCCAGGACTAAATGGCTCAGAGCAGAAGTGGCAGAGGGGCCTCCCCAGCCAGATTAAAATGTACTTGGGAAACATTTAACACAATAAATAAAAATGCAGCAGGATATGGATAGTTTTCTAAATCAGCATCCTGCCCTGCAGCTTTGGGGTTCTCTTGTAGGTGAGTTCCCGACCTGGAGGACTGGCCTGTTGTCTGAGGCCCAGCCAGCTTAATAAGGAGGAGACTGCCAGGGGGGCTGACCCTCTCTGACCATCTCCTGGGGCCAGAAGGGGCTGCATGAGCTCTTCTGTCAATGAAGCCACAGAGTCCTGGGGCGGGGGCGGAGGAAGACTGGGGACCCCATTTCTTCTGGCCAGGATTACCTTACATAAAATGGGGAAGTCAGGAAGGGTGTGTTACCAGAAGGTTCCTTCTCATTCCAAACCTCTGTGAATTGATGCATTTCCCAAGGGAGGGCAAGAATGTTTCTTTTATTATTGATCACCATATTTAATTTGGTCACATTGAAGTTTAATCTCTTCATTTTTAATCATGATGCCATCCTGCTGTTTTTCCTTGGGTTTCATTTTTGTTTTAAATCTTGTCTATGGCACAAACCCTGGGTTCTCAAGGGCTGTGCCGGTGTTCTGGTCAGGCCTCCCCTTGCTTCAGTTTTAGGGCTGTTGATGGCCTAGTCAAGCTGAAGAGAGGCCATTCACTAGAAGGGACTGGCTGTCTGCTCAGGTGCAGAGGGAGTTGATCTCCTTTATCCCTTTTTCTGTAGAGCCGCCGAGTCATGGGATACACTTCCGATCCCGTCACTCCCCTGCTTTAGAAACTTCTCTTGCTCCTTATTTTCTCTAAGATAAACTACAAGCTCTTTCATTTGACATCTTATAAAGCTTCCGGGTTGGCTTCGGCTTACCTTGCTGGGCTGATGACCTGTTCTCCTCCCCCCAGCCAAGTTAGCCCGCTTGCTGTTCCCCCATGTGGACTTCCACCCGTTGCCTCCATGCCTTTGCACGGACTTGTCCTCGGAAGCTTTCCCTCACCTTTGCCCCTTGAAGCTCCTAGCAGCCTTAAGGCTTAGCTGAGCTGCTATCCCTTTGTGGAAGACCTTCCAAGTTCCTCTAGGGCTTCCCTTCCTCCAACTCTCTGCCTTTGGTTTGTATTATGTCCTGCGTTTCCTTCTTTGTGGGCATGTCGTCTTCCCTCGGTAGAATGTAAGCTCCTTGTGGGAAGAATTGTGGGAAGAAGCTCTTTTATCCGAATCCAGGACTAGCACTGTGTCCCAGGACATGCCTTGGACACACGTTCTGGAGACATCCTTTGTGGACTTCCCGGACTTGAGATCAATTCACATTTTACCTTGAGGATTTCATTGTCTTCTTCTGAGTTTTTGTTTTGATCTTCCTAGTCATCATGATAGTAATTTTCCTCAGATAATTTCTTCTTTTTGTTGTTGTTTGCTCTTTTTATTTTAGCCTTTTTCTTGACTTTTTAAGCTTTTTTGTTAAAGTCGGGCCATGTACCTGGTGTGGCGAGGGCACTGTCCCAGACATCAGGATTTTCATGCTGCTGTTTTCAGAGCTAGTTCTGAAGGTCTGTGAAGGTTTCCTTCCCTCAGAATGGATGATCTAAGGAGCAGAGTGGTCACTGCCCTTCTGCTTTGTATTCTGATCTATGAATGACCACAAATACTCTTCTCCTTCCCTTCCTCCCCGATGCTCTCTTCTGCCCTGATACTGTGACCATGGTCCCCGCTCCTGCTAATGCCCCTGCTTTGCCCCAGAACCACGCATTTGCACACGACAGAATCCTGCACCCAGTGCCAGCAGAGGATCCCCTGCTGTTCCTCTGACCCCCTTCCTGTCTGCGAGAGAGAGCTCTGGCACCTGTAGCAATGGCCTGTGGTGGATTATGCTCCACTCTCACCCCAACGAGACAGATCCTTCCTGCTGACTTTCTAAGTTGTCTGGGGCTGGGCAATTATTTCCCAGCATCCTCTTGTTGGTTCTACCACTCTAGAATTCATTCTGAAGCATTTTTTTTTTTAAACGTTGTTGTGAGGGGGATTTGACAGAACTCAGGTGAGTCCATTTTTACTCTGCCATCTCAGTAATGGCAGAGAAAGAAGTTTTCTACAGATGGAGCAAATGTAGTCAGGATGTGTAATAGTTTTGGGAGATACGGTACCAGACAGTGCGGTCCAAGGCCTGGGGATAAGACACTTTCTAGTTCTGGGCAAGTCACTTTTCTCCTGCCTCAACTTCTTCATTTCTAAAATGGGGATAATAGCATCTTCTGTGCAAGATTATTGTGGAGATACAATGAGATGATCTTCATAAATCTTAAACCAATAGGGGGACAGCTATTGGCGTGTCCCATTTAGTTAGAACATATGCAGAGGAGAATAGAATGAGTTAAATAAAAGAAAAAAATGGATTGGAACTAGATTATGAAAGACTTTAGATGATAAGAGAAGTCTGTAGAATTCCAATGGGCAGAAGAGAAACCTAAACATTTTTGATCAGGGAAACAAAATGTGGTCACACATATGGATCAGCAGGATTATTTTGGCAGCTGTGTGAAAGTGAATTGGAGAGCGAAGACTGACTTACTGTGAGACCTGACATAGTGAGCAGTGATGAAGCTTTGGATGGTGGAGGAAGAGGAGGAGCCATTGGCAGAATTGGGATGATGACAGGGAAAAGGGAGTTGGAGATGATGAAAGTTTGGAATTGAAGTAGAAAAGTTGTATAGCTTGAAGTTGCTATAGAAATGTGAATTATTTAAAAAAAAGAAATTTTATTGATACTTTTTTATAAAAAGTATTTCAGAAGTTTTAGTTTATTTTTAAGTTTCTAATGCTATTAGTGCTTATGCTGCAGGATGACTTTTGGGACAGTGTAATAATTATTTCTGGAATTTCTTTTTCCAGTGACCTTGTATGTGATGGTGTGCCCTGGTGGTTTCCTACCTCCCTAGAAAGGGGATAGAAATCTGTTCTGTTACTCTTACCCAGGGGACTCTAATTGTTTTCAGTCACATAGGATTCAATTTCCTTTAGTGGTTTTTCCTTTCACATCTTTATAGTCATCAACATTGGGGGGGGGGTACTAGTTATTTCTCCATCACTTCATACAGATCTTCACATTTTTTTTCTAACTTTGTGAATTTTTATTATTCACACAAAGCCCAAACCGGTGCATCCTTCCAGGTCCAGCCATCCCCCTCTACTGAAGCTCCTGTCATCTGATGAGCAGCTGCTTAATAACTGCTTGCAGATTTGTTGGTTGTACCCTTTCTCTTTTAGCAACAGTGTGTATCCTTGCACATAGAGCTTGCTTTGTCGGTCGGTTTGCATGTTGTTGTCCACGTAAGATTCTGAACTCCATGAGGTCAGGAACAAGCTTTTGCCTTTATTTATACCCCCACCCTTTGCTCAATGATTGCTGTCACACTTGAGTTTATGGTGTTTTTGAATTGTTCTCTTGTTTTGGCATTTTAAAATTACGTTATTGTAATTATTGCAATTGTCCACAGTGCTGGCATCACGTTATGTTTTGTGTGTGTGTTCTCCCTCCACTAGAGTCCTGAGCACACAATAATTAAACTCAAGAAATACTTGTTGGATTAAATTTTTACATGCTTTAGTGGTTTTTTTGTGGGTTTTTTGTTTTGTTTTTTTTTTCCAGTAAATGAATGAAAGTTGATATATTGAGTCATTGACACTCAGGTACTAGACAGGAAGGAAATTTAGAGATCTTACTTTACTGATGAGGAAACTGAGGCATTGACATGATTTGTCCATGGCCACACATAGTTACTAAGTGGCCCAGGTAGGGATTTGAAACCAGGCCTTCTGGTTCCAGGTTCAACACCTCCCTCCCTTATACAAGCCTATAGGTGAAAGAAGCAAAAGCATGTTTTTCAAAGACATTTTCTGTTTTTGTGCTTTTATTTACAGCTTCTTTCTCTCCTCTTTGAAGACTTGTTTAAAAAATTTAATTCTGAAATGAAGAAGATTGCCGATCAGGTGATCCCCAAGCAGAGGGCTGCCCAGTTTGATGTGGTGAAGCACATGCGCCAAGACCAGATCACCAACGGCATGGTCAACGCCATCTCCACAGTAAGTGGCCACTTTCTTGCCTTCTGTATTTTGGGTGAACTTAGCAGCAGATTTATTTCTGTGATTGCTTGTTTTAGAGAAGAATGAAATGGGCAGTCAATGTTTTCACTGGAATTCTTTTGATTGTCTCACTTTTTTTTTATTTTTAGAGTAAATCAGCAGTCTGGAAGTTATTAAGAATTTGCCTCCTCTTCAAAAGGAAACAATGTTCTTATTTTGTCTCTCGCTTTTGCCATAAATAATGCCCTTCTTTCCTTCTCTTAATGAAACTTTTCTTTTTTGTTAACATAAATTTGAGATAGCATCAACTCATTTAGGTCTATGATTGTTCAGCTGTTGTCAAACAATATAACTTCCATTTTACTGCAGGTGTGAGATCTTCAGCTGTTGCACCCATTTGTGAGTTCAGCCTGAGGCAGCTGTTGTGTTTAGGGCCCCAGACCCATTCAGGAGGCCTTATCACATATGTTTTCTGTCTTTAAAAAAAATGTAGAAGTTTATCAGATAAAAGCTAGTTAACTTTTAGTACACCAAACATAAAATTAGCTTTTTAAATAGGATTTTGCTACTACTGTCAGCCAAGGCACACTGTAGCATTGATTCCTTTAATAATGAAAGAACGGGGGCAGACTTGTTGGTCCAACACAGGAAATCCCCTATGGATGAGTGCAGTCTTTTGTAGTTAGTACCCTGTCAGTCTTTCTGTGACCTGGGCCAAGGTGAGCCTTGGTCTGTGACTCACCAGCCTAGTCCATTTCTCAGGTCTGAGGGGCAAAAGAAGAGTGAGAATGATGTTTTTTACCTTTTTTTTTTCCCCCCACACCACTTTTGCAGTCACCATAGCTCCTTTCAGCAAACCTTAGATTAACCAAGGAAAGAAAGAAAAATGAAATTTTTTGGAGCAGATTCTTTTTGGAATCTCATCTGGTGGTGAATTAAGCTGGTAGTGGATTTTTGGTTTTGTTATTTAAACAAATAGTTTAATTTAATTTAATACCTATTCCCTAAATGAGCCAAATTTCCTGCCTTGCTTTTCCCTCCAGAGCCATCTGGGTCCAGTGGCCAGGTATAGATCGAGATGATTGGAGATGACCCTGGATGCAGTGGGTCCTAAGAATTCAGAGACAAAAAGGGAAACAGTTCTTGTCCTTTGGGAGCCCTATCTAGGCAATCAGAACAGAGACCAGGTTGTAAATCTTTATGGGCTTGCCGTTTTCCTGCTCAAATATACTCAGAGAAGAGACTCCCTTTCATTTTCTCCTCCCTCACTTTTGTGTTGTCTCTTGCAGACTCCTAGAACAGTCGTCCACAGGTCCTTCTGTAGCCTTCCTAGTTCTCACAGTCCAACTCCTGACTGCTCCATATCAGCTATTTCTCCTATTTTTAATTCCCATTTGTGAGATGATCTGCCGGCGGCCAGGAATGTGGAAAGCACCGAGACGAGCACGGTGTACCAGGCATATATGGCAGGTGGTCATGAGGATATTTCACATTCTTTCAGTGTTGTTTTTCTGTTTCCCCTGCCTGGTGTCCAATGGGACTTTCTTGAACTTAAAGTTGGAAAAAAACAAAAACTTGGAGAAAGTGCTGGGCCTGAAGTGAGGAAACAGTGGGCTCAAATCCTCCCTAGGTACTCCCTTGGCTGTGTGATCCAGGCAAGTCACTTTACTTGTCTGGTTCTCAGTTTCCTCAAAAACAAAACAAAACAAATAAACAGCAACAACCCTCCCCCCCCCAAAAAAAAATCTGAGGAAATAATCACACCTCCCTTATAGGATTGTTGTGTGGTTCAATTGAGATAATCACTTAGAAAGTACTTTCCAAACTTTATGGTACTTTGAAGATAGAAGATTTTTGGAAAGACCTGCCAGGGCTTGTGTTCCACTGGCCCAGTCTGTAAGTATCCAGGGCCCCTTCCATGGACAGGGAAACTTTGGAGAAGGACCTTTGTGGAAGCCTCTCATTTTAAATACATCTAATTATCGGATGGGAATCAGTTAAGCACCAATAATACTTAGGCAGTACAGAAGTTGTATAAAAGGAAGTGATATAATGAGACAAGATTCATTTGGGAGAAGTCAAAGGAGTCTCTTTTAATAGTTCTTTTGTGCTTCCCCTTTTTCTCATGGCTACCAGTGACTTTTTGTTATTCAAATTCTCCTAATCCCCTTTCTCTTTTTACTTTTATCCTCCCCAAACTCTTCATTTACTGACTTGGGTCCTAGTTAAAGTTACTCTTCTCTGTTTTCAAAAATATTCTGATCCACATTTTTATCAGTGACTTGGATGGAGGCATAAAGAGCATGTGTTGATTCAGTTAGCATGTGACAGGAAGCTGGAAGTAATAGCTGCTGTAATAGTGACACAACATAACTGATGGGAAAAGATCTTGACAGGCTTCTAGAGTAGATTTGGTAGGTATGACCTTGCCTTCAGAAAGTCACAGACGGCGCAGGCTGGGACATTTGCTGGTTACCATTTGTGAAGAGTCTAGAATCGGCCTGGGAATACAGCAGCCCGTGAGCCCAATCTAAACTTCAGCTTTGTTGATATGGAGGGCCTAATGCTAGGAAGGTTTGAGAGCTGCTGATTGTTTCTGTTTCTGGGGACCACATCAAAGTGGGCTTAACGAACAGATGCACCTCAAGAAGGGCTGCTCAGGGAAGGAGCTCCAAGGTATTTTACTCTGCAAGAGGAAAAGACAGGGGGAAACCTGCTAGTGGGCATCATCTAAGATTTGGACTTGCCTTGACAAAGTAGAGTAAAATTTGTTCCACTTGGCCCCAGCCTGGAGAACTGGCACCAGAGGGTGGTAATTGGGCTGTGGGGCCACACACAAGCTGTCCAGAAAAATGGACTGCCCTGACAGGGCCTGAGGTGGGAGGGCTATCAGACTATTGTCTTCAACAAACATAAACTACCTGCTTTGTACTCGGCTCTGGGATCATAGAGATCTGTGGCTTTGGGGAAGGGTTAGATCGGAGCACCCACAAACCTTTCCATATTCTGTAATTCCTTGTGGTCCCATAGCAGGCTGAGAATAATGTTATAAATCCTCCTCAGGAACCTCATTCAACTGGATATTTTATTAGTGCATTTGATTGGAGTGGAATTTGAGTTGTTTTTAGGAGTTTGATTCTAGCTAAAGAGAGCCCTTGGAAGCAAAAATCAATGATGAAGATTTCCAGTGGAGAAAGCAAGGAGTTACTGGCCGTGGTTGGTTCTAATACCTTGGCTGCTTTTCCTCTTTTAGGGAAATTGGTCCCTGAAGAGATTTAAGATGGACCGCCAGGGAGTGACCCAGGTGCTGTCTCGCCTTTCTTACATATCTGCTCTGGGCATGATGACGAGAATCTCATCCCAGTTTGAGAAGACCCGGAAAGTGAGTGGTCCTCGCTCCCTGCAGCCTTCTCAGTGGGGAATGCTCTGTCCGTCTGATACTCCTGAAGGAGAGGTAAGGAGCCGATGGAACCTCCAAACTTTTCACTCTATTCTGCTGTTCTTGTTCTTTTAAAAAAGCAGCATTTTTGGAATGGTCAGCACTCCACTGGGGCTAGAGCTGATGGAGCTCATGCTCGGGGAGGGGGGCACAAGATAGTCCTGCATTTCTATATGTTTTAAGAATACTTTGACTTCTTTTTTTTTTTTTTTGCTAAGGCAATTGGGGTTAAGTGACCTGCCCAGGGTCACACAGATAGGAAGCGTTGAGTGTCTGAGGTCAGATTTGAACTTGGGTCCTCCTGAATTCAGGGCTGGTGCTCTCTCCACTGCCCCACCTGGCTGCCCCACCTTGACTTCTTGAAAAGAATTTGAGGCAGCATGTGATTGGAACAGCAGAATGGGTAGGAACTACCAAAAGGAAAAAAGTGGTGAAGTAGAAAGTTTGGAGGGAGGATTCATTTTGAGGAGACTTCCATGTATTTAAATCTCCCATATTTTTGTTAGCTTTCTCTTTTCTCTGTGTTGTAATTTTGCTTTAAATTTAGCATTATCTTTTGTAATTGTGGTATATAACTTAGGCTGAAATGAACTTTGTAACATTCATGTATATTCTCAAGAATGATTTATGTCTCTCATTGTTTTTTAGGCTTGTGGTTTGGTTAAAAACCTGGCTCTGATGACACACATTACTACTGACATGGAAGATGGCCCCATTGTTAAACTAGCCAGTAACCTGGGTGTAGAGGACGTTAACCTCCTCTGTGGAGAAGAGCTCTCTTACCCAAATGTGTTCCTTGTCTTCCTCAATGGTTAGTCACTCCAACATAGACTTTTACTGTTGAATCATAAGTTATAAGGGACAGATTATTATTTGACAAGCAGATAGATCATAATTTTTAAAGTATAAATTGACTTTGTAATTAAATTAAAAATAAAAAGTCATTCTATATACTTGGTCCTCCTTTCTCTGGTTCTTAGTGGCTATCAGTGCTAGGACCAGTGAGGTGCTTTGGAGATCTGACCTCTGTTCATTAGCAGCTTTTGGGGGTGGGGAATGGAGGAGGGAGGCCAAAGTGATCGGTCAGTCTGTATGGGTCAAAAATCCCGTGTTAAAATCAGTCTGTATAGTTAGCTGACATAGCTATGCCAGTTGGGGTAATAAATGAAATATGTATTTTAATGTTATTCTTTTAGTAGTAATAAATATTTTAATTCGCATTTGGAAGCTAGAGTATTGATTTCTAAATTGTAAGTTTTATTGACTTGATTTGTTTCTCATTTTGTTTGTTCTTTATATTTTTATTTCATTATTCGTATTCATTTTCAACTATATGGTTTCCCCCCTACTTGGCAAGCTTTCCCTTTTAAAGGGGGAGAAAAACGGATCGGTAAAACTAATCAGTGCATGTATCTGATATTATTATATGTAATATTTAAGGGCTTATTAGTTATTAATCTTTAAATTAGGTAGTTACTTTTTCTTTAGTTAAACCAAAGTAGATTATGGAGGTGCTAAGGGCAGGATTTTGCTAAAGTTTTGTGATTTTGTTTAAAATTTGTATTAGGCAAGAAGCTTTCCAGATTAAGGAGACATTTCTATTTTTAAGTACTATAATCCATTGTGTTTAGGCAACATCCTGGGTGTCATTCGAGATCATAAGAAACTTGTGAATACGTTTCGGCTCATGCGAAGGGCTGGTTATATCAACGAATTTGTCTCGATTTCCACAAACCTCACTGATAGATGCGTCTATATTTCCTCAGATGGAGGAAGGCTGTGCAGGTACGTGTGGTCATAAGCAATTTTCTTGGGGGCAGGCAAGCAAGGGCAGTGATTTTCACTTGAGCCCTGGGCTCAATATGCTTTCCTTGGGTGTTTCCTCCCCCATCTTGGGATGTTGCTGTGTCTCCTCATCTTTCCCTTGCTGTCCTTGTGGCCCTGTGAGAGGGCTGTACCCAGGTGACACAGAGGGTGCAGGGCTGGGGCTGACAGCAGAGGTCAGGGAGACTGGAGGTCAGGGAGAGTGGAGGTCAGGGAGAGTGGGGTTCTGGGAGAGCTTACCTAGCTCCTTTCCAGCCCCTCATCTGTCCCTTTGTGAGTGTGCCAATCCCATCTTGACCATTATGAGCACCCAGCTGTCTCCTGGGCCCCAGGGCAGAATGCCCGGAGATCCCATCCCCTTGGCCACACCCTCTGGGAGAGCCATTTGGCCACATAGTAGCAGCCCTAGAGAAGTTGCCCTCACAAGCCTGCCTTTGTGTGGCAGTGCCCACAGTTGTAGGGCAATCATGTGGGACCGCAGCCCCAGTATCTGGGGCCTGAACATAACTGGAAAAGTGAAGCCAGAGGCTCCCCTGCCCCCACCCCGGCCCCCAAACACACTGAGCCGAATGCGCCTGGCATCTTCCTCATTCAGTTGGGTTTGCTGCGCCCATGTGCCACAGGGATCCTCCGGGTCTTCTCCACTGGCCAGACGGCTCCATGGACTGCATGGGCTTTCACCCTAGCTAGCTGTCACCTGTGGAGTAGGAGAAGGGGCCAGTCAGTGTGGGGAAAATTAGATAGGGAAGAAAAATCCGGATTTGTTCTTAACTAGCGGTGTTGGGAGAGGCCACAAATAAGCTGAGCTTCATGACTCACTTAGGGATGGATATTTCCCTAAAGATTACACGTGCACATTAACATGTCTCTGTGTTTGTGGGAGGAAGGGGGGATGTGTGTGGAGGGGGCAGCAGTCCATGACCCTGCTTGTCAGCTCTTACGGCCTGCCCTCTGGGTCTCTCTTTTCCCACATTAGGCCGTACATAATTGTGAAGAAGCAGAAGCCCACCGTTACGAACAAGCACATGGAAGAGCTGGCCCAGGGATACAGGTAATGACGATGCTTAAAGACATGCAAATTCACTTCTTCCTTCTTTAAAGAACACCGTTTTAGGCCCTTCCCTCTGGAGCATCTCTGCAGCTGGAGGCCCGCCAGCTGCTTTCCCTTGGGCCTTCACCGTTCAATCTGATTCCTTTTTATAGGAATTTGACCGTGGGCTGTTTTCAGTAAGTCATCTTTCAGTTTCGTTTTATTAATTGAAAAATGGAAATGTGCTTAATACTTTAAAAGCCTCTGATTCCCAATACTTGAAGCTCTGTTAGATGAGGTAGGTATTAAGACAGCATAAAAGGTGGGTGGGAGGCAGGACAATGGAGGGGAGAGAGCACTGGGGTCACAGCCTGTCTTGTGCCTTGTTTTATGTAGGAGCCCCAGAAGGGGGAATGTCACCTGCCCAGGCTTTGAAATTGTTTCATTCAGTAAGCAGTTATTAAGTCCCTACTGTATGCAAGGCCCTGTGATGTCAGTCCGGAATTTGGAGAACTGGATATGGGACAAGTTCTGGCCTCCAGGAGTGCATAGGAGCAGACTTCTAACCCTCCCCCGTGTAGCTTAGGCTGTTTTTTCCTTGGAATGTATTGAGTCTTGTTGGCTAAACAGACCCAAGGTTTTACCATTGACATCACTTTTTTGTTGCCTGCATGTGAAATCACCCCAAAGGTCCAAGAACCCGTCTTGTGCCCGGCTCTGGGTCTCAGGGGCAGCTTCTCTCAGCTCAGCCACCTTATCGCACCTTCATGGGCTCTTCTTCCTGGGACAGCAAATGAACCCTCCTTTGGTTGGCTCCAGAGTGGCCCATGAGCTAGGACAAGGGGCATCTATTTAAGTGCCCGTTGTGTGCCAGGCCCCATTCCTGTGATGCAGAAATGAAGGGAGGAAGAGCCCCCGCTCCCAAAGACCTCGGAGTGCCTGGTTATGAATGTGGCCTCAAACTGTAGGGGCTGAGGGACTCTGTGCAAGTCACTTAGTTAATAGTAAATTGGGGCGAGGGTTGGACTCAGGGGTCTCCAAGTTCCATGTCTAGAACCCTGCGATTTCCCCAGCTGGGCCCCGACTCTGGGGATGGGAGACTCAGAGTGGGCTAGTTATTTATTGTGACTGAGATGGCCAGGTCTTGTCTGAGTCTGACCACAGACTGCTAGAGGCATCCCAGTGGACAGCACTGGGTCTGGAGTCAGGAAGACCTGAATTCAAGTCCAGATTAGCTGTGCAACCTTGTGGGCAAGTCACTTCACCTCAGTCTGCCTCAGTTTCCTTGGCTGTAAAGTGGGGATCATAATACCTCCCTCCTAGGGTGGTGATGAGGACCCAGTGAGATGATACTTGCAAAGCACTTAATGCAGCTCTGACAAATAGTAGGTGCTACATAAATGCTTATTTCCTTCCTTCCTTATTTGCCCAGTTTGGGGGTGTTTCTGTATAGCTTTGGGGCAAGCTGCCCTGTGTACCTCAGTGGTCACACCAGGGAAGAGCTGGGCTCGTAAGGTGGGTGCACAGCTCACTGTACTCGCCTCCCCCCACTGCAGGTCGGCCACCTTGACCCCAGAAATGTCAGCCTCCTTTCTCTCATCTGCCTTCCAGAGAGCTGCCACCCGCTTCTGCCGTCTGTGGCAACCCCTGGGCAGAGGCAGTATCCGAGGGGGATTCCCCCTTACAGGGAGCAAGGCACTTAACCCCCAGTGGGGCCAGACCTGGGGAGCCAGGCTTCCAGGGCCCCTCATCTCTCTGAATGCCTGATCAGACGAGGGGGAGTCCTGGGGCCAGAGCGTGAAGGAGGCCACAGCCTCACAGGGAGGAATCTGCTGGAGCCTGGTGGCCACGGAGGCAAAGCACTGAGATTGACTCATGAGCAGAACAGCTAGGGCTTGGGGCACCGTGGAAATAGGAACTAGGGAGAAGAGTGCGAGCTGACCCACGTGACTCACTGGGATCCTTTTTTTTGGGGGGGGTCCTGATGCCCTGAATAGAAAGAAAGGGGAGAGCAGGGAGATTGGGGAGAAGTTGAACATCCCGCTGCGGATTCCTGATGTGGTGTTGGGAATATTTTGTTTGATTTCTTCCTGTGATGATTAAAGTGGATAAAACAGAAACTACATTGTTATTCTTATAAAATACAACTTGACCACTTTTCCTCTTTAAATTTTTAATTACAGTGAGAATGGTAGAAGCTTTACAAATCAAGTTTCTTGATAAAATTTTCTATTTACACAGTTTTCAACGTTTCCCTTTTAAGAACAGTATCTTATTTTATTTTCAGTTCTCTGATACTTAAAAATTAATTCTTTTGATGCAAAAGCATTTTTAACACATCCCTGATATATTTTCAGAAATTTTGAAGATTTTCTACACGAGAGTCTGGTTGAATATTTGGATGTGAATGAAGAAAACGACTGTAACATTGCACTGTATGAACACACAATTAACAAGTAAGTCACATCCCTGACACCACTTGGAGAAGCTGTATTCGGAATCTCCTCTCCTCTGGTTCATACCATCTTTCATTTTTTTATTCCTTTGGAAACAAAACTGCGTAAGCTGCTATTTTGTGTGAAATCCTTAAGCGAGTCTGTACTTTGGCTCCGTGACCCTGGGTGGTGCCCCTCAGGGGCTTCCATCTTGGGGCACTCCTTATCCTTCCATCAGTTCCCCTGCACCCCCAAAGGCTCCTTTTTTACCTTTGGAGGTTCCTTGGTAGGCTTTGGTTTGTGCGCTCATGGAAATTTCCCCACTGTTTTCATCTTCGGTTGAGACAACACCATATTGTAGCATTTTTCTAATTAGAAAACAACCCAGTGCAATCCTGTATTCTGTACAACTCCCAGTCTTTAACGTGACACTGAAAATATGATCCACTGTGGACAGTGGTTGGCCAAAGCCTCGTTCTTGCTCTCTTCATGGATGTCTTCATCATGCACTTACGTGAATCAATTGTAGACACACAGGAAAATAAACATAAGGAATTATTAGTTACTTTGTCATTTCAGTCACTTTTTCTTTCTCTTTTGAAATGTCACCTATGACTATTTCCATTCTCTTGGAATTGTTCCTTTCTGTCACTCCAACCAAAGATATTTTGTAAGAGAATTCTTCATTGCTTTCAAAATTAAGTTACAGCCGACCTAGATTTCTTCTGATATTGAGAACTGGGATATTAGAAAATAGTTTTAGAAACACTCGCCTATCAGCTCTGGGAGTATCTAGTATCTTTCTACTTTTCTTCCTAAACGCTGTGATCCTTGGCTGCCATCTCTTTCTGCTTGGCAAGAAGACCAGGAGTTTTCTGTGGGTGGCATGTTCTGGGTTCTTGTGCTTTCCTTCTGCTGGCTTCACTGATTAAGCTTCGTTTATAAATAAATAAATATTATTTTTATATATAGATTATAATAAATATAAATAAATTACCTTCTTTATATTGCATTTTTTTAGGCATCAATAAGTTTGTTTGACTGGGGCGTCTTGAAGCTATTAATAGTGTGTGGTCCTTTCTTTTCATCTGTAACCTTCTAATTTGATATTGATTTGAATCTTTGTTATGAGAATAATCTTTGTGTGCAGATACAAACAAGCAAGGTAATCTCTGCCTCCCTTTCCATATTGTGCCACCTCTCTATCTGGTCCTTTGTGACTCCCCCTGATGTGCAGTCTTCCCTCTAAGAGAATGTAAGCTCTTAGGCGCAGATGATGCTGTCGATGAAATATTGGCCCTAAAAGCAGGAGGAGTGGCGTTCAGACATTTGGCACGTACTGGCTGTGTGACCCTAGGCAAGTCACCTAACCCTATTTGTCATGTGTGTGTACATATCCACGCACACACACACATACCTACGTAAATCAAATTAGAATGTAAGCTCTTGGCACAGTGCCTGAAGCAATTAATAAATGCATTCATTCCACATTCATGATCCTCTCTGTTTTTGTGATACTTAGATTTATTTTGAAACAAGAATAGCTTTTCTTCTCATCTCTGATCACTGCCAGAATTTCATCTGATGTCCAGCCCTAGAAAGAAGAATCTGAGAAAGAGGTTCCTACAGTGGCTCCTTTCAATCCCCCAGCTTGTAAACTCAGAGAGGGCGTCACTGATTTCTTGTTCCTATTTAAAACTCAGGAAAATGGAGCTTGCCTGCAGGGCTTCTTTGGGGGCTGAGTGGAACGTGATGCAGGGATTGCAGTGTCCTAGGTTGTCACGGGACCGAGGCAGGTGGCAACAGCTGACCTGAATTCTGGCCGCCGAGGCCACAGGACCAGGGGCAGCAGGTTCTGGGGCTCTCCTGAGGTGCTTCGTCCAGGGTGGTTGCTATTGCCGTGGTCTGCAGACAGAGCAGGAGCTAATTATAATAATTATTTGGCCCATTTTACAAATGAGGAAATGAAGATCTGGAGAAACTAAGCAACTATGTCATAATCATACAGTTGAAAGTCTCAGAATTTGGGTTTGAAAGCAGCTCTTCCTGACTTTGATAGAGTGATCTCATTTCACTGATGAGCTGAGATTTTTTTTTACCGTAGTGTTTTATTTTTCCCCTTATTTATCGTTACTTCTCATTGACTTTCCTTACCCCTAACAGAACCTTCTCGTCACAAGAAATCCAGAGAAGCAGATTAACTCATTGGTCAGTGCCTCGTTCCACACCTGTGGTCAGGCCTCGAGAGGTTGCTCTGCTCATCAAAGTTTTCATGTCTTCCCTGTTGTTTTCCTCTATTATTTTTGTGGCTTTCTTGATCTTGGTCAGCATCCATTTGAGCAAGTTACCCTGAAATCTTCATATTTGGTGTGGTTTCTTATGGCAGGGTAACATTTCAGGATATCCATCTGTCCCCCAGGCAGGGGGCATTCAGTGATCTGGGGCCCTGGGACCTTTCCCTCTTTCTTTGGCCTCCTCCAAGGAGTGGGATTGCTGGGTGTGGGTAGTTTGTTGTCTTTCCTAATCATACAATCCCATTTTCTAGAATGGTTGGACCATTTCACAGTTTCATCAGTCATATGTTAGTAACTCCTGTTCAGGAAAGCTTCTCATGTTGAAAGGCTAAAGAAGAGGTTGGTTGTTTTTCTTCCTTCAGGAGGAGTTTTTCCTTTGGGTTATTAATTAGTTCTGTAACAAATGGAATTGTTTCTCCTTTGTCAGTGAGTAAGTATCTCAGCAGTCTGTGTCCTGCTAGGGTTTTCCCTTAGATGGCTGCAGGCAGAAAGGGGGACAGGAGCAGAAAGGCCAGACCTTTTCTCAGGTGGCAGGTTGTATAGCCCAGGACCACACTGAGAAGCACAAGGAGCTTTTGTAGCTCCGCTAGGCCGGAGCAGGGAGGGGCTGGTGATGGAAAAGCAGCTGAGGTGGGTTCTCTGATCCCAAGCCCACCTTGCCTCCCCTACATCACTCTCTTAAAGGAGACATGAGTGGACCGAAGAGGGAAGTGCCCTAAATGAGACTAAGGAGACAGCCGGTTAGAGCTCTGGGAGAAAATGTCTTTCATTTTAATTTTGCCCAGTATTATCAGAGCACCTTGGAAAAGTGGTAGGTGTACCACCTTTGGTAAGCTTCTGTTCCCACTCCTGCTCAAGTAGAAAATTAGTCCACAACTTTTTTGTTTGTTTAAGGAGAATTCTGCCTTCTTTCTTTTTGAAAGCAAAATCTAGTATATTAGTCCTGAGAAAAATGGGCTCGTCCTGTAGGTCTCCCATTCTCATTTTTTTTCAACCTGTCCTGTTTTCTACAGCTGAAAAGGGTCCTTTGCCCTTTTCTTCCCATGAGGAATGTTAACTGCTGAATTTCATTTGTTGGTATTGAAAAAGAGCTGGGGGTGGGAGTGCATTTCAAACAAATACCATTTTAACTCAGGCTATAAATGTGACTTTAAGAGGGCTTCATTTAAAAACAGGCCACCCAACATCAATAAAACCATCATTCCCCATGGAAAAAGAAGGCTGCAGTGTGACTGCCTGCTAGACCTTCAGATATGGGTCTTGCCAAAAATTGTGCCAGATTGGATTAAGATGAGAGCTAGAGCTACATGCAAAACATCCTCTTTCACTGAGAACCTACTTAAGGAATTGCTACAAGGATGTAGGATTCTGATTTCTGGCTGTGTACCACATATTAAGTATCCACACCTTCAGGAGCCCTAAGACAAAAATGGGAAGCTCGACAGTGGAGGATGTGGCCCCAGTGTGCAGGCAGCTCATTTTTCTGTTCCAACTGAAGCTTGTTATTGGGCTTAGTCCCAGGCTAACTTCTCTTTGGCAGAATACCATACAGGAGAGTGCCATACAACAGACATTTATGAAGTATCTCTGGTGTGCCAGGAGGCACAGGTACTGGGGACACAGAGGAAAAAGGAAAGACAGCCCCTTTCTTGAAGGAATTTACAGTCTAGGAGGAGGAAGATCACATGCAACAGAAAATCCAAACAGGGAAGAAGGAAGGAGGGAGAGACCCAGCACAGGCCATGATGTTGGTGGGGTAGAACCCAAAGAGTGCAGCTGATGGAGAATGAAGAATATCCAGACCTTCTGAATGATAAAAGCATTCCAAAGTCAAGCCGTGTTTTTTATTTCCACGTATTTCTGAAAGGAGGACACTTATTTTTCTAATATAATGGCAGAAAAAGTATAGGGAAAGCTGTGTTCTCACACTACAGTGAATGTATGAAAAGGGGGGTAAACATTCCCATGCTTCTTTGCTTGCTTGCTTTTTTTTTTTTTTTTTTTTTTTTTTTTTTGCATGGCAGTTGGAGTTAACTGACTTGCCCAGGGTCATACAGTTAAGTTTCTGATAGCAGATTTGAACTCAGATCCTCCTGACTCCAGGGCCAGGACTCCATCCACGTCACCATCCAGCTACCCCAATTCTTTGGCTTTCTTTTTCTTTTTGCTCTGACTCTTTACTTTAATAAGACCATTTTGGAATTATTGTCATCCTCATCATAGTCCCTGGCGTGGCACAAGGCATCCAGAATGCTTTTGGATTCAAAGACTGTCCAGCCGGTACCATAAAGGAACTTCTGGGTAGGAGGTAGAAGTTGGACCACATGGCCATTGAGATTCCCCTCCAACTGTCACGTTCTGACAACTGTGGAAGAGCAGCTTGACATGTTTAATTTATCATTTTAGATCAAAATCAAACCTCATAAAATTCCAATTAGGTTTCCTCACTAGATTTTACCTTGTATCGTTCATGTTATATTTATTTGCAAAAATAACTATACGTGTGTTATTTTCTACAACATTTGCCAGTCATTTAACCAAATCAAAGAAAACTATACTATTTTGTTTTCTAAGTAATGTTATTTATTTATTTGTCTATGTGTTCATTTTTTTTCTTAGGGATACCACCCACTTGGAGATTGAACCCTTCACACTTCTTGGTGTTTGTGCTGGACTTATTCCATACCCTCACCATAACCAGTCCCCCAGGAATACATACCAGTGTGCTATGGGGAAACAAGCCATGGGTAAGCGGTTGCTTCTTGAACTTGGGAATGTGACTAAAATAATTTCAAACATTTTTAAAAATCCTCATCATTTCTTTTCATTTCACTAGTGTTATCAGTCTCCTTTCAACTTGGAGAGCTACTAATAGAGCTGAGTATTGAGAGTTTCGCTGATATATTAAAGCATAAGCAAGAATAAGGAAAGAGAAAAAAAAAGAGGGCAGAAAGGGAATAAATGAGCATCTACAAAGCACCTCCTGGGTGCCTGCTCTTTACAAAAATTATCTCAATAACCCTGGAACGGGGGTGCTCTTAGCATTCTGAGGCAAACAGGCTAAAGTGGCTGGCCCAGGGTCACACAGCTAGTAAGTATTTGAGACGACATTTGAATTCAGGCTCCGTGCTCTATCTGCCATGTCGCCTCGCTGTCCAAAGGGGGAGGATGAGAAAGAAAGAAGGAAAGGGCAAGGCGGAGGGGAGCCTGGTCCACATGGGCACCGCGTCAGTGCTTGTGGGTGCAGGGAGGGCTGTGGGCTCCCTCCCACTGGCTGTCGTTAGTGACGGATAGCGAGGTGATCATAAACGCTTTGCCTGAGGAAGAGGCGATGGCTTCTGAGCTTGGTCGGTTCTCCAAAGCAATTGGTGGAGGGGACTGTGTCCGACTTAGTGTCAGGAGATGTGGGGCAGATCCTGCTTCTGCCATTGGGCATCCTCCCAATCCTCTGTTCCCTCATCTGAGGCCCCAGGCTCTGGTCTAGGGAGGACCCCACCCTGGGCCTTGGACCCCAATGAGGCCGTCCCCATGGTGCCTCCATTGTGTGGGGCCGTGCTCCTAGTCCTCGGCAGAGGGAACCCCTCCCCTTCTGCCCTGGGGTCTCCTCAAGGGGCAGGGACGAATCCCGGCTTTTCCCTTCTGACTCCAGGGGTTGAGGGCTCTGCCAGCAGAGCATATACATTTTCATTCTGTTTGGCAGCAAAAGCTTTGAGTTTGGGCCCACCATGAGCCTTGTGTCCCTCATCCAAGAACCAGCTGAGGTCAGTTTAAAAGAAAGTTCCTTTCCAGAAAGCTGGCCATTGTCAGGTGGTAGAATTTTTGCCCACGGTCCCTAAAGAAGCTCGGGTGCGGGGAGGCGGCCTGTGAGGGTCTGAGATCCCAGATCGGAAGCCAGTCCACAGAGTGAGCTGGGGTCTGTCCTTGTACTCTAAAATGTAATTGGGGGTGATCCTTTGGAAAAAAAAGTGAAAATGGTTATGGGAGAGGCGTGACGCCACCATTGGGGAACAAGTCAGAGAATAATTTCTCCCATTTTTTGCCACTGTAACTGACTGGCTTGCAGCAGAGCCATCCCAGATTCCATCCGGGATTTTTTCCTCTTCAAGGTCCCCAGCCTGTTGCCTTGCTGTCACTTACCTGAATGATGTGATACCCT
The DNA here is from genome assembly GCF_048593235.1 of Sminthopsis crassicaudata. Taxonomy (NCBI): domain Eukaryota; kingdom Metazoa; phylum Chordata; class Mammalia; order Dasyuromorphia; family Dasyuridae; genus Sminthopsis; species Sminthopsis crassicaudata. Next base: position 292,985,609 of record NC_133621.1, read on the forward strand.
GTCGATTCACAGTAATTCCCAAAGGGAAAAAGCTCAATAGCAGCTCATCCATTTGCCTTTCCCATTCATCCTTCAGCAGCCATGAGGCTGGTTTCCCATTTTGTGTTTCTGACTTGCTAACAAGTTGAAATATACAGTAGTGAGCCCTCCGTGTCAAGAAAGAACTGTCCCTTTTATTGGGTTTACCAAACCATTTTGTTCTGGGATGTGAATCCTGCCCCAAACAACACACCTTTTGTGAGGGACCTCCTGCAGAATTAAGTAGGGAAGGCATCACCCCATCACTGATTCTGCTCTTTGGGGGAATGTCTGAGAAAATGTCACCCAAGGGGCGGGGTGGGGAGGGAGAGACATCTACCTAGAGCTTCCTTAAAAAAATTTTTTTAAGAAGAGACTTGAAATGAAGAAACAGCGTTTGTCTCCTCACAGCCCGAGCCTTTGTTTTGTGGCTCTGAGGAGTATGTGGACTCTGGGCTAGTTACCGCACACAGCTAAGCAGGATCACTGTGTACAGAAAGCCAATTCAGTGTCTGTGGAGTTCTTTTGTAGTTTGCTGTGTGAAGGGGTTTTTCTGGTTTTGTTTTGAGTGTCATTTGCAATTCATTGTCTGTGTTTTCTGAGGTTGGTGTATTCAGCTGCATTGACCCTGGGTCCGGCACATTTAGCTCCTTGGATACACTCTTCTGACGTTACTGCTGACGCTGGGAAGACAAAAGCCGCTGAATATCTTTAGCAATAAAAAAAAAAAAGCTTTTGTTTCTATTTGTTGTTACCAAACACCTGACTCTAAAGAAAATCCCTGAGATAAAACTACATTTTCTAAGTTGGCACATGACATGGCCATATTTCACTTTGGATTCTGAAATAGCTATAAAAAGATAGAATCCTGTCTGTATTAAAAATTCAAAAGATAAGGGAGAGCTGGGGAACTGAAGGAAGCCATCCAGGAGGCAGCCAAAGGGCTGGGCTTGAGAGTCCCTTCTTCCCTTTGAAGCTTGAACGAAGGTGGCTGTTCTGTGAAAACTCACATTCTGCCCCATTTAACCATTCAGTGAATAGGAAAGAATAATAAGTGAAAACCAGATTCAATATCATAGCTGTATCTTTTAGTTTTGTTTTTTTTGAATGGAAGATCTCATTTACTAACATTCTAATTATGTTTTCTGCAATGTGGCAAATGCATCTCTTTGACCCAGTTCACTGAATGTTGAATGCAATATTTCTGAGGAGAAATTACCTTCCACTGCTTAGTACCAGCTCTTTCTGACAGCTTATAGAAATTGCACTCCAGATCTTGGAGTCCAACCGGCAATCACTGGTGAGAAGCAGAGTAAATAAATGAGACCTTGATGATGGAGAGGTGAAGAAAGAGGAAACTTTCTCTCTCTCTCTCTCTCTCTCTCTCTCTCTCTCTCTCTTTCTCTCTCTTCTCTTCTCTCTCTCTCTCTCTCTCTCTCTCTCTCTCTCTCTCTCTCTCTCTCTCTCTCTCTCTCTCTCTCTCTCTCTCTCTCTCTCTCTCTCTCTTTCTCTCTCTCTCTCTCTCTCCTCTCTCTCTCTCTCTCTCTCTCTCTCTTCTCTCTCTCTCTCTCTCTCTCTTCTCTCTCTCTCTTTCTTTCTCTCTCTTCTCTCTCTCTCTCTCTTTCTCTCTCTTCTCTCTCTCTCTCTCTCTTTCTCTCTTTCTCTCTCTCTTTCTCTCTCTCTCTTCTCTCTCTCTCTCTCTCTCTCTCTCTCTCTCTCTCTCTCTCTCTCTCTCTCTCTCTCTCTCTCAAACATCACATTCATATGCTTTTCACCTTCTTTCCTTCTCTCCCAGCCAATCATCTCGTTTATCATCAAAGTTTTAAAAATGGAGTGGGGGAAGAGAAGAAGCAGTTCAGCAAATTACTGAATACATCTTACTGGATGTTAATAGGACAAGGGATCCCATAAGTCTTAATGCAGTCTGTTAAAAATTAAGTTTTAAGTCTTAAATTATGATAGTTTAAGATTGCACTAAGACCTTTGAGACGTCCTGTATATGTTATATTCCTCACCTTATAGAACTCTTTCTGCAATGAAGAGAAAAGATAACCATCTTTTCTTAACATTTTCTTTCAAGGAGCAAGATTATTCACTAGGATTCAATGTTCAGTGATGTGATTCTTTTTTTCCTGTGTCCATTGTTTCCTTTGTCATCTCTTTGCTTTAGTTGGAATCAGTTCATATAAAATTTCCCATACTTCTCTGAATTCTTCATGTCCATTGTTTCTTATGACATGAAAACATTTCATTATATTAATGGACTCCACTTGGTTTTGCTATTGGTGAACATCTACTTTTGTTTCTAATTTGTTACTAACAAACGTGGGAGGAAAGCTGCTTTGAATTTTTTTTGGTGCCAAAGCACCTTGTTTTTCACAGTGAAAGGAATGAATGAAAGCTGGATTTTTTTTTTTTTTTAACAACAGTAATAAGGTAGTATTTTTTTTTAATTTTTTATTTTCCTTAGTTACATGTAAAAACATCTTTTTGTTATACATGTACATTTTTTTATATAAATTTCCTTATGAATCATGTTAGAAGAAAAAAATCAGAACAAAAGGAAAAAAAAAACAGACAAAAAAGGGGAAAAAAGTGAACATAATATATGTTGATTTCCATTCATTCTACATAGTTCTCTCTCTGGATGCAGATGGCATTTTCCATCCAAAGTTTATGGAGATTGCCTTGAATCACTGAGAAGAACTGAGTCTTTCATAGTACATCATTGCACAGTCTTGCTGTTATTATATACAATGTATTCCTGGTTCTTCTTGTTTCAGCATCAGTTCATCTAAATTTTTCTAGGCCTTTCTAGAATCAGCTTGTTCATCATTTTTTATAAAACAATAATATTCCATTACTTTCATATACTACAACTTATTCAGTCAGTCTCTAGCTGATGAGCATCCTCTCAGTTGCCAGTTTCTGGCCACTAGAAAGAGGGCTGCCACAAACATTTTTGTACATGTGGGTCCTTTTCCCTCTTTTATGATTTCTTTGGAATTCAGACCCAGTAATGGCATGAGAGCTAGCAGGTACTTGGCTAAATGCTTTACAAATGTTAACTGTCCCATTGGATCTCATTAATCCCATGAAATGGGCAGCATTATTACCCCCTCCCCCTTTTTTGGAGGCAAACACACTTTGCCCTTTTCCCATCTAATTTCCTGCCCTGGCAGTGAATTGTCATTTTGGCGATAACTACCTTGCTTAGCTTTCCTGTATTCTGTTATTGTGTGCTAAGGATAGCTTCTTCCCTGGAGAAGGAGAAGACAAGTAGATATTGGTGAAACAGTATGATCTGCAGGTGTGGTCACAGATAGAGGGCCGTATCGAGAGGCCGGCTCCTATCTTCTCCCCTGCCCACTTTGTGGGTTACTTAAAGGGCTCCCCCAGCTCCCTCAGCCTCAGTGATGAATGTTCATCACTGTTCCCCTGCTAGAGCTGAAATGTATAGCCAAAGCAAGTTCTAAAGGAAGGGGAGAGAGAGGGAAAATGCAAAAGAGAGAATGGGGGGAAGAATCTTGAAGAACTCCTGTTTTATTGTCACTTCAGTCCCCTCTGCTTCCTCCTGCTTCTGAAAGGAGTTGCTCTTAACCTTCTCATGGATCCCATGTGCAGGGAGAGTGACAAGCTTCCCCTCGGACTCACATAACATGTTAAAGCCCTTGTCTGGTCTTCAGTCTGTCTGTGCTGTCTGGGCCATGATTGGATGCCCCTGCTCCCCCAGAATAGAGCTCCCTAAGCATGGGCCTGGTCTGGGGCTTGGTGGCCTTCTGCCCAGGAGGTCTTGCCAGACCTTACATCAGCCGAATCCCACATGGTGGATTGACTTAGTGCTAGACTGATACTGATTATTTGTGTGATCTTGTTCTTTTGATTTATTTATTTAGTCCTAAACTGGTTGTGATCCACATTAAAATGGCCTTGTCACGGAGGCACCATTTTTATTCCTATTCTATAGATGAAGAAACTGAGGCTAAATGGTAAATGAGAAGTGCGATTTGTTCTTCCTGATTCCTTGGTCCACTTGACCAAGTTCCCTACACTGGTGTCCTTGGTATCCCAGACCTAAAATGAATACACTGAAACTTTAGTAAATTATCCGGGAGGATAGAGGAGAAAGTGGGCTTGCCTATCAGCATGCCAAGAGCTCCAGGGATAATGTGCTCAGTTATAGATATTCTCCATATCATTGATATTGCATCATCCTTGTATGAACTCTGCCTTCTGATGCTGAATCCTTAGATGAGAGCTGTTGTAGAATAACTCCCCCATTGACGTGGCAGCTTGCTTTTCGTAATTGTTAACATTTGCAAAATTGTAGAAAAGCATTTGTTACACGTTTAAATAATGAGTAAGAAGGTCATGGGAGGGACAGATGTAGAAGTACATTTCTTTACAGCCCAGTTCTATTGAAATGGAATTGAAGGGAGGCAGAAATTACATTGATAAACTACTTTTTAACTTTCAATAAATGCTTAATCTTTTTTTTTTTTAAAGCTTCCCAAGTTAAAAGACTTGAATAGTACGATGAGATCATAAACACAAAATCTCTTTTTAGTATTTGATTTGGTCAATGATCCCTTGTAATGACTGAAAAACCATGATCACACCAGACGAGGTAGCACAATTTATAGCGGAATCCAGTCGCTGTGGCCTCGAGTTAGCTGCTCAGCCATTTATGTTTCCCGTCACTTAGTGATGCCCTTCTGGGGATTCAGAAGACATTTTTGGCAGCCTGGTGGGACATTGCCTGCATCCTCGTCTCAAGCTGGGGAAGGGCTCACAATTGGAGGTGAAATCTGCACATAAATTTTCCGTGATCCTACGTAAAAGGACACACTTATTGTGAGTGAACTTTTACCACAGGCCTCACAGCAGTAATTCTGTTCCTGCACAATGAAGGTTTCATTGCCACATTGGATCACACCCTTTGTGAGGCCATATCAACATGCATTAATGGGTGATTGATAGAGCAAACTCCATAAGCCTCAGGTGGCTCTGGGTTTTCAGACCAGCCTTGGCGATTTAGCCAGAGGTAGTGGAATAAATCCATGCGGTTAGGCAGACTACCATGGAATTCCTAACGGCTTTCAAAGATCTCATAGTTTCTTAACAAAGATATTGTTATTCTCCTCAGTATGATTTTCTTCTTCCAGATTCAGAACTAGCATTAACAACTATGCTAATTCCTCTGTGTTTAGAACTTAGAGATTCTGCATGTTGAGTCGGGAGGACCTGTGGTATATAACTTCATTATCTATCACCAATCAACAAATTTTAGTTTGTGGAAATAAAATTATTAATGTAGGCTCCCTGCGTCTCTGCTGGAAGAACATGAATGAGATTCCAGTGCACACAGGCACGAGTCATTATTTCTTTTCTGATCTTTAGTATACTTGCCTTTTCTTGTTGGCCATTTGGAACAAAAAATTTCATGGGGGGAGGTCAGATGAGTGACATGGGAAGACTAAACCGCACCTCAGATCCTAATCTACAGCCATTTGATGAGTCTTGAGATTTTGAATTCTTCTGCATTACCTGGAATATTTATTGTGTCTCTAGGCTAGAATTCAGGCTCCTTTCTTTAAACTCCTTGAGTTTAGAATAGAGTGTTTTTATTTAGGCAACACTCTGTCAGAGGGGAGAAGAAAAGAGGTGACCGCAGAGATGGGGTTTCTTGGCCAGTAACCTTTGCTCTCACTCTGCCCGGGACAACCACCAACTAGCACCAGCAGGAAGGCCTGAGAGTTGAGATGGGAAAGAACCTTAAGCTTTTCATGCTTAGGGAGAATTCCAAAAAGTCCTATGACTTGGAGAAGCTATGGAGGGGACCCAGAGGACTGTGCTCCATGCCGGTTTGCTTCTTGTTATTCAGCACCAGACTAGAAGACGTTTAGACTTCTTTCCTTCTGGATTTCCTTCTATTTCTTCATTATGGTCCTTATACCATTTCCATGTTTGTTTATTCTTTTTAAAAAATCATTGTATATTTATTTTTGCCAATCCTCAAGATACTAGTAGACAGTACCAATGAATTGAAGATTTATTTTGGCTTCTTGACTTTTAATTATCATTGAACAGAATGTATTGTTAGCTTTATAGACTAGATTTTAACATTTATATTTAGGAATGTTTTCTGATCTTTGCAATGACCTTTTTCAGCTGCCTCTCAGGCTTAAAGTGATCCTTTCCTTCCTTAAATTTACCCTTACACCACGTTTTTTGTTTTTTTTGTTTTTTTGTTTTTTTGTTTTTAACCTGTTTTGAGGACAAGGATGAAATCTCTTTAGAGACCATAGCATCTAGCACAGATATGTCATGCATTTTTAATCTCTACTTATTACTGTCCACTTATTTCAAATGCTAAAATAAGTGATTTTTCTTTTTTTCTTTTTTTTTTTTTTTCTTCCTCTATTACCAATAAAGGTACTATTGGATATAATCAGCGGAATAGAATTGATACTCTCATGTACCTATTGGCCTATCCACAGAAGCCTATGGTAAAAACAAAAACCATAGAGCTGATAGAATTTGAGAAACTCCCAGCTGGGCAGAACGCCATAGTTGCCGTGATGAGCTATAGCGGCTACGATATTGAAGATGCCTTGGTCCTCAACAAGGCCTCCTTGGACAGAGGTAAGGAGTGGGCTTGGCAGGGGAGGGCCGGAGAACATGGCTGCAGGCACACACACACAGCCTGGGGATGTCTTGATTTTTGAGTGATCCGAGACAGCCCGGCAGACTGGAAAGGATGCTGGACTGGGTGAGAAGCCAAAAGGCCAGGTCTAGCTCAGGGCCTTCCATTCCAGGCCTCAGCATACCCGTCTCTGAATCTGAAATGGCCCCACCTGCTTGCTTTAGAGCATCCTTGGATAGACAGCCTAGGAAAAAGGGCTTCAGTCAGTGCAGGGAATATTTAGTGCAGTAGTTGTTTGAGATTCAAGCACGTTTCAGCCCTTGTGGGTGACTTTCTGTTACCCAAACATAAGTCCTGTTTAGGATTACGGTTTTCTATTTACTTTAGATATAATGGATTTCTAGAGCAGTGAGCAGAAACGTGTACTCCAGAGTTAACTCTCAGAGTTACCATCTCACCCGAAGAGACGTCTCAGGTCAGTCTCTCTCTCTGGGAGATGAAAGGCCATCACTGGCCTTAAAATCAGTCTTGTTTGTTGTGACTATAAACCTGCTGACTGAGGGCCTGGTGATGTGTGGGCTTGAAAGGTCATAGATTGGAAAGAGGAACTCGTGTATTGTTCGGCACATCATCCCGATAATACGCAGTCACTTTCTTTAACAAGATGATAAACAACGCAAACAACTGTAACAATGAGGGAATTCTTTTCTCTAAATTGGTGGAATGCTGAATTTTTATAAGTAGAACAACGAGCGGCAGTGAGCCACCTGAAATGAGAACGGATTTCTTTATTCCTGGTCCCTCGTTGCCGCCCCCCTTCCTTGGCATTGCCCACTAGGCTTTCCCCACCCTCCTGCTAGTTGCTAGGCAGCAATCACAGTACTCCTAGACATGTGTCTTTGGCATTAATGTCGGCTGCACTTAATTTATGCTGCTTTTTCTCCCCAAACGACAACAGCCATGCTTTAAAACTAGATGTTTTTCTTTCTGATTAACTGGTAACGTTTATATGGAAACCTGAAGACTTTGCGATGTCTGTCAGAAACTCTGCAATGCCTTTTAATGATCTGAGTTTGCTGCCTCTGACTTTACAGCAACCACCTGTGATTAAAAGGGCAAGTTACACTTGAGAGAAGAGAATCCTACATTGACACAAATTATATTACGCTGGTATCTCCTTCTCTTAATTACAATTGCGAGCCATTGGAAGCTCCTGTGACCCTCTCCCAAGGAGCCAGAGGTCCTATCTGAGCCAGGACAATAGTGTCCTGGGGCTACCGTGGAGGAAAGCGAAGAGTAAGGTGATCTGAAGACCTTAAATGTTCTATAGCCCAACCTCGATCATTTGTTTCTTTCTATTGCTAGTTACTTCAGACTTGTTTAATCTACTGATTTGAGGATTACTTAGATTCTTGCTTTCATTTTAGCCTTTCTTAAACCAAATCCCCAGGTTTTCCAGAGAAGTTGAACTTTAGAGAAGTATATTGAAGACTGACATTTATTACACCAGTTATAAAGCTCATTTCTAATGAGCTTTTCCTATTTAATTTTTTCTGAGATGTCAGTATATCTTGGAAAAGTTTTTCTTCAGTAGATAGATTATAGAGATCAAAGCACTGTCCATCTCCATTTTAGTCTTCAGCATACAGTATACTTCATACAAAGTGGGCACTTAATAAATGTTTGTTGAAACAAGTTGAGTTACAGAATATATCAGGTTAAAAGTAGATTTGGCAAATGAATAAACAGCCTGGGCTTGCAGCTCTGGACCCTTGTGTCTTGAGCGGCTGCTTTTTGGATGAAGATGTTCTTGATGAATCCAGGTGGAGCCAATAGTCATGTCTTTTCCTCCCCGGATATTCCAAGTTCACCTTGTCGTTTATCCAGGTTAGTCTTCAGACAGTCAGTTGATCTCATTTTCTGGTCTTCTATTAACTAAAACTTAGAATCTTTTAAGCAGAAGAATTTCACTTTAAATAACGTGATTCCTGGCATCCTCTGTTCCTTTCTCCTCACTGAAAGGGAAAAGTGGGTCTGCATAAGGCCTCTTGCAGATGGCTATATCGCCCCATTGGCACCTGGCAGCCAGCCTGCAGGGAGGAGCTTTTCCCACGGGCCCGCCTGGCCTGGCCAACCCTTGCTGAGCTGGGGCCTCCTCAGGCCTTCTCAGGGTGCAGCCTCCCAGGACTTGTGCCCATGGGCAGAGATGGGGAAGGAGTCCCTTTTGAGAAATCATTGGGGTGGTGGATGCCTAGAAAAGGAGGAATGCTGCTGCCGTGGCATCCTGGGAATTCCAGGAGATGCAAAGCAAGATGCCTGGTGTGGGGCTTGATTGATGGTGGGGAGACATGGCGGCTCGGCCAACCAGTGACATACTGGCATCTCTGGCCCAGCCTCCCTGGGGTGAGGGCCTTGTTGTGGCAGGCCAGGTTCTAGAATGCAGGGCCGCATGATTGAGTACTTGCTAGGCGTAAAGTATTGTGCAAAGCACTGCATACACACAGGGTACAGTCCTGCCCTCAGAGAGCCCACGTTTGGGGTGGCAAGCAATTTCATCTCCCAAAGGACTGACTTTGATTTTGTAGGAGTGGGAGGGTAGAGTTTTCTCCACCTCCCTGGGATGGAAAAAGCCCTGGACTCCAGGCACAGGACCCGAGCCCCATCCTCCAGCTTGGGAGCCCCATGTTTACAGAACAAAGCATGTGGACCGGGTGCCAGGTGGGAAATGCTGTGACTGGATCTGATAAAACCAGAGAGCCAGTTGGTATCCTCTCTCGTCCATGGCTTCCTGCGGCCAGAGTACTTATCGTCTAAGGCTGCGTTACAAGCCAAGGTTTCCTGTGAGGGCGGCGTAAAAGGTGGTTCTCGCGTCTAACCGTGTTTCATTTCAGGCTTTGGACGCTGCCTCGTGTATAAAAATGCCAAATGCACATTGAAGCGATACACCAATCAAACTTTTGATAAAGTGATGGGGCCGATGCTGGACGCAGCAACAAGGAAACCCATCTGGCGGCATGAAATTTTAGATGCCGACGGCATTTGTTCTCCAGGTAAGAGTCATTTTGCAGTGCTTTTTCTCATGAATATTGGCAGGGGAATTAGGCGATGCTCATAGTATACGTAGGCTCCCACAGTCTGTGTCGGAGGCAAAACCATGCTAGCCGCCCTTCTGCTTCCTCTTTGATTGAAGGCAAATCACTTCACCTTTCAGTGCCCCAATGGAGAAAATGTTTCCATCCCAGAAGGCCTCGGGTCCAGGCCTCACCCCCACTCACACTCCCCCAGTGAAAAAGAACAAATTCCTGTCCCGCCTGCTTGCTCAGTTTTAATTAAGGATTCACTCCTTGGCGTGGGGGGCAGGACACGGAGGATAGATGCTTGGAAATGAACTTCTCTGTGAGGAGGTACATTTGAGTAGATGGAGAGTATATTTTGAGACCTCTTTAAAACATTAACTATTAGGATTTATAATGTGACATATGTTAACCACATCAGATTCCAAGGGCCTGTGACTGTTTCATGATTTGAAGGTTGGACTGGAAGGTTCCTTACAGCTCTTCAGTCTGTGGCTGTGGCAAACCCATCATGATGTAATGACCGGCCTTGTAATAGCGAAAAGCAGCCCAGACCTGGGACTGAGACACTGCAGGGAGGAATAGGAAACACCTCCTGGGTTCTTTGCAGGCTCTGCACCTGCTGAGGGGGGATTGCAGAGGGAGTTCGTCTTCCCGGAGGACCCATTTCAACATAAAGCACACACGTGTGATTCATAAATGCGCCCTCCACAAAGAAAGTACAAGTGATCTTCTTGGTTCAAAAGTAAAAGTGGGATTTGCTGGTAAAAGAAAATAATTGTATTTTACTAATATGCTCTAAATTGATTATTCTTATTCACCCTCAGGTTTTAAATGTTGTGCCGTTTTCCTTCACAGAAGTCTGATTGATATTCCATTGTTTCACTCATATCTGACTCTTCATGACCCCATTTGATTGTTGTTGGGAGTTTTGTTTTTTTGTTTCTTGGCAAAGACACAGGAGTTTGCCATTTCCTTTTTCAGCTCATTTTACAAATGGGGAAACTGAGGCAAACAGGGTGAAGTGACTTGCCCAGACAGCTAGGAAGTGTCTGAGGCAGGCTTTGAACTCAGGAAGAGAAGTCCTCCCAACTCCAGCACTGGCACTCTTTCCACCTGAGTGGCAGTGCTGTTAAATGTGACCTTAAATCCCTGGGCCGAAAACTGCTACCCTGGGTGTGAGATCCTGTGCTCTTCACGCATTGCTTTCAGAAGCCGGCAGGTGATAACAAGTACGGCCCCTTGGAGGAGGATCCACTCGGGCAGAGTCCGACCACAATGTCCTGTTTTAGGGACCTCAGCACTTTCAGGAAGGTGATGTGGAAATCTAATGTTGTTCGGGGTTTTTTTTAGGGGAGAAAGTGGAAAACAAGCAGGTGCTTGTGAACAAATCGATGCCAACCGTCACCCAGATTCCCCTGGAGGGGAGCAGTGTGCCTCAGCAGCCGCAGTACAAAGATGTCCCCATAACGTAGGTATCTGCGCGCCACTGGCTTGGCCCCAGGGGCTCACTGTGCCGGGCGGGAAGGGGAAGGGCTGGTGCATGTGTGGTCGCTGCCCACAAGCACTGGTCAGGGAGGCCCCACACACCTCCATGCTGAGTCCGTAGCAGAGCCTCGAGCCCAGGGCCACCTAGGACCCAAGGGGGGAGGAGGAGGGGGCCATCCAAGCTGGGCTGTAGAGGATGAGCAGTCTTTCAGTGGTCTGGGCGGGGTGAAATGTCAAGGAGGAAAATGCAACTACTCCCGGGGTTCTGGAAAAATGAAAGTAGAATTACATGCTGGCTCTGTCATACTAGTTTGCTGTATTCTTTGGGAAATCATTTTTTATGCAGGAGTTAGTTGGTAGTTGAGGCTATCATTCTTAGGCTGTCAAGATAAAATTTACCAATGAGATTTCTTAGAAAACAAAATGAATTTGCAGCATTTAAGTATATGTTACGTATTTGTGGGGGAGGGGACGCACACACACACACACACACTGGTACACACATATGCACAATACTTAGCACCTAGTACGCATTTAGTAAATATTTATCGATGGAGGATTGATTGCTGTCCTTGAGACATAGTGTCTATAACTAGAAATAATCACATGCTAATAATGTTCAGCCCCTACATTCTCTTTTTTATGGCATAGATTTTGAGTTGTTTGTATGTCAGGGGAGACATTTTGAGATGACATCTTTTTACTGAAGTTGAAACAAGGACAGGACTTGGGACTGACACAGAGTAGAACCTGTTGGGCTATCTAAAAGTCACAAGGCCATGTTACCTTTGACTCTAGAAATAGGTAACTGGAAAGCTGCTGCTCTTAGGGTGATGGGAGCTCCCCCACAAAGGGATCAAGGAAGGTCCCCAAACAGTCATTGAGGGAGAATGAAGTCTGGCCATGGAGCCTCAGAGACAAAGGGCCAGGGCCGCTGCACTTGTACGCGACGGTGTGATGGCTGCTTGATGATAGGGAAGGAAGCAGCCATTTGGGCTCTACCTGGTGCTCAGGAAGGGCAGCCCAAGAAAACATTTCATTTCTCTTTTCCTTAGCTACAAAGGTGCTACAGATTCCTACATCGAAAAAGTAATGATATCCTCCAATGCAGAGGATGCTTTTCTCATCAAAATGCTGTTAAGACAGACGAGACGGCCAGAAATTGGAGACAAATTCAGTAGTCGCCATGGTCAAAAAGGTAAATTGCATTTTTTTTTTTTAAAGCTTTCAAATTGAACTGAATTGAAAATAGGGGTATGTCTACCTTCGTAAGTACTGTTACATGTCTTCTTTAAACATTTTTAGTCTTTTATTTTATTATTGAAAAAATGTGTTATTAGTTCTCACATTCATCTTTTTCTAAGACTGAACAGTGTGACTGCTGCATACTCTGGAATTGCTTTTACACCCAGGATCGCTATAACCGCTGGGCAGTACATGATGTGCTGTGGGTCTTCCAGGCCTTGTGGTTCGTTGCCTATTAATGGACTGTTTCTGTTTATTCTTGTAACCCAGAATGCTGCTCATCTTTTTAGAGAATGGCCTCTTTCCCCTCCTCAGGCCTTCTTTTAACAAATGACTACATTTCTCATACCGGACTTCAGTTTTCTGACTCGGGTTTCTCCTCCCTGTCCCCAGCGCAGCTTGTACTGTCATAGAGCGTCGCCATGACTCCTACATCGGTGTCTCCTCAGTGTCCCCTTCGTCCTTGACCTTTGTCGCTTGGAGGGTGACACGCTGAGCCGAAGGGCCATAACCTAAGCCCCCCAACCTCCCTTTTAGGCACTGACTATTCACTCTCAGAGGAGCAAGCAGTAAGAGTGGCTTCCTAGACAGGAAGCCAACTGGTCCCCGTGTGTGAAGCCACTTCCGTGTGGCTCTTTGTAGGCGATGCGATGGGCGCGTGTCTTGGGCATGTGTGCCAGGCAGCCTGTGCCGGGGATGGGATGCCACAGCATCCCCACCCAGGGCTCCTTCAGGGCAGTGCTGTCGGGAGCACTGGACGCTTCTTGCAGGGAAGGATTTGCCAGCGCTGGTCAATCCATCAGTACCTGTGTGTTCTGTTCTGGTCCTGGTGTGGAGGGGGCAAAGAAAGCCCCAGCACTACCCCAGAGAGCTCCTGTTCTCATGGGGAAAGTGGGAGCTGGTCAGTCAGGGACAGTCAGGAGATGGAAGGCTGCGCCCCTGGCTCCTCCCCACCACACCCTGGTCTGTCACAGCAGATGCCCGGAAGGACGGCCTCGCCATGGTTCCACTGAGCCAAGGGGGAGCATTGTCAGAGGCTTTCCCCGCTTTCCTCTCTTGCAGAGAATCTCTTTTGGAACAGAGACTCGCAGACAGATTTTGTTTTAGGGGGAGGGCGACTGGCACATCTCTGTGGAACTGAATGAAAGGCGTTCTCTTGAGTTTTGGTGACCTTTCACTTGTGCTAAGGAGTTTGTCTTTGGAGTTTTCCTTTTCCAGATGGCTTTTAATCCAAGGGTAAAAATCCTCTGATTAATCTGGATTCCCTTGTTTGGCCTCCATGACAACTTCATCAAATTTATTGGAAGGGGGTAACAAGGCAGGTAACAGAGCTTTTATGAAATAGGAAAGGAAGCACACCCGGCCTCCACTTTAGATGTGTTCCTCTTTTAGTTACATAGAAAGCTTGACTGCTTTATAAAAACCCAGGCCTCTCCAGCCTTCTCTCTCCATCTAGTTTTGACTATAGGAATCCTACAGTAGTAGCATTCTGAGAATGTTTTTCATGTTCTATTTTCCACTACAGCTTTTAGAGCTGTAACTAAAATTATTTAAAAGTAAACCTAAGGAGCGGTAATAATATTTTGTCTGTCTAAAAAAAAAATTATGATCTTGTTATGGAGTTAAAACTCATTTGAATCTTTGTTTTTCTTTAAAAAAAATTTTTTTCTTTGTTATTATGAACTCAGTAAACATCAACATATTAATATTTGTCTGATTGAAATATGCATTTCAATATGCAAAGAAAAAGGGAAATAAATATACATATAAATATATACAAGCCTATAAGTATGTGTGTGCATATACATACACATGCTCATATATGAGATTATGAACTTTCTATTCCATACTACAACTTGTTTTCTTTCTTTTGCCCTGTTCTGTGTATGTTTTTTAAATGATTCTTTGTTGTTCTTTTCTTGCCATTTTAAAGTAATCCTTTTCATTATTCTACTTGTCCTTCACTCAACTCTCTCCTGCTCCTTCAACCCCAGTTCCTTCCTGGCAATGAATCATTCTGGTTATGGAAAATAATGGAAAATAAATTCACACATTAGGTATGTCTGACAATTCTGTACCTCTTGTCTATCGTCTCTCTGCCAGGAGATGATAGCTGTTTTGTGTATCTGAAGCATCCTCACATGGGAGAGGGATTTGATTTCTTTATTAATAGCAGTGGGATCTTGAGGTAGGTCAATTTGGCTCAATCAGAGGGAAAGCTTTTTAGTGGTTAGAGCTATCCTAAAAATGGAAGGAGGCTCTTTTGAAGATAAATGAGTGATTGACCTCTCAGGGTCTTCAGGTAAAGAGTGATAATTCTGGAATGTGGTAGAGGGATTTTTGTTCATGTCCCTATTGAATTAGATGGTATCCAAGACTCTGAGTTTCTTCAGTTCTTGATTGCCCTTTATAGGTTATCCACTTCTTAAATCATCTCTTCTGTCAAACATTTTCTTTCCCCATGTTGCCTAGCAAGCTCTCTTAGTTGTTTCCCCTAAGAAATATTTTATATATAAATTAAAAAAGTTAAAAATTTAAAAATACATTTGAAAAAATAATTTTGCATATTGGTTGTTGCAGTAAAATATTCAGAAAGCCTAAGCTTATTGTTTTACTTAATTATACTTAAGTTATAATCCTGTTTAGGGTGGGAGCCCTGTTAATATTTCTTTATATCTACTCCACAGTGACTTTTCAGTCAACAAGCATTTATTAAGTACATACTATGTGCCAGGCTTGTGTAGAATTGTACATAGTGCTATACAAATAGTCATTCAGTGAAAGTGAAATTAAAGTGCTCATTTTGACTTTCCAGTTAAATGAATATAATACTACATTAATATATATTAATGGTTTTTTCTCCATGATATTAAGAAAACTAGATAAGTGTATTTCTTTTTTTTTTTAATCCACATCTTCTAATATTTAGAATTCACCAGATCAAGTCCACAAGCATTTCTTGAGTGCTTACTGTTTTCCAGGTACTGTGTTAAAGCCTGGGGGGATACAGAGGAGGGAAGACTCCAGTATCTGCTCTAAGAAAGCTTGATATTGCAGATAAAACAGTATAAGGTTTTTTTGGGGAAAGGCTCTAGTTTTTCTGGTACAATAGACTAGAGTAATGCAGTAGTCCTACTGATGAATGTGAGACTGTTAGGAAAAGGAAAAAAATGATAAGTTCAGTTAGTGGATATGTTGTTTAAGATAATTGTGGAACATTTATAATCATTTGAGAAGAATTCTTTTATAACAAGAATGTATATTTTATAATGAGCAGCAAGAATATAATTTTGGTAGAAAACATTGATTAAAATCAAGTGTTCCTGGTGTGATATTTGAATTAAATTCTCCAACTAGTGATTTAAGTAGTAATTTAAACTAGTGGTCTCCAACTTTTTAGATTACAATTCCCATCTGTAAAAATTTTTGAGTTTGATGTATTGCCAATTTGCATATACTTACTCATTCTTAAATTATTCATGGTACTAATAATTATATGTATTATAAAGCCTATACAAAATAGGAATTCTAAGGATGAAATAAAAAAAGAAGTAAATTTGATCTTAAAGTCATGAAAAATACTAGAGTTGAATAAGTAGGAGAATAACATGGTCAAAAAATTACCACATCAGTTGTGGCAAGGATGGATAGGAGAGGGGAGTCAGAGAAACCAAATGGGTGTCTCTTTCATTTCCCAGGCATGAGATGACGAGGGCCTGAACAGTGGTGGCTATTTGAGTAGAAAGAAAGGGACAGAGGTAAAAGACTTCCTTTCCATCTATGTAAGAACTAGTAAGCAATGCAATCTGTAGAGTGGAAGGTAAGGTAAGAGTTAAGATAGTCTCAGGGTGTAAGCCTCGAGGCCTGGAGGGAAGGTGATGTTCTCGCAGAAGCGGAGAGACATAAGAGAAGCGGGTTTGGGAGGGAGGCTCATGGTGACTGTAGTGGATACCCTGAATTGGAGATTCCTATGGGGATTAGTTCATGGTGATCCAGGAGAAAGGTTAGGGTGGGTAGATAGCTACGTAGTTCCAGGAGTTGCTATGTCAAGATGGTGATTACGCTCATGGAAATGGATGAGGTTACCTAGTGAAGACAGGCAGAGGGAAGAGAATAGGGCCTGCAACCGAGCTTTGGGCGACAACCCACACCTAGGAGAGCTGATGTAGATAATGATTCAGCCAAGAGGGCTGAGAAGGAGGGGTCATATGGGATGGAGATATCACAGGAATAACAAGATGAGGGTCTCCCCAGGACCTTTCAGACCTCTCCACAACAGAAACCATTTATCAAACGTTTATAAAGCAACTTTGGCTGTTTCCATAGTCTAGGACACCAAGATCTAAAAGAAGATAAAGAACAAGCCCCCAAACCCAGAAATTGGTGTTTATTGACCTTGAGCTAATGCAGCAAATTCTTTACCCCGAGGCTGCACTAGCAAGGATCCAAGGCAGTCTTACATCCAGACTCACCCCAACACCCTGATTCTTCCCCCTCACCCCTTCTTGGAGCTCCAGACTGTGGACGGGACAATACCTGGTTGGGGGATCAAGATGAGGAATTTTGTGGGTGTCTGGGTTAAGCCCAGGACTGAGGAGGCTGCAGTAAGAGGGGACTCCCTGAGGGAGAGAATGTTGTCAGGTGGAATTGGAGAGAAGCCCAAAATTAGCCTCTTAGGAGTGAGGGCAGAAAAGGTCCCCTCTCTGATTCACGGTCTCCACACTGATTAAAATTCACCTTGTGAAGAAAACCTGTCTGTGTTGGTCAAGGAGGGCAGTGCTAAGCAATGATTTTTTTTTTGGACTTGGGATTTTATCAACAAGGGGAATTCCTATTTTAAAAATTCTCCACCCAAGAAACTTCTAGTCTTAGGGAGCTTCCCAGGGCACTGACAGCATAAGTGGAATTAATTGCCCATGGTCACTACATCAGGGACAGCACTTGAACTCTTGTTCTGACTCATCTTCCCCGTTGTCTCCTAAGCTATTATTGTTTGTCATATTGCACTTGGAGTACTGGTGTCCAAGGGGCCAAGAGGCAACTGGCAGTAGAGGGCTGGGGAGGTCCTGGGCTGAAGAGAGGGATTTTGAGGTCATTTTCACAGGACAGACAAGTCCCAAAGCAGAAAGCTTTTTGTGTCTTGACTGGTGGTTACTTTGCAGCATTCAGCCTGGAGTTTATTTCACATAACCACGCCAGTATGGACCCGAACCCTGCCAAGAGACTGAGGCATTGTGTACTGGTGGACCGCTCTGTCCTTTTAGCCATTTGTTCATATATATGTACCGGGCACAAGACAAAACGGGGGGCGGGGGAATCAAATTAATGTTGCCTCCTTAATTATAGATAGTTTAATGAGGGGTGTTCACTCTGCTGTGAGAATACTTTCAGATTGCCACCTTCCCCTCACTGGTTTAAAAGGATCTACATTTTGATCTCACATTCACATTTTTCTTAAAGCTTATTTCATGTTGTTATTATTAGTCCTTGTCCCTCTGCTCTGCCTGGTCCCCTGGACTTCCTGATTAAGTCTTCTACTTAAAAGTATAATATAAAACTGTTATGAGAGATGCCTTCCGAATGCCAAGGCAGTGACAGTTGTACTGTTTTCCAGACCCCTCACTCTTCCCTCCAAGTGTTACAAAAATGAAAAAAGACTTGTGATTACAAAAACCGTATTTTATTATTAACTCCCAGCCATTGGCAGGGTGGCAAGCAGTCTCTAGATACATGAAGCGATAGGAAGGGGCAGATAATTCCATATATATATAGGAAAGCATATTGATGCCTGTAAAAGTCATTAAAAAAAACTTTAGGAAAAAGACTGAAGATGGCAGATTGAGTTGGGTTAACTAAAGCAAGAGAATAAATAGCAATTAGTTGGGAATCAACACGAGTGCAGTTTAATCATTGGGCTGGGAAAGAGAGCGAAAGTGTTTTATCTGGAGCTGTTTGAAAGTGAGGGAAGAGACAATAGAGCACTACCACCTTCTGTGACCCCAGCAATGGAGGAGGATTGATCCAGGAGCTGAGGGATGAGGGAAAGCATTTCTATAAAGAACCCAGCAGAAGACATCGGACGGTTGGACAGAGCAGCAGGTCAGGGTCCAACCCCAGGCTGAACACAGCCCACTTTTCAGATGCGGGAACTTCAGGAAGCCACTTGCCATTCTTGCAGTCTTCTAAGGAGAGACTCAGGGTTCTTGGAACCTCGATTCTTCTTGCCTTCTTGTGAGTTCACTTCTGTAACTCGGGAGTAAATGTGTGATCAGCTGTTAATAGGGGAACTTTGATCCAGATTCTCAAGCAAATCATCTTTTAGAAGCTGCGAAACACAGGTGAAGGCCAGTTACTTGGTCCTCAGGCCAGGGATACACACAGAATGCAGCTCTTGCTGCTTTAGGTTGGACAAGGTGTTTCTCTCTCCCTCTCTCTTTTTGTTTGGTTCAGTTTGGAAAGAGTACCGTGTATCCGACATGTGGATCCCTCCGGTTTTCCACCCAGCTTTCGATGGAGTTAGAATGGAGATGTGACTTAGCCGACTGCTGTCTGAGGCTAGGCTGGGGGAGAGCCTGAGGCTGCTGGGTCCTTGGGGCTCTCGCTGCATTCCCTTTCCCTTCTGCATTTTGAGTTCCAAAGTTCTAAAGTCTATACCAAGTGAATAGGGGTGATCCTTGTCATATCATAGGAGATAAAGTTACATAGAACTGGATTGTTCTGTTAAGGTGGAAGTCATTTGATCCTCTCCCACTTTGACGTATATTCTAGAGGTAGAGAAGGTATCAAAGAGAAAAGGATATTTTGTTTCACAAGTAGCCGGTGTTACTTATTTAGAAAGTAAACAGACTTTTTATGTTACTCTTTTTCTTAAATTCTTTGGCTGAAATTGTCTGATGATCCAAAGAATGAAGAGGAAGAACCCAAAGAAAGTTTCATCTGCCTGCCAGGCAAGCCAAATTATTATATTTCCACATTTTCTCTGCTGATGGGGCAATGAGAAAGGGAAAAAACTGGATTCCTTTGATGTGAGGAGGGAGAAAAAGCAATATATCACTTCTGAAAGAGCATTTCTCAGTCTCTCATGTGAAAAAGGATTAACACCTCCAACAAAGGTCCTGCAGGTCACGGAACTAAGAAGCGGGCTGAGCAGTGTCCCTAAGGAGAAGAAAAACTGTATTTAAGTTTGATTGTTGGGACCCAGAAGCTTTTTAATTGCTGCAGATCTGAAATAATGGTTGAAACCTTCTTGCCGTATCCACACTTAGACTCTTTAAGAAAAGGAAACTTGTTCAAATTGAACAAAGTCAGCGTTTGTTTTTGTAGATGAATTCTTAATTCTCATCATAATAACGGTTTCTTCCTGGGATGATTCAGTCCATAAAACTTCGACTAACATATTGTTTTGCTCTTTTGGGAATCTTCTTGATCAAGAAATATTCTATTTCCTAGTTTATTCTTCTGGTTCACACTGGGGGAAAGTACTTAAGAAACTTCTTCACTACTTCCCCCCCCCCCAATTATTTCTGGATGAATTGATCAGGTAGAAGAAAAAACCCTGCTTTCCTTACCTGGGGGGGGGGGGGAACTTCATAAAATTATTAAGTTGTTGTCATTGAGAAAGCATATTGTGAATCTTAGAGAAGTTCTTATTATGGAAAGGAAGAAATAAGACCTAATGTGTGGGGAGTGCTAATATCTCCAAGCCTCCATTTTTATGTTTTCCTTTTTTATATCTGGAAGTCTCTAAAAATTGATTCCATTAAAAAAAAGTTAATGAGCAGATAATTAATAATAGCAAAATGAAGAGATTCTATAGTGCTTTATGCTTTTCAAAGTACTTCCTGCCGATCCGATGCTGGAAACAGCCCCTTTTTCTGTCGGTCTGACTTGGGGTGTCTCTTCTGTTTGATCCTGCTCTAATGAAAGCTCCCAGGGTGAGGGGAAGAAAAGCAGCTAGTGCAAAGCAATCAGTCGATGATCTTCCCAGGCTTTTATCAGAAAAGAAATTTGGGCACAGATCTGGCACAAATATTAAAATTCAGCTTTTTTTGATGCAAACAGACAGTTCCTCAGCTGGACTGAAGCATTATTTAATTTGCTGTTTGCAGGACAAAATTTGGTGTAAACAGTTAACAAGCAACCTCTTGACCTATCAGTAAATACCCAAATAAACCTTTGAAATCAGATGGTTAGTTGTTTTATGGCATAGAATAAAAATCTCCAATTGGGTTACCTAATAGTAGACCTTGAACACATTTGATTAAGCTCTTGACACTTTGGGTAGGGTGTATTTGGTAAAGTTCCTCTGGCTATTGTTTTTACAATTGTGGCTTCCAGGACTATTGTAGGAGTTTCAATTAATTAGCCCTTTGTGTGCTTCAGACTATGCAAATTTATCACATCAAACCATTCCACAGCTCATGGGAAAGCCATGTAAAAAACGGCATTGTCTTCTAGCGCCTCCTCTCATTTAGAGTGATGTTTTAATAAGAAAGCTAATCAAGTTTTCCTATGCATTATTTATCTGTTAACATGTAAGGAAGAGCTGAATTAAAATTATGTCAACCAGGATGTGCCCAGTGATGTGATAGATCTGGAAAAGATTCAGCCGTAGGACAAAGCTAATACGATTCAACAATTTTTGTCCTCCTTTTTGGGATTGTTTGGGGGTAGTGGTGTGTAGGGGGAAATGGTTAACTTGACAAGAAGCATTGGTGGAGGGACAGGGGCGAGAGGGAGGGTAACTTCATTGAGGAATCACATTTTCATGTAGAGATCCTGATTTCTGATTATTTAAAAGTTCATAAGAGAGAAGTTATTCTGGACAGAATGTTTGTTTTGATTTGGAAGCTTTCCTGCAATTTTTCTGATCTGGTCTTTTCTTAATGTGTTTGTTCCTCATCAGTGAAGCTGCTATCCAGTTTTACAGAATTTTCAGCCCTGGGATTAATTGGGATTAAAGATTATTATTATAACTCTCTTAATAATGGCAAATGATCTAAAAAAATCCATCTAGAACTGGTC
This sequence comes from Sminthopsis crassicaudata, assembly GCF_048593235.1. Taxonomy (NCBI): domain Eukaryota; kingdom Metazoa; phylum Chordata; class Mammalia; order Dasyuromorphia; family Dasyuridae; genus Sminthopsis; species Sminthopsis crassicaudata. The sequence continues at coordinate 293,007,104 of NC_133621.1, forward strand.
TTCTTTTTTCCCTTCAGCAAAAATCAGAAACACTGCTACTACCTCTGTTCATTAACTTATTCCCTTTCCTTTACCAGTATTCCTCCTGCTGAGAGTGATTAGGTTAGTTAATGATGATGATGATGATGATGATGATGATGATGATGATGATGATGATGATGATGATGATGGTGGTGGTGGTGATGATCATCGTATTTAGATCTTACTTTCTATCATGGACCTCAGAATACTACATAGGTCTTTTCTCACAATATTTAAAATAGATAGATAGTTACTCCCACTTCAGAACCAAGAAACTAACCCTATTAAAGTGAAATTGATTTTTACCCATTATCATACAGAAAATCATTTAAAGAGGAGCTTCAGTCTCACTTGTCTGTTAAGAAATAACGTCCATTCCACAAAATCATTAATACTCCATTTTACTCTTCTTGGAGTTAGATGACCATGAAAATAAAATGTAATTATTTTTTGTTTTTGATTTTTATTAATCGGTTCCTAAAGAAAAGGATTTTTCCTAATTAGAAGAAACTTTTATCCCTAAAAGATGTGCTAAATATAGTTGATCTATTTTATTATAGAAAAACAACACAAGAACCTAAATTTAGAATTTATTACAGCACACAGTTGGGAGGAAAGAATATCTTGAACTAAGATATAGGGATAAATTCTTTAAAAAGCTATCTTTTCTCAAATTTATCAATCAAATTTCTTAGTAGAAACTGGTAGGAGGATAATGTTCTGGAATTCCTTTCATTTGCTAACTATCCAACTTCTTCCTCTGTAGTAAGTGATGTGAAAAAGCCCACAAAATTACTTTAGCCCAGCACTCAATACCCAAGGGGTGCGGCTCTGCAAGACAAGACCCTTGCCACAAGAGGTAGCAGAGAATGTGGCCAGATTAATGGTGTGTTTTACCATGCAGTGCCTCATCATGAGCCTTAGAGTGTGTCTGAACTTCTTTCTGATTGTTGTTTTCCACTTTGGAAATACTCTGATGGAATAGTAGGCCCAGTAGACAAAGTAGCAATAGGGAACCCTATAGCCTGATGGAGGGGGACAGTCCTCAGCCTGTGGTGACAGGGGTAGTTTCAGTTTTGTTGGTGATTTCTCTCTTACTTGGGACCAACCACTTATTTCTGGTTCCTCACCTGGAAAGGGGTTGGGAGGAGCCAATAACATGAAAACAGCCTTCTTAGCATAAGTACTGTGCAGATGTAAATACTTTTATTAAAGTATTTGTCGTACTTTTTTGCAAAGTTCAAAAAAACTTTGCAAAGTTTGCTAAGTGCTCAACTAATCTTTTATTCTCACAATAACTCTGGAAGGTTCTAATATATCTCCCCCATTTTACAGATGAAGGAACTAGGACAGAGGATAAGTGACTTGCCCAGTGTCCCCAAATTAACAAGTATCTGAAGCTGAATTTTAATTCAGGCCTTCCTGACTCCAGATCCTTAACACTTTAAATAATAATAGTAAATAATAAAATAATGGGGCTAGTATTTAAATAAGGGTTGGTTGTCAGCAAAATATTAAATATTAAATTATTTTATTTTTCTCTTAATCTTGATTATTATAATTAGATTAAAATAGGACCCAAAACTAATCCTTTATACAAAAGTTGGAGAGTTTAAAATATCAAAAGTGACAGAAGAAGTTGTAGCTGAATATGCTTCCTGGGGAAAATCTGAAAAATAATCAAACTTCCTGGGTCTGGATTGGGGCAGACTCAGTGAACTCAAAAACTTATGATTTGCCATCAAAATAAGACTCTAAATTAGCACAAGCATCTGATTGAAGAGTAGCAACCCTAAGAAGAGCCCCGTAAAAGGATGCAAACTAGTGCTTGGACAGAGGTACTTTTTTAGTTTCTAATTTGCTTTCACCTTTATCTCAGTATTAAGAGTGGTGACATCAGAATGCTGCTGTTTTAATGATGGAAAAGTTTTCTTTGTTGCCAATTTTCTAGTTTCTTTGGAAGTTCCTTTAGCTGGAGTTTGTGCTGCCCAGTGAGCTGGTGCACTGAATTTTTTTAGGCATATTACCCCAGTGTATTTGCATTTCACTGCCAGGAGGTTGTGCTCTAAACAGTGGTGTGGAGAAAGCAGCGTGAGCCAGGGACTGAGATTTTATTTTCAAATATGAAATGCTGTGTAAGCATCTGAGGTATGAATTGGTAATTGTCTCACAACATTTTCCATTCGATATGCTTTATTTGTCTCCCATCCTCTTTTCGTGCTTTCAGGGAAGTATTAACACATTGAAACGAACTGCATATCATTTACATTTTTAAACCAATGTTAGAGGAAAATGACCATAACATTTAAGAGTTTAAATATCAAGAGGAATTTTACGCCCCAGTCCCTTGAGAAAATACAGATTTACTGTTTTGTATGAAGGATGAAGAGAAACTTTGCTATTATGATGAGAGCCGTGCACAATTTCTGAAACTGAAAAACAAGTTTTTTGGTTTTTTTGGTTTGTTTATTTGGGTTTTTTGGGTTTTGGTTTAGGGTTTTTTTTTAGAAGATATCTGGAGCTATGATGGAGAAGTTTTTGTTGAAAGCTGAACTTTTCCAATGGCCACGCTCATTTGAGATCATCAGATTCTGTCTAAATATTTTGTTTTAACTTCTAAGCTCATTATGCCCTCTTTGTGTTAACTTGTATTAAAATCTGTCAGCTATGACTGGTCTCATAAGCACAGTCAGCGGACCAGAATAAGTTAATTATTTACTTGTGCCACTAGTGCTCTTCATTTAATGAAATGCACAGCTGTGTTAGATCTGCGGTGGGATGTGTAGCCGCCATTGTTCTACAAGTCAGCAGAGGGTAGAAGCCGCTATGATGGAGAGCCCTCGGCTCTTTCTGCTGTTCTGCCTTTCTGTGTCGATTTCATGGATCTTTTATCATTCACTTTCACACAAAACAAACAACACAGGGCTGTCTGCTATGGGAACCATCTTGGCATAGAAAAGGGTCTTCAGAGCCTAAAGTAATTTTAAGTTAGGGAAGATTTAATTTTTGGCTTACAGGTGCCCCGGGTACAGAGACAGCCCAGAGATTTCCTAGAAGTGAGTGGAAGGAAAGGAAAAAAAAAAACTCAAAAGTTCATTTTTATTTTTAACAAAAAATCCTCTGGGAAAAAGAGTCTTCAGAAGGGGAGTCTAGATTTCAATTAGATTTCAGTCAAAAGTCTTAAGACATTGAGATTTAAGAGTTTATCTCATCTTGATGATCAGATTGCATTTGCAAATAAAACATCAGCTAAAACTTAAAATGATAGAGTATGTTCTCTTTCTACCCTTCCCTCCTAGGAATATTTCATGCTCACTCTTTTCTTAGTTCATGCACCTATTTGCCCACACCCCCACTTTCTCTTCTTGGAGGGTGGACAAGCGGCCCCCCTCCTGAGTAGACGCCAGCACCCCCCTGTGAACTGACTGGTAAGGGAGGGGGTCCCTGGTTTTTGTTTTGGGGTTTGGGATTTTTTTTTTGTTGGTTCAGATTTTTTTTTTTTTTTTTTTTTTTTTAAGGAATACAACTACATTAACTATCTCTCAGCACTCTCATTATTCTAAAATTTTATTCCTTCTAGAGAAAAGTCATGGGGCCAACCTTCTCACTGATTTTTTTTTTTAAACATTTTTGTGTCAGACAATGTTTGTGTCTGTGAACCTAGATTTACAATTTGATCCCTTTCAGACTCGCCTTCCTGGTAGTCCCAGGGTTTTGTCAGCAAAATTCAATGTGGACATGATGGATTTTTAGAGAGAATGAGCAAGGATTAAACCTCATTCCAGCACAGATAAAAATGTACTTAACTAGCTAACCTCCTCCTAATGCCTGCTAACTTTACCATCCATTGATTCAGTGGGGATGCTTGCTTGTTAGAATGTCAGAATCCCTAACCCTAACATGGAGCTTCTCAAACTTGATGACTTGTGTATTCAGCCTACCAGAAATCTGAGTACTTTTATGCAGTTAAGTTTTTCTCTTCCCACCCTGTATATCAGCACTTTGGAAAACATATGTAATTTTAGATTCTAAGCCATGGTTTAAAAAATGGTTTTCGGCTCTAATTTGATGATCATAAGCCCAAAAGAATGAGGGATTGTGAGGCACCAAACATTTCTTATAGAATCACATTGTATTTTTCAGTGTTTTGATGATTTGATCCATATCTAAATCTAATACAACAAACATCTGACGGTTTTATGAGGCTTTCAGGTTGACAAAGCCATTTAGCTTGCATTGTCCCCTTCAAGCCTCACAGTGACCCTGGGAGGTAGAACAGATGAAAGGTTGGCATCCCTCTACTGACATAAGAGCATTTTCATCATTTTACTTGTCCTCGTCCAGTTTTATTGTGAACTAATTTTCCGATACTAAATGATATTCCTTATTTATGTCCTAATAACTAAGAAATCAAAGTAATAAACCAGAGGCAGCCTCTTATTTAATATCATTTTCATTTCTCAAAAATATGGCTACTAGGATAATATTGAAGTTTATTTCACTGATCTTAGAAAACCTGTGCCTTTTTGTGAGTTTTTTGTCCTGGGAATCTTGGCACCTTAATTTATGGTTACTGTCATTCATACTGGAAATGATTCAAGAATTGATTTTTCTTCTTGAATTTTATATTTTGAGCCAATAACAAACCATCTACTATATGTTACCCTGTGGATAGACATTGTAATTCCATGAGGCAGTTTAGCCTCAGCCAGAGGAACCTTGGACAAACAAAGGAGCTGAGTATTTGCAACTGTGTACACAGACCTGTGAGCATATCAGAGACAAATTAGCCCTTGTTATTTGAAAATTGAATCCCAAACTTCTCCCTGGTTTAATTGCACATCAACTATATACAATAAAGGTAATGATTGTGGGGAAACGGGATGGACTGGTGGGTATCTAATTAGGAAACTGTCCCTGTGACTTTGGCGGGGGAGGGATCGTAGACTGACATCCCTCTTAAAAAGGATGAGATTTCTACCAGGAGGGGGTCAGAGATGAAACCTCCAGTATTCATTCACTCATAGTTGATGCTTCAGGTTGGATGAGCAAACTTGTCAATGCGTTGCTTTTAGCTGCCACCTGGAGGAAATTGTTGATTCACCGGGCTACCTATGAGGTCTGTTGGAAATTGCTTTGGTGAATGAAATTAGGAAAGGTGGGGAGGGACAATAGGGCGCAGGGCGGGAAGATTCACTGCAAGCGCTCTGTTCTCCCATTGAGCTCATTTTCTTTCTTTTCACTCCAAATCTTTCTTCTTCCCAGGTGTTTGTGGGTTGATCGTTCCTCAGGAAGACATGCCATTTTGTGATTCCGGAATCTGCCCTGACATTATAATGAACCCTCATGGCTTCCCATCACGTATGACGGTCAGTTGCCTTGATTTCATAGGAATTGCTCCTTTTTAGAGTAAGGTTATTCAAATGATTATATCTCACTCACTAGAGGAATTAAAGACTTGGAACTTTGAAGTAAAATTTTTAGACACTGCTATCTTGTCCTAGTTACCTGGGAAATAATTAGATCTCTCTAATTCTACCATGGCTTCCTTCTCATCCCTATGTACAGAAGCTCCTTGGATATGGTATTGAAGCCTAAGTAGAGAGAAGGGAGATTTTTTTTTTTAACTTCCCTTTGTAAATCACAGTCACTTATGTAACTTACTTTTAACAAACTAAGCAATTGATCTTTAGTAGATGAGCTCTTTCTACAAATTTAGAAAGTTTAGAAGAAGTCCTTATGTATTATATTATATGTGTAGAATGTTTTATGCAGTTTTAATTCCGGGCTAGTACCCTACTGGTGTCTCTTGGTGGTTTAACAGCAGGATCAGTATCCTAATGCCCCAAATGGCCTCTGAGTTCCCAAGGTAGGACTGGGGAATTTTAGAAAGTAAGTCTAATATTAATCAAAATATCAGCTATCCTGTCCTCCCTGATATGACTTGTAGTACAGCTTATGATTGATGTTATTCTTCAGACTATTTGTGTGTGTGTGTGTGTGTGTGTGTGCGCACGCACGTGAGTGTCTGTATTTTTTTTTCAAAATGGTCTCATTTGAAGAATACCATCTCTATTTGGGGACAGACCATATTTAGATCAATATGGCTACTTCTGATCAGAATAATGATAATCTTTTGAGGCATAATTTGGTAACCAGCCAAATCTTGCTGTTGAGTCTTTTTTTCCTGTTAGCTCACCAGGATGTACAGTATAAGTAGACTCAGATAAATTTATGACACTTAATGGCACTTCTATTGAGAAGACATCCAGGTGTGTTTATCTCTCTACCTGCTTGCCTACCTACATAAATATATACAAAGTATACATGGTGCCATCCCCACAATCTTACTTAGAGTTCATTGTGCCCCATTGCCAAACAAAACAAAATTTAAAAGCACCTGGTCTAATGTAAACAAAAAAATTTAGGACAGGGAGACTTTCATCATAGAATCATGAGGCTAGAGGAGACTTCCTTTAGCAATAATCTGGTCCTCCCCTTTCTGGACCTTCAGGAAGGTGGAAAGCCCAAGCCGTCCTGGAGAACTGGCTGTCTCTTCTATTCTTGAAGCTCTGCATGAACAGTCTGACCTTTTTGAGACAATTTGAGTGTTTGAAAGCCAAGAATATCTTTTTTTCCCTCTTTAATAAATAGTATTTTACTTTTCAATTACATGTAAAGATAGTTTTCAACATACATTTTTGCAAGATTTTGAGTCCTGGTTTTTTTTTTTCTCCTTCTCTCTCCTTTTCCTAGGACAGCAAGCACTCTGGTATAGTCTATATGTGTACAATCATTTTAAACATATTTCCATATTAGTCATGATGTGAAAGAAAAATTAGAACAAAAGGGAAAAATGAGAAATAAAAAGCAAACAGACAAACAAAAAAGGTGAAAATGCTGTGCTTTGATCTGCATTCAGTCTTCATAGTTCTCTCTCTGGATGTGGATGGCATTTTCCATCCCAAGTCTTTTGGAATTGTCTTGGATCTCTGTGTTATTGATAAGAGCCAAGTCCACCACAGTTGATCATCACATAATCTTGCTGTCACTGGGTACAATGTTCTCTTGGTTTTACACGCTTCACTTAGCATCAGTTCATATAAGTCTTCCAGGCTTTTCTGAAATCAGCCTGTTCATTGTTTCTTTTTCTTTTTTTAATAGTACTTTATTTTTCCAAATAGGTGCAAAGATAATTTTCAATATTCACTTTTGCAAAACCTCATGTTCCAAATTTTTCTCCCTCCCTCTTTCTCACAAAACAGCAATCAATCTAATATAGATTAAACATGTGCATTTTTCTAAACATATTTCTATATTCGACATGCTGAGCCAAAAAAATCAAATCAAAAGGGGAAAAAAATCCAAACAAAAGAAACACAAGATGAGAAATGGCTGACCAGATCAAAACACAGCTTTCTTTTCCTCCCTCCCCACCCCTGCTTAGAAAAGCAAAGTTGATCACAAAGTAAAATATGAGGGAGTAGTATACTGCTATTGTTACTATTAAAAAACTGAAATTATAAAATGTTGTATTAAAATGAATTTGATATACATGGTCCAGGAAATAATCTTTCATTATGCTCTACTTTAGATAAACCTTTGGCATTAAGTATTAGGACTAATTTTGGTTTCCAAAAGGATGTGAGGAAATAGGAGATAATGTAGAGGATACCAAAAATGATTCCTCTGAAAGAATGTCCTACATAAGGAAAAGTTAAAGGGACTGAGGCAATTTCACCAGAGAAGAGCTAGCTGAAAGATGAATTAGAATCATAGAACCTTTAAAAAAAAATTTTTTTTTTCCAGTTTGTCAAGCATTTTTTTTTTTCCTCTCTCCCTTCACATACACTAAAAATAAAGAAGAAAAGAGCAAAAAGAAGGTAGGGAGAGACAAAAAAAAAAAAAAAAAAAGGAAGGGAAGAAGGGCAGGAAGAGCCATAAAGGACAAATTCCCATATATCCAAAAATATTTTTCTCACTCTTCTTATTAGTCCATCATCTCTGCCATGTATATACTGTTTTTCTTCATCATTTTTTTCTGGAACAATGGTTGATTATTTCATTGATCACAGTTCTCAAATTTTCCAAAATTGTTTGCTTTTTTAATATTAATCTTATATGAATAGTTCTCATGGATCTGCTCACTTTACTCTCCATCAGTTTGTACAAATCTTCCCAGATGTCTCTGGAACCATCTTTTGCTTCATTTCTTGCAGCACAGTAATATTCCATTACACTCACATGCCATAATGTATTCCTCATGCCTTAGTTGATAGGTATACCCCTATTAGTTTCTTGGGGTTTTTTTGTGGGCACAGAAAGAATTGCTAACATTTTTTCTTACAGACTTTTCTTTTTTCCTCTTTTCTTTTATTTCTTTAGATTATAGGTCTAGTAGTGATATTGCTGGGTCATCGGACATACATATTTCAGTAGCTTTGGGGATATAATTCCAGCATGTCCTTTCTGAACAGTTGTACCAATTCCCAGCTTTATAAAAAGTACATCAGTATGCCTGTTTTCTTGTAGTTCCCCAATTTTTGTCATCTTCTCTTTTTTTGTCAGCTTTGCTAATCTAATAAGTGTGAGGTTTTTTGATTTGCATTTCTCTAAATACAAGTGATGTAGAACATTTTTTAATATGGCTATTGAAAGTTTAACTTTTTTTCTTTTGGGAAACTTTCTCTTCTTTTTATCTTTTGATCATTTATCAGTGGGGAATGGCTCTTATCCTTATAAAGTTGAGCTCTTGGAAATGAGACCATTATAAGAGAAATTTGCTGCAAAGATATTTTTCCCAATAATGTTGATTTGCAATCTTAGCTACTTTCAACTTCTATCCTCTTTTTCTCAATCTCTTCCTTTCTTTTGCTAGTTGCATTAATTTTGTTCACATCAAAACTTTTGATTTATATGTAATCAAGCAACGCAAGGTTTTCTACTTACTTTATTTTCCAAGCTTGGATAGCCAGGCTTATCTTTTTTAAACTTCAAAGAATTAATGTATTATGAATTGAACTGATTCTTGTAGGCTAATTTGGAAGCCAAACTACATTTTCTTTTATGAGAAAATGTGTTCTGAGTTCCAAACTAGTGACTTATGAACATACTTTTAAGATTTAATCTTTTTGTCAGTTGGAGGCTATTGACATATCCCTTTAATCCCAGCTAAACAGAGAAAATCTGTCAGTTCACTGAGTGTTTGAACTCAGTATTCTGTCTTCTCCAACCCAGTGCTGGCATTTTCCCCCCATAAAAGTAATTAATTTGTTCCTATTGTCAAACGAAACTGCAAGGACACTTTTCCCACATAGTCCTTAATTTTCAACATAAAAATTAGCCAAGATTGTTGTATTTCAATTAAGCCAAGAAATGACTTTTTTTCTAGTATTTTAATAGTATTTTATTTTTCCAAATATAGTTTTCCGCATTTACTTTTATAAGACTTATAAGACTTTGTGTTCTAAATTTTTCTCCCTCCCTTCCTCATTTCCTTTCTCCCCAAGATAGCAAGCAATTTGATAAAGGTTAACTATGTACAATCTTTTTAAACATATTTCTGTATTTGTCATGTTGAGCAAGAAAAATCAGACCAAAAGGGGAAAAACAACATTTGAAAGAAAAAACAAATAACAACAACCAAAAAAAGTGAAAGTAATGTGCTTTGATCTACATTCAATCTCCATAGTTTTCTTTCTGGATGCAGAAGGTATTTTCCATCTCAAGAGTATAGAATTCGCCTTGAGTCACCCCATTGTTGAGAAGAGCCAAGTTCATCACAGTTGTTCGTTACATAATCTTGCTGTGGTATGTACAAAGTTCTCTGGGTTCTGCTCCCTTCACTCACCATCAGTTCATGTAAGTCTTTTCAGGCTTTTAGAAATCAGCCTGCTCATCTTCTTATGGAACAATAATATTCCCTAACATTCATATACCATAATTTATTCAGTACTCTGCAACTGATGGGCATGCACTCAAGAGAAATGAGTATTTTTTAAAAAGTAAAAACACAGTTGGAGCTTTCCATACCATCTAATAGGACCATACTTTGTCAAATGTGTTTATTCACTCTCTCTTCTTCCCATCACTTTTACAAAGTTTAATTCTGAAAATGAATCTCATGTATTTTCCCATAACTTTGAAAATGATAGAGAAAGCTTTTTTTTTTTAGTTAATATCAATGTCCATTTTAAAAGACAGTGCCCTTTTTGTGGTCAAAGGACTAGAAACAAAAACTGTTTCCAAAAGTTGGAAATTTGGCTTTTGTTTGGGGAATGACAAAACCAGGGGTGTTGTGTGAATGGGATGGAAAGTCCCTGAGCTTTAAAAAATGAAAACTTGCTAGACACAAAGTAGCATGGAAGGCTATAAACTGATGCAAAAATACAGCAGACATAGAAAGACAAAATACATATTGACAATAAGGGGGAAGAAAGCTGAGTGCCCCAAAATGATCATGGCATGCTTTGCCCTCAAAAAAAGAGAGAAGACTTTTAGAAAAATCAGGGTCTGAGATGCCAAAGATGCCAGCCATTTTTGATGCTTTGGTTAGTTTGGTTCAATTGCTTTTTCTTTCTTTTTTTTTTTTACTCTTTATGAAAAATAGTTCTCTCAAAGAGAATAGGAGGGACTACATTGAGAAATGTAGGTTCCATAGGAATAAAAAAAAAATCAATAAAAATATATTTTTAAAAATGAAAAATAGTGCTCTCAACAATATGATCAGTCACTTATAATAAATCAAGAAACCAGGGCAGCTAGGTGGCGGAGTAGATAGAGCACCAGCCTTGAATTCAGGAGGACCCAAGTTCAAATCTGGTCTCAGACACTTAACACTTCCTAACTGTGTGACCCTGGGCAAGTCACTTAACCCCCGCCCCAATAAATAAATAAACAAATAAACAAACAAACAAATAAATAAATAAATAAAATCAAGACCAAGGCTACTCTCTAGCCTGTAGAGATCTCTGGCTTGAATATAGATCATGCATTAATGAATAATATTCTTACATCTTTATTGGCCAAAGCAAAAATCAAAGCCTAGAAGAGGCAGGAGCCAAGTGCCTTGAAGTTGATTTCTAGCTTTGTGAAAAGTAACAAATAAAACCCATAGATTTTTATGCAGAAGTAAGAATATAGACACTGTTGATACCTGAAAATCAAGTCATAGACTCTTGGCTTTGCTAGGGAGCTCAGTGACTCCTGGTTTCTCCCAAAAGAAATCTTCTGGAAAGTGACCCACATGTGCAAAAATGTTTGTGGCAGCCCTTTTTGCAGTGGCCAGAAACTGGAAACTGAGTAGATGCTCATCAGTTGGAGAATGGCTGAATAAATTGTGGTATATGAATGTTATGCAGTGTTATTGTTCTCTAAGAAACGACCAGCAGGAGGATTTCAGAGAGGTCTGGAGAGACTTACATGAACTGATATTAAGTGAAGTGAGGAGAACCAGGAGATCATTGTACACAGCAACAGCAGGAATATACAATGATCAATTCTGAGGGACATGGCTGGCTCCTTTCAACAGTGAGATGATTCAGACCAGTTTCAATGATCATGTGATGAAGAGAGCCATCCACACCCAGAGAAAGGAGTGTAGGGACTTAGTGTGAATCACAGCATAACATTCTCACTCTTTTTGATGTTGTTTGCTTACATTTTGTTTTCTTACTCATTTTCTTTCTTTTTTGACCTGATTTTTCTTGTGCAGCAAGAGAATTGTATAAATGTTTACACATATTAGATTTAACATATATTTTAACATATGTAACATATATTGGATTACTTGCCATCTAGGGGAAGAGGTGGGGGGAAGGAGGAGAAAATCTGAATCACAAGGCTATGCAAGGACAACGTTGAAAAATTATCTGTGCTTTTTGTTTGTTTGGTTTGGGTTTTTTTGCAAAGGCAATTGGGGTTAGCTGACTTGCTCAGGAGAAGTCATAAAGCCAGGAAGTGTTAAGTATCTGAGGCCAGATTTGAACTTGGGTCCTCTTGATTTCAGGGCTGGTGCTCTATTCATTGTGTGCATATGTTTTGAAAAGAAAAAGCTTTTAAAAATTTTTTTTAATTAAAAAAAAAATAAAAATGGGGACAGAAAAAAAAAACCCTCCTATCAGATGCTCTACAAGTTGCTGTTTGTCCTTTGTTTGAAGAAACTCTAGAAAGGGGCAAGGCAGTGACTACCTATGCCAGCTTATTCTACTCTCAGATAACTGTATTTAAGAGAACGTTTTCTCCTAGAGGCAGCTAGGGAGTGCAGTAGACAGATCACTGGCCCTGGAGTCAGGAAATCTGAGTTCAAATTTGGCCTCAGACTCTTAAGTAGTTTTGTGATCCTGGGCAAGTCACTTAACTGTCATTACCTCCACAAAAGGGCCAAGTTTTACCTAGTATTCAGCCTAAATATACCTCTGCAACTTTCATCCACTGTGGCCTTATAGAGTGCATAGATCGACCCAAAGAAATCTCATGATTCTGCAGAAGTCTCCAGGTACTTAGTCCCCTGAGCTTGTTCTGACAGTCACAGTCAGTTTTCTGTGCTTCCTTCCACTGTCTTTGGTCGTTTAAAAGTCCAAGGTTGGTCATTGAGTTCTCTTATATCCTACATCGGTTTTTAGGTGACTCCCCTTTCTCCTCATTGGAATTATTTTCCTTCATGCCTTCAGAATATCATCTTGAAAGTCTCTTGGATTGACTTAGCACTTGGAATTTATTCCACAGGATCCTACCTTTTTTTTTTTTCTCTGAACTCTTTGAAATCAGCTCTCAGATATCTAATGTCCACATCAGACTTTGCCTGGTTTCCCTCCCTCTATCATAGATTCCAAGTTGGATTGATGACTTCCTGATCCATTAAATTTCCTTTCATTTTCTCTTCAGCAACCAGTTCATTTTGTAAAAATTAAGAGAGTGTAAATATCAGTTCCTCCCCTATGCACATAGTGATTCTTTGACCTTTTTAAAAAATTAAGTATCATTAAGACAAGCTGGAGAATTAGTAACTATTTAACTTTTAGCAGAGAAAGAACCTAGTACAGATATGAATATTTGAGTTTATGTTATACTGTGTCTTTGGGATATTTCTGATAATTTTCCTGAACTCATCTATTTCTTTCTGTCAGGTTTCTTGTGATATAACCCATTGACAGTTTTGCTTTTATTTCAATTTTGGTTGATCTTTACCATACTGGTAGAGAATTTGATCCTAGATTTTCTCCTATGAATATATCTATTTAATATACAGTGTTCCTCCATCTGATGTTTCATATATTCTATTTATTTTAAATGCATGGCCTCTTCAGATGCCATATTCTAGTCATGAGCCCATTTTTACCAAGTCCCAGTTATCCTTAGGAAGTCAAATTTAGTCTTCTTGGTTTGAGATTTCTAAATTATTTTGATAGGATAAATCCATATTTTGTATATTTGTGTGTAGACATCTGTCACCATGACCCTTAATATTTAGAAGCCCCCGCTCTAAGCTGGACAAGCCCTTGAAAGGTCATTTAATCTAACCCTTTTATTTCACAAATTGAGGAGACTGGAACTCTGTGATTTGTCTGAGGGTGCCTAGATAGTTATTTAGATTTGAATCCAGGTACATTGTCTCCCAATTTAAGGCTTCTTATTCTCCCCTGCTTTCTTAAATTTTGTCTTGTGAATTTCTGGACATTTTTTACTAATATTTGAAGCACTTGAATTGTATAGTGCCCAACACAAAGAGCTCTTTAAGGGACCATATCATATGTATTCAATACATATTAGTTGGTTTTAATTTAAAATAAAGTTGTTCAAGAAGTAAATATAAATTATGTGTCTAAATTACTATTATATGAAGTACCTCGTGAAGTCCAAATTCATTGACATTCTCGTTACTTGTGTTTGTGTTCAATAATATATGACCATATATCCTTGAAGCTCTCATATATTGAAACTTCAGAAGTAAGTCCACTTAACTGATTTGCAGATTCAAAATATGTATATACATATGTAAATAATTGCATGTATAAATAATATACATATTATTTTTATAATATATATTAGGTCAAGTTGGGTTTGACATTTGTTTTTTTTAAATGTCCTGTGAACCTTTATATATGTAAATATGACAAGGGATTTGGATAATCACACAGTAATTCATGACTTTTTTATGCAATGCAGGTGGGAAAACTGATTGAATTGTTGGCTGGGAAGGCTGGAGTGCTTGATGGCAAATTTCACTATGGGACAGCTTTTGGAGGCAGTAAAGTTAAGGATGTGTGTGAAGATCTTGTTCGTCACGGTTATAACTACTTGGGAAAGGACTATGTAACATCTGGCATCACTGGGTAAGCATTTTTTGCTTCAAACACTTTGAAGGAAGGGAAGAGATCTTGTTAAGGTGGGTAAGGGAGCTTCTGTAGATTTCATTTCCTTAATTTAATTTATATGTATCACCCTTTCAGTAAACAGAAATCTAAATTTTGAAAACATGTGCTCGGAGGATGCTTGTTCCCATTCCAAAATATTCTTCATTTCACTAAAGGTTCCTTTAATTATTGGACTTTCCTTATATATCTGAATGCATTTTCAGATTATAACAAGAGACTAAGGAACAAAAAATTGTAAAGTAAAAGAGTATAATGTCAGTAAATTAGAAAACATTATAATTTATGACAAGTTTATATACACATCAGTTGCATTAAATCAGTTGCCAAAAAACAATATGAGAGTTTTAATTTGCAGTGTTTTTAAATCCCTTGAATGTTAATGAAAATCTCTGGAGAGTAGAAACATAAAAACACTGCTTTGTTTTTACTGTTTTTGACAAACTTGAAAATGCTAAATGAATAAGGAATCCAGCTAAATGTTGTTCAACATTGTAAGTATTTATAAGACCATAAATGAAATGCCATTAAAGTGGCCCTCTTAATTTGTTTTTTCCCCATAATACCTGAAATGTTAGAGCAAATATTTTATAATAGAGAAATGTGTGTCTACTTCAAAAGCACCTTTGTCCATGTGAGAGTAGTTTGATCCTCTTAACTTATCAGTTGGAAAATCTTTCTCTCTTCCTTCACTCAGACAACCTGAAACATTCTGATCCTAGCTTGTTGATAACTTATTGCATCTTAGAGCAGCAGTTCTTTAATTTTTTCAGATCAGGAGCCAGTTCCCCTTCTCCCCAATAGGTTTTATGTGGGTTAATCTATTGAGATTTCCTGCATTAGAAATTAAAACATCTTAGTATTATAATGAAAATAGTTATGACCTCATAGATGTCCTAAAAGAGCCTCATGGTTTCTTAGGTATCCCCACACCATACTACAGAGGAACTGAAGAGAGTCCTGAACTGGGTTGTTAGGTAACCAGATTCAAATCTCAGGTGTTCTACTGATTGGTAGTGTGACCATGGACAAGGAAGGCATTTAAGTCACCTCTGCCTCAGTTCCCCCATCTGTAAAAGTGGGGATAGTAATGCTGACACAGCCTCCTACCTCTTAATGATCGAAGCAGGGGATCTTTCTGTGAATCTCAGAAGACTGTGTGTGAACTGCTTATAGTCGTGTTGCTCACTTCCCAACATCCTCCAGCTCATGTACGGAAAATGAGGCTTCCTGGAGGCATCCTGCTTTCTAAGCATTGGAGGCAGAAATACCCTACTCACAGATAGTCTGAAAAGAAGAGAAAACCTAACTTGGTTACTCTGGTTGCAGATGGAGGATATAAAAATCTCAGAATCGAAAGGGGCCTCCCCTGTTATCTGATCCAATCCCTACCAAAACCTCGAATTCTGTCAGATCACTGACAAGGCTCATCTCCTCCCTGGCAGAAACCATTAAGGCCTCTCTCAGCCCTTTCCATGTAGGGCCTGCTTTATTAGACAGCGTTTCCTTGTATCGAGCTGAATTGGGCTTCCCTGAAACTCGTGAGTCCGACTTCTGCTCTCTGGGGCCAAGCAATTTCTGCTTCTGTCCAACAATCTGAAGCCCCTGTAGCTTGTGCTAGCTTTCAAAGGGACATGTGTATCATTTTTAGCTTCTTGGTTAGCCTGACACTAGTTTAACTTTCATTAATTGCTCAAGGCGGGAAATCATATCATTCATTCAATTTGTCATAGACTTCTGTATGACCAAGTTAAGGCTAGCTTTTGCCCCTGTTCTCACATAGAATAGGACATCTTTTATTTGGACCAAATTCTCTGTTTCCTTCCAGGGAATCTTTGGAAGCCTATATCTATTTTGGCCCTGTGTACTATCAGAAGCTGAAGCATATGGTGCTGGACAAGATGCACGCCAGAGCACGAGGACCACGCGCTGTCCTAACCAGGTAATCCAGACCAAGGATGCTGGGCGGATGCTCCCACACCAGGGCATAAGGATTCAGGTATGGCAGGGAAACGCTCCTGCTTTTGAAAAAGGAGCCTGTAAGTGACTGACCCAGGAGAGGCTGGCGTAAGTGCCTGAGAGAGATCCAAGGGAAGGCTTTGTGAGGGCTCCGAATTGACTTTTCTGTTCAGTCAAGTTGAAATTCACAGGCTTGTCTTATTGGACTGCTCTAGATGTTGGGTTTGCTTTATTTTGGGCTGCATGGGCTGATACCATCACAGAAGGGAGAATAAGTGAGAGAGGTGAGAGAGGAAGATCTCAAAGCATGGGAAGGTCGTTCCGTAGCCACATAATGAGAGTCACTCTAGTTACTGTCGGGGATCTGTAGTTCCCATGCCCTGTAGTCTGGGAGTGCCTCGCCAGACTGCTTTCTATCCCATGGCCAGAATAGCTAATAAAGAGGCACATGTCCCCTAGGCTGGCCATGAGATGATGATGGATCTGAGAAAGCATGAAAGAAATCTGAGGGGTTTGGTGAGCACGGTATGAAGGGACTCTTATCCTAAGCTGCCTCATGGAGTGCTTTCTGTCCACTTCTGAACAACTATTTCAGAAAAGATGTGGGCCGACTGCAGCCTCCCCAGAAGAAGGCAGGTGGGAAGGCTAGGAGATATCTGGAGGAGTGTCACTGGCAAGAAATAGGCTGCTAGGCCAAGAGGGGCCATGATGTCTGTCTCCAAGTATTTGAAAAATTATTCTGTAGAAAAGCGAATAGCCTGGGGGACAGAAGGAGGGAGAAAAGGTGGAGGCTGCTCAGTGGCCTCCTTAGAGGAGGCTTTCTGTCCCAGGAGGCAGAGACCCCCCCCCCCCCACCCAAGGGGCAGAAGGGACCTTGGCCCGAGGGGACATTGTTTGCAAAGAGCCCCAGGTTAGAGACTAGATGTCCTCACATCTCCATCCCAGCCCTTGCATTCTGGGGCGAATTCTCTGGCCATGGTGACTATTCAGTGATGTAATTACTCAGGGAATATGTATTACACATTAATCAGAAGTTCAGTTGCACAGCATATTTTTTAAATGCTAATAGCCTAGTTCAATTAAATTCAGTTCCTTATTGAGAACTGTTTGCATGATATGCTCAGGCTTTTTACAGCAATAGAAGGGAGGAAAATGAAGCAGCTGTTTTTTACAATAGAAGAGGTGTGGATGACTCAATCCTTTGACCCTTTAATATAAAGCAAATGCATACGTCTATTGAAATGATAGACACATGTGCTCTGGAGATGCAAGAGCGGGGCGGAAAGCAGAGATTCTGAGGCTCATAACCCTCCCCGTGAGGAGACCATGGTGTGGGTAGCTCTGTCTCTTCTGTGATATTCTTCCTTTCCCTTAAGTTACAACAGTCAAAAACTACATAAGAGCAACATAAAGGCCAAGGCAGTCACAGCCCGTGTATAGTTTTGTTGTGTGAAAAGGGCAATTATTTATTACCTTTAGTATTCCTGCTTTTTAAAAGTTTCCTCACAAATAAACTCAGTGGGCAATCATCTCTAGCCTTTTAAGTTTACAAAAACACTTCTTTAACCTCCAGTTTGGGGGGTCCCTACATGATGAGGATTATGTGTTCTTGTTATTTATTATTCAGTAAAACAATACATAAGCGACAGAAGCTACAGTGAGTTCAGAAGCACTTCTAAATGTATTCTTCACAGTGGTACTTATATCTGAAACAGATGTGCATATTTGTTGTTGTTGTTTGTTTTTTCCTGAGGCATTTGGGTTTTAAGTGACTTGCCCAGGGTCACACAGCTAGGAAGTGTTAAGTGTCTGAAGGCAGATTTGAACTTAGGTACTCCTGACTTCAGGGCTGGTGCTCTATCCACTGCACTACCTAGCTGCCCTCAGATGTACATATTTGAATGAAACATTATCTTCAAATAGGACAGTTGCTTATTATGAGATGGATCCCATATAGTAACTGTGACTTTCCAGGAGCCACAGACTCAGAGATTAGGAAGTACTGAGATAGACCATGTCTGTGTATGGGCACACCTAGTCAGTGCTGTTAGGCAGCTAGTCATCACTCAAAGCACATGACTGGGCATAAGGGGGACTGATGAGCAAGAGTCTCCACTAATTGGCTGGGGGAGGGGGAAAAGGTGGGGAGACATACCTTGTGCCTTATCAACAGCAAGTCCCTAACGTCTCCTTAAAATGTGAAGCACGGCCTGCTGTATGCCTTCAAATGCAACATGCAGAAATGTTCAACCCCTGTTAGTTGTTTTTCAGAGATTATCAGGAGTTGTGAAAGCATCTTACAGATTTTTTATTTGCAACTAAGACTTATTTCTGAGAAGAATTAATCCATGATAGATGTCCTCTGAGTCAATTTATAGTAACATTTTGAAATTATTTAGTGAGTTGAATGAGAAAAGCAATATGCCAGCCCCAGGTGTCTGTGTATATGATAGAATGACAGATTGGGTTGCTCATAGAGGACCCAATGTGGAATAATGGGACAGCATTGGATCTGGAGGTGGAAACTTAGGTTTGAAATACAGCTCTGCCCATTTCTGTGGGACATTGGGCAAGTTCCTTGGGCTCTCTGGACTTCTTTTTTCATTTTCAATACGGATAATAATAATTATGTATGGATCTGTATTGTCTTATGAAGATTGATTTGTTCCTCACATTTTTCTGGTTTTTGACTTTTTTAAATGACAGATTCTTTCATCTGGGCCTATAATTCTGTAAGCACTGACAACAACATTGGGGAAGCTGGGGTTATCTTTCTTGTTCCTTTTCTCTTAGCTTTAAAATAGGGGGAAAGTATGTGTACTCCACAAGATGCTTCTGCTCTTAATGTTTTTCACTATTTTGAGATCTTTTCAATCCAAATACCACATTTGTCTGATGATTTGTTTCAAAGGCAACCCACAGAAGGTCGATCCCGAGATGGTGGTTTGCGTCTTGGAGAAATGGAACGTGACTGCCTGATCGGTTACGGAGCCAGCATGCTTTTGCTAGAGAGATTAATGATTTCAAGTGATGCCTTTGAGGTGGATGTCTGTGGGGAGTGTGGACTTCTGGGATATTCTGGCTGGTAAGTTGATACCATATGTATTTTGTGCCTCCTCCTCCTTTAAATCAGTTCCCTGCTTCTCCTTTTTAACATCTCTCACCCAATACACCTTTACCCATTTTTTTCCCCCTGTGATTCTTCTCATATATATATGTGTGTGTGTGTGTGTGTGTGTGTGTGTGTATACACACATATATATATGCTAACCCCAAGTCATTTGACAACCTCTCATGATAACGTTGTGGGATAGGTCTTAAAAAGAATGAATGAATAAGGCACCAGCTGGAGGTAGAGACAAAAAGCAAGAGCAGTTGCTGCCATCAAGGAGCTTATAGTCTCACAAAGGACATGCACAAAAGATAAAAAAGCAATTATTTGATGCTCATTAAGTAACTCCCCTGATTAGTTTTTGTTTGAAAGGCATTCTCTAGAGGTTTGCACCTACCTTGATCTGGGGACCATCCTGGTGTTTTGGTTTATTTGCGCCTTTGGTTTTTATACTACAGTCATTCCTACAAAGCATATGTAGCCCATCCCATTGACTTTTTTCCTGGTAACAAGTAGGTCAGACCCATAATAACAGCTAGCCAAAGTGAGAGGTATAGAGTGATACCTCAGAATTGTCTTAATTTGCATTTCTCTATCAATAGTGATTTAGACCATAAAATAAAATTTTCAATTCAATTTTTTAAATGGTATGAATATAGTTTAATTCAACTCATGGTATGATAAATCATAAACATAACATAAATAAAACATAAATTACATAGTAAAGAACTCCCTGTTTGGCCAGAATTTCTGGAAAACTCAAAAGCCATTTAGAAGAAACTGGATTTAGATCACCACTTTATGCCACACGCCATAATAAACTCAAAAATAATCTATAACTTAAAAACTAAAGATTATGCTATTAAAGAAAAAGAAGAAAACCAGATTAGATACTTTTTTACTATTATAACTTAAGAGTTCTTAACCAAGCAAGGGATAGAGATAGTTATAAAGATATGTGATTTCGAGTTACCTAAAATTAATTCAGTTAGGATAAGAGATTGACTAGGGGAAAAAAAAAGTCTTTGCATCAAATATTTATGACAGTTAAGGTAGCACAGTGGATAGAGTGCTGAGTCTAGAGGCAGGAAGATCTAAATTCAAATGTGGCCTTACTAGTCAAGTATCTTTATTCTGTTTGCCTCAGGTTCCTTCCTAATCTGTAAAATGAGCTGGGGAATAAATAGCAAATCACTCCTTTATCTCTGCCAAGGAAACCCTAGCGGGGTCATGAAGAATCAGACATGACTGAAAAACAACTAACCAATATAAAATATTTCTAATAAGGGTTTGATTTCCAACATAGGCAGTCATAGAAATATATAAGACCAAAATCCATTTCCCAGTAGATAAATGATAAAAGGATATCAATAAATAATTTTCAATAAATATATTGTAAACTATTATCAATAATATAAATATTTTAATTCATTGCTAGTAAAATAAATTTAAATCAAAACCGCTTTCAGATTTCACACTTACCCACCAAATTGAGAAACATGATCAAGGAATAGAATGGTCAGTGTCAGAAGGATTATGTTAAAATGGGCACACTGATACATTGTAGTGTACAAACTGAGTTAATTCAACTATTTTGGTTTTTTGGCATATAATTTTATATTTTAGTTTTGATAATAATGTGGAAAATAAATTTTTCTGAAGTTATTGATCCTGTGGGTTGTTGGAATGCTAAAATTAACATAAACTGGAATGTTGAACAGCTGAGACAAATATTTTGTGGACTAATTTACAATTTTTAATTCCAACCACTATTCAATAGAGTACCAAAGATTAACCTAAAATATGTCCAAAGGAGAGGTCGAATTCTAGTGTATAATAAAAGTTTAAAAAACTTAAGTTCATTATGTTGTTTTATTTACTTATACTTGACTCTTTACTTGAATTTTAGCTTTAATGAAAGAACATTTTAAAAAATGAAAAATAAATAAAAGAACATTTAGCAAGTAAGTGTAAATAAATTATGTTGAAAAACCATCATATAAACCAGCAAGTAAAAGTAAAAATATTTTTAACTTCTCATTTGTTAGTTTATTTGGTGCTGTTCCTTTTATATTATTTCATATTAGCAAATAATTTCTTTTGCTGTTTATTCTATTTTCTCAACATTTTCAAATTGGAGATTTTAGTCTACAGTCTTACAAAGATGGTTGCCCTAGCTTAGGAAGGATTTCCCAGAAGATTGACTTCAACTCTGCCATATCTTAATTGCTTCATACTGCACCTTTATTTTCTTTTGGGTCCCAACTCTACTCAGGTCTGCATGTCCTGAAGGGCAACAGTTGGGGCCAGCTTTAGACTCTGTTTGGTTCCAACTGGAAAGGCTCTTAGGTGATTAAGGATCAGGAGGGGACTCCCAATAGCCCAGCCATTCTGGAAAGCAGTGGAATTTTGTGAAGAAAGTGACTTGTGTGCCCACTCTGATGCAGAGTCTGCTGATAGGCCTACATTTCCCCCATGAGATCAGTAATACAAAAAAAAAGGTCCATGTATATCCAAATATCTAGAGAAGCACTTTTGTAATAACAAAGAAGAACTAGAAACAAATTAGGTGGCCATTGATTAGGGAAATGCTAAGTTAAGTGTTGATGCTTGAAAATAAAGGAATGTTACTGATGAATCCAAAGAAACATGGGAAGGTTATATGAACAGATGCAGAAGGAAGGAAGCAGCACCTGGAGAATGCCGTATTTATTACACAATAGTGACCATGGTGCACATGGAGAGTGACCGTCACCAACTAGTGAAAATAGAATGCTCAAGAGAAAAGAGAAGGTGCCTCCCTCACTGCAAATTAGGGCAGGCTTTTTCAGGGGCTGGCTAGTTTTGTTGAACTAGGTTTGGTTTGGTTTGGTTTTTTTCTTCTTTGGTTTTCTGGCTAGAAAAGAAAGAAGGAATATGTTGGGAAATGCAGGTGATCCAAAAAGTAAAAATCAGTAGAATGTATTTTTAAAATTTTAAAAATTAATAACACTGTTATTTGCTTGCTTGTTTGTTTTTTTTAATCCTGTTTTTTCCCATTTTGTTCTGACTTTTTTTATTTTGGCACAGCATGACAAATGTGGAAAAATGTTTAGGATAATTGCATGTTTAACTTATATCAGATTGCTTGCTGGGGATAGGGGTGGTAAAAAAGAGGGAGAACAATTTGGAACCAAGATTCTGTGAAGGTGAATGTTGAAAACTATCTTTGCATGTCTTTGGAAAAATAATCCACCACTAAAAATAAATAAATAAATAACATTTAAATATATTTTATGAAGTCCTTCTCTTTCTGTTCCTATATTCTAAACTGGGCAGTAAAGAGTTTCTGGAATAAGGAGGGTACTAGTAGAATTGGGCAGAAAAAATTCTTCTCATTTAAGCTATGACATGTCCTTGCTTCACTGTTGATGCAAACCCTGATCTCCTTTGTTCTGATTTGTGCTCCAGGTGCCATTACTGCAAATCTTCATGTCACGTGTCTTCCTTGAGAATCCCTTATGCCTGCAAACTGCTATTCCAAGAGCTGCAGTCAATGAACATTATCCCCAGACTAAAACTATCCAAGTACAATGAGTGAAGATGCAAGTAACACGTGTGGAGTTTCAAAAATAAGAGGCCCCATCATTGGACCAGAAGGCTCTTGGGTAAAAGCAGTGATAACAAGGAAGAATCGGGACTCCCAGAGACTTCCCAGACTGTTCAACCTTTGAGTTTTTAAAAAATGATGGAGTTTTTTTGGTACTGTAAAGATAGAGAAATATTCTCAAATTTGCTCAAATAATTTACTATTTGATTAAAAAACAAAAAAACAAAACAAAGACACAAACTGAAGCAATATAATAGATCAATAAAGATTGCTTTATATTCCCAGGATTTGAAGTTTGCTTCTTGAAGGCACCACTACTGGGGAGAATAGTGGGAGAATGGGCTGGGCTAAAATTGGTGCATCAGAAGCCTGGGATGTTTCCTCTAAAGTGGAAGCTGTGAATCTCCCTGTTGTGAGGAGTTCAGATTGTCTTTCATGTATTAAAGGAATAGAAAAAGAGTGTGTGACTCCTTCACAGTCACTTTCATAGACTACTTGACGTAGTTAATACTTAATCCAGCATCATCAGGCCAGCATGTTTTTGCACATAACTGGATTTTCTCTCTGTGAAAATGAATATTTAGAGTACCAAACTCTTTTTTGTAAAAGATGTTTTTTACCTTTCAAAATGTATTCCTCCTAGGAGTATCTAGGAACGATAAGAACTATTATCCACACTGTCAGACACAGCTGATATGTTGGTTGTTTGTTTTTACATCTTGGCTGTGAAGGCTAACTGACTGGTTGGATGTGGGAAGGAGGAGCAATGTTTCAGGAAATGGTGATGTAACAGCAAAAAAGATCTCAATAAAAAGATTTTTTTTTGTTTTTAAAATTGTGTGTTAAGACTCAGTGAGATATTGACTGGGAACGTCAATAAAATGAATCATTTTAAGTGCCCAAGAACCATTTATGATTATTGTGAGCCTTCAGAGGCCTTCTGTTAGTTGAGCCTCTCTTCCAGAGAATTAAGAAAAGTTAGGGTTTTCAGAAGGCTGGCCTTTAAATAAGTGGGACACTGCTGAACTTGGGATCTTTGAGGTGGGGAAGACCTTAACCCAAGCTCTTCTGCCTATAGTCTATAAAAGCCACTCTGTACATTCCTGAGGTCAACCAGCCTCTCCATTTATGAAAAGTTCACTCCTTATGAAGATGGAAAAATCAGCTCCTGCTTCTTCATGACTATCATTTAATATTTGGAAGCAGCAATCATCTCTCCTGTTAGTTTTCTTTTTTTTTTTTTTTCTTGAGGCTGGGCTTAAGTGACTTGCCCAGGGTCACACAGCTAGGAAGTGTTAATGTCTGAGATCACATTTTAACTCGGATCCTCCTGACTCTAGGGCTGGTGCTCTATCCACTGCACCAATTAGCTGCCCCACTCTGTTAGTTTTCTAACCTAAATTCTTATGGGCTAGATTGTATGCATGACTGGCCCAGTATCCGTTTGGAACTCACCAAAGATGTGTACCTTCTCTCTTTTACCATAGGTGACAGATTTTCATTTTCCTTCACCTTAATGGGCATTTCTGCTATGTGCTAATCACTGGCCTTGGGATATAAAGGAGTATAGGAATCAGGAAGACATGAATTCAAATCCTGCCTCACACACTGTGACCCTAGGCAAATCAGCTCACCACTTTAAGCCTCAGTTTTCTGATCTACAAAATAGGAATAATAACAGTACCTTTCAGGTTTATATCAAAACCCTTCGCAAATTTTAATTTGCTGTACAGATGCTAACTACCAAAAGACAAAAAACAAATAGCCCCATGACCTGAAGAAGCTTACATTGTGTTGGAGCCTATATTTGATTCTTTTTGGGATCATAGTATATGCTTAATTTGTG
The DNA here is from genome assembly GCF_048593235.1 of Sminthopsis crassicaudata. Classification (NCBI taxonomy): domain Eukaryota; kingdom Metazoa; phylum Chordata; class Mammalia; order Dasyuromorphia; family Dasyuridae; genus Sminthopsis; species Sminthopsis crassicaudata. Next base: position 293,032,003 of record NC_133621.1, read on the forward strand.
TAAGTGGAACTTTTTTTAAAAAGAATTTTGTCTTTTTCCAGTTAAATTTAAAACAAATTTTTTTAACATTTGTTTTTAAAACTTTGAGTTCCAGATTCTCTTCCTCCCCACCTCTACCCTTCATTAAGGCACATGTGAAGTGATAGAAAACATTTCTATAAAAATCATGTTGTGAAAGAAATAGATCTCAACCCCCCCCCCCAAAAAAAAAAAAAAACCTTAAGAAAGATAGTTAGGGGGAAAAAAAAAACCATAAAGGGTATGCGTCAATCTGTATTCAGACACAATCAGTTCTTTCTCTGGGTATGGATAGCATTTTTTAAATCCTTAATCCTAAATTCTTCAGAGTAGTTGTAGATCTGAGAATAGCAAAGTCATTCATAGCTGATCATCCTACATTACTATATTACTTTGTACACAGTACATTTCACTTCGATTAAGTTTGTGGAGGAACTTACAGGTTTTTCTGAGAGCATCCTGCTCATCATTTCCCATGGAACAATAATATTCCATCATAATCACATATCATGGTTTATTCAGTCATTCCCCAATTGATGGGCATCCCCCAATTTCCAATTTTTGCCAAGAAGAGAGCTGTTTATAAATATAAATCCTTTTCCTTTTAAAAAAAATCTCTTTTGGGATTCATGCCTAATAGTAGTATTGTTAGGTCAAAGGAGATGCATGATTTTATAGCCCTTTGGTCATATTTCATATTTTATTCTTGTGCGTTTTGTGACATTTTTTTATCATTTGGCCCAGTTATATATCACCTTAGTAGATAATACTTTTAAAAATCACCTTCAGCAGATCTCATCATTGGAAAAAAGCCTTCTTTTATATTCTTTTCCAAGAAAAGCTGTTAAACTTCCAAAACATAAATTAGTTGAAGACCAAAAAGGATTTATCAGAAGTAGAATGGAAATTTTAAAAAACAAGCAGATTTTTCATATAGCAGTTTATTCAAGCAGAAGAGGGAAGCAGCAGCAGAGGCACCAAGATTTACTCTATTATAAACAAACCCAATTAAAAGTTTTATTTTTTTTTAAATATTTTATTTTATTTTTATTAAAAGAGCACCAATCCTCCCGGTGAGTAGGAAGAGGTACTGATAACTATCCTCTGTGAACTTTTATCCAAGAGGACGTGGTACTGCTTTCAGATATCTAAAGGACTATTGCATAGAAGACAGAAGAGACTCATCTCAAGTTTAAATCTAGAGCTGGAGTCCTTTTTGTAAATGAGGAAAGTGAGAAATAATTCACCCAGCTTCACGGAAGTGGATAGAAAATCCATCTCCAAATCCAGCACGCTTAACCTGTTACTGGTGCTGTTCTGCCTCGTTGGGCCTTTGTTTCAGGACAAAAGCAGAAATGCCAAGGTTTGGAGAAAGCTGCTTTGCAAAAATGATGAGGAAAGTGGTAGAGGGTGGAGGAAAATGTTTGCCTGAAGCAGCCGGTCATTGCCTTCTGACATCAAAGTGAAACCTGTTCTCAGCCACTGGAGCCGATGGAACAGTTTCTCGGAGCCAACAGAACCAGCCTTCAAAATGCTTCCATGTGGCTGAAGTCAAGGAAAGAATAAAAAGGGCCTGATTGGGTGCTACATCATGGAATCGTTTTCAGCTGTTCCAGAATTTTTGGGGGCCCAACACCTTTATCTTCAGTAATGAGTCACACTAGGTGATAAGTATTATAGGCTCTGGATGGGCCCTTCCATTTCTTGGCAGTCTGAGTAACAGAGAAGCCCGTTTTTGAGAGCCCTATAAATAATTCAGTTGTGAAACTAACTGATGGTCAGAAAAGTGACTGTAAAAGTAGCACCTCTTTTACCGTCCATATTTACTCCATATGTGGCTTGTGAACAGTTGGTTTCGTTTGCTGACCAAAAGTAGGTTTTTATTGCCTTGGGCCCCACTGGTGGTGGGGAAAATGAGCCGAATCCTAAAGAGGCAGTTGGAAGAAAGCAAGCGGTGATTGGAGGCCGTATGTTGTTTGTGACGGAAGCCAACCTTCTAATTTGGGTTTCAGGTACAGACCTCATATGGCAATTAGAAGAATAGCACTTTTGCAAGTTAACCCTAATATGATCAGGATGTCACAGAAGAATTGAATCCAGACCAATCTGAAATTCTCATTTTTTACCCCTAGTTTTAAAGACCCCACTGGAAAGGGCAGAAGCTACGAAATGTTTTTAAAAACAGTGCAAAAGCCCTTTTCTCTGCATGCTTTGATACCTTAATGGAAACATGGTCTTATTTATAAATACACTAACCATTGGGACAAATCACAGCCCATCGACATCTTATACTAGACAGTTCATTCGCGTTGATGTCCTTCCATAAATCTTCCTTATTCTTGAATGTATTGGAGGCCATCCTCTGAGTCATTTAACTTTTTGTAAATTGGAGAGGTATTCAATCTCCTACAGGAAATCTTCCCCATCCTAATCCCTTTGTTTACCTCTGTTGATTATTTCCAATTTATCCTATCCTTTTGTACATAGTTGTTTGAATGCTAGCTGTCCCATTAGAGTGTGAGCTTCTAAAGGACAAGAAATGCCTTTTGCCTCTCAGCTTTTACTGCTCAGTTCTTAGCACGATGCCCGGCACATTACTGCTTAATAAATACTTATTGTATTGTATAGGTGTATTTGCCCAGAAACTGCAAAACCACGTCAAAGGGTAAGAACATTTAAGTCACTTATCTCATATAATTTCCAAATTGTTTTCTCAAATGGTTGAACCAATTCACAGCTCCATGAAAAGTGTATTACTAGTATATCTGTCTTTCCACAGTTCTTTCAATGTTGATTGTTACAATTTTTTCTTACATATGACAATTTTCAGGGAAGAGGGGGTAAAGCAGGAAAATTGTTTTAATTTGCAATTCTTTTAGTTATATAGAATGTGTTTTAATGTTTTTTTGAGAATTTGTGAGTATTCCTTGGAAAATAATTTGTTTATATCATTTGGCCCCTTATTGTAATTTTATATATCTTATATTCTCATTTGTCAACTGTTTCATATCTTAGATGTCAAAGCTTAACAGTGATACCTTAAATTTTGCTTTATTTCATCATATCTATCATTTGTACTAATGCTTTTATTATTTTATCATCAAAAACAGTTGTCATTTGTTTTTTTATGACTATCTGTTAATTAATGATTATTGTCCCTAGTTTTGTTTTTCTGGCCTTTTTGGTGGGCTTGGGAAGAGAAGAAAGTGGGGGCGGGGAAATTCAGAACTGAAAATTAAGAAAAGAGTTGGTTGTTGTTGTTCACTCATTTCCAACTCTGTGACCCCATTTAGTGGTTTCTGGGCAGAGGTAATGGAATGGTTTGTCATTTCCTTCTCTATCTCATTTGACAAATGAGGAAACTGAGACGAACAGGGTGAAGTGACTTGCCCAGGGACACACAACTAGTAAGTGTCTGAGGCCAGATTTGAACTTAGGGAATGAATCTGATTACAGGCCTGGCACTCTATCCTCATCACCCAAGAAAAGAGGATTAAGCCATTTATGATGATTGTACTGTCTTTTCTTCCTGCTGTCCTTTGATTTATTTTTTTAAGTGATCTGGCCTTTTATATTCCCATATCCATTGGGTGCTTGTGGTACTACATAAGGGGCTAGCCTAAAATTTCTTCTAAACTGCTTTCCAATTTTCTCAATAATTCACCTATTGAGCCAAAATCTAGCTCAGTGTGAATTTCCTAAATTGGTCCTAGCTTTTCCATTCAATACCAAGAAAAATGAGTCCAATCTCCATCCCATGTAATAATCCTTAAAGTAATTGGAGAGTTATCATGTCCAATGTCTTCTGTTTTCTTGGCTAAACATTCACAGTTCTTTCACAAAGTCTAAAAGATCTAATCAACAAACAATTATTTCAGCTCTACAATGTGCAAAGACAATCTCAAAGAGCTCACAATCCAATAAAGGAAGACAACATATAAAAAGAAGCTTGAAAAGGTGTTTGGAGGAGGGCGTGTTTGATTCAGAAGCCGTATGAATCCTGAAGCTAATGTTGGGGGTTAAGGGATGGTCTGACAAGATGTGCATTAAGAGTTGACTGTATCTTTCAGGAGGGTATCTGGAGATAATAAAGTCAAAGAGAGTAGACAAATAGGAAAAGATGATATAAATTCCCTTAGTTCCCTCCTTAATTGGTGGAGGATCTGGAAGAAGCCCTCCAATGTTCATCCCTTACCTTTTCTAATCAGAGTAAAAAAAAGAAACCCTAAGGGTGGAAGTGCTGAGGAGATGTGTTTCAAAAGTGATTTCATTTTGGAAAATGGTAAGTATTTGGAGATCATAAATTCAGAAGAGAAATGATGATGTGAATTCCCTAGATATTTACCAGTCAGAGCTTTAATTATCCCTGTGGTTCTTCTCTGAAAGAAAATGGACTCAAAGTATCATTAAATCAATGAGAATTTGGTTAGCACCTATTATGTACAAGGGATTGTATTATGGCATAATGAAAAACTTCCATTTTACTGAGATGATCAATGTCCTTTCTAAAATGGGGCACTAGGAACTGAACCCAATAGTCTAGATAACATTTAACATTTGTAAAGAGTTTTACATATATTATCTCATTTGATCCTAATAACAACCCTCTAAGGTAGATGCCATTATTATCTACATTTCACAGGTGGAGAAACTGAGGCAGAGAGGTTAAATGACTTGCCCACATCGTATAGCTAGATCTGGAGACAGGATTTGAATTCATCTTCCTGACTCCAAGATCCACACTTCAGTCACTGCACCACCTGCCAGCCTCCCAGATGTAAGCTGACATGACCAAAGTGTATTGGAATTAATATTTCTTGTTCGGGATACTAATTCATTAATGCATCTTAAGATAGTATTAGCTTCTTGTTCAGTCACATCATACTTCTGAGTTGGATAGAAAGATTAGGAGATTAGAGAAGGACTTGAATCAATAATGAAGTAACTTAGATAGATCTATACTAGTAAAGTAAGTCAGAAGTTGAATTTAAAGAAAAAATACTGAGATTTTGTTTTTTTATTTTTTTTAATAGGGTTTTTACTTTTCCAAATACATGCAAAAATAGTTTCTGCATTCATTCATCTTTGTAAAAGCTTGCGTTCACATTTTTCTCCCTTTCCCCTCCACAAAATATGAGTTAAACATGTGCAATTATTCTAAACAAACTTCCATAGAAAAGTCAGCTCAAAAGGGGGAAAAATGAGAAAGAAAAAGCAAACGACAACAAAAGGTGAAAATACTCTTTTTTGATCCACATTCAGTTTCCATAGTTCTCTCTCTGGATGCAGATGGCCCTTTTCATCATGTCTATTGGAATTGCCCTGAATCATCTCATTGTTAACAATTAAAAGAGTCAAGTCCATCCCAGTTGATCATCACATAATCTTCTTGTTGCCGTGTACAATGTTCTCTTGGTTCTGTTCATTTCACTCAGCTTCAGTTCGTATAAGTCTTTCAGGCTTTTCTGAAATCAGCCTGCTCATCATTTCTTATGGAATAATAATATTGTTACATTCGTATACCATAACTTAATCCACCCTTCCCCAACTGATGGGCACCCACTCGATACTGAGATTTTGAAGGAGAACAATCTTCCTAACAAGATAATGGAAATTCTGTTTCAGGGCTGAAAGAGAAAGAATCAGAGATAAGGTGATATCAACAGAGTAAAAAAGATGAAATAAGAAGTAAGCTCTGAAGAGATAGATTCAAGAGAAGATACTTAGAAAGGTAAGGAGGTAAAGATTAGTGGAATCATAGAAGGGGTAAGTAAATTGATGGAGACATTAGTAGGTGGGCATCTTGGGGAAAGTAATTGGATTATGGTGAAATGCTGAAGAAGAGGTCATTAGGGCTGTGATTGTTGAGCCAAAGGAAAGGAGTTTGAAAAGTTGGTGAATTATCAAGAGGTGATAACTTTTGACAATTAAGTCAAATAATTTAATTAATTTAGATTAAATTTAATTAAATTAAGATAATTTTGACTATTAAGGTTAAGGTGTAAACACCTACAAGTATTTTTTTAAACTTAGACCTAAAATCTCAACCATTTTGGAGAATAGAGAAAACTGTTTTGAACTGCATTAAATGTGTTCCAAGCATTCTCTGAAATCCCTCTTGGAAAAAGAGAAGAGAGTTGAAGAATTTTTTTTCCACTTTTAAAGATGTAAGAGAGAATGAAGTATTCCTAAAGAAGACAGAAGACTTCAGTAGGCAAGTGGTGGGAAGATAACATTTGAAGGGAAAGAGGGAAATGACCCTTATTAGAATGATGGAGAATAGAAGAATGGAATGGGGGAGGGAGGGAAAAGGACAACTGTAAAATTAGAGCTTAAAAGAATTAAGCTTCTTCCTAAAGAGGAGAGAACTCCATGCTTAAAGCAAGGTGAAAAAAGCCAGTAACCAAGAATAGTAGGTTAGAACCCTAGAAGATGTCCGATGAGAGGTCATCTAGGAAATCGGTCAGAGGAAGGAGAGAACAGGCTGAGTAGTTAGAGATTCCTTGTTTGAGGTACTAAAGTAGCTATTTGTTGTCCTGATCATAAAAATTGAGAGGTCTGAGATCTTCTCAGGAAATGTCTCCAAGATATGAGAACGTTCTAAAATTTATCAAAATAGAGAATAGCTGCTGACTTGTGGAAGTTCAGATGGAAACAAAGGATACTTCCAGGAGGAACCTAACAATACTGCCAACAACAATGACATCTTGGGTAAGAAACTAAAAACCAATATAGTACAGATTGTTTTGTTCACTGTCGCCCATTTAAAAAAAAATTTAAAAAAGGATGCACAAGAGAAAATTTAATTTGGGAAGTGAAGAGCTGACTGGTGATTTCTAAGAATGGGATTTGGATTTCCAGATTTCAACTTACAATGGGAAGATAATAGATTCCTTACCAGAGATGTAGTAGACCTAACAAAGACTGGTGATGATGTGTTTGCCAGGTGTCTTGCATCTAAAGGACTTTAAACTAAAAGGAATGGGAGAGCATTGTCTATTTATAGCATGACACCTTCCCCTCCCCAACTTAGATACCGTAGAGAGCAACCGACAAGAAGAAAGACAAATAAAGTTATGGAGACAACCTGAAATTATGAGACAGAATCTAACTAAAGAGCCCAAATTTTAGATGACAAACAAGGGGACCACAGAAGACAAATTGGATGACACAGTTGCCCCTGCAACTTACTGGGATAAATCTCAAGGCTGGATCATCCCTGTGAATGTTTCTATTCTATTCCAAGGCAATGAGGTTGATAAAAATCGAGGAAAGAGGTGTGGGGGAGAACTATTGCAGGTCAAGATCGGATCCTCATGAAGAAATCTAGGAACCAGAATTTGGGTGAAGGTCAAAGGAAGGAGAAAAAAGTTATTTTTGTTTTGGGCATGAATGACAGGCTACCTGAACCAAAAAAATAAAAAATAGATGAGTTTAGATTAAAGATTACAAGTTTGACACAAAGGCAAGATATAGGATCGGAGGGTCTTAAACTCCTGTCAACAGCAGAACAATTACTGATATCTTGGCTTGCCTCAGTGATAATTTTATTCTTCCCCCAACAAGGAGGAATTCTGTTCTGGATTTTAGTCTCAATAACATGGAAGAACTGGTTGCTAAGGTGGGGGTGATAGGAGTTTTGAGGGATAGTGATACTCCAGCCTGGGATTTCTGATAGGGGAAAGGAAATTCAAGCATCCACTGATGTGTCCTAGGTTTTAAGAAAGAAGATTTCAAACTTCAAAGCTTCCCCGTGAAAATATAGGTAAAGGAAAGCAATCTGGAAGGAATGGGAGGTGCTCCCATTTTGGAGGAAATTTTGGATACAAAGGGAAACCATTTGAATGAAGTAGAAAAACAGTTTTTGGCTGAAGAAATTGGCTGATGACATTCAATTTAGATTTAAATGAAGAATGTAGAGAATATGGAACATGGCCAGGTAAGAAAAAATGAATATGATTGTGGTATGCTCCTATAAAAATATTATCAGGAATGCTGAAATTAAGGACAAAAGGATTTTAAAATTAAATCGGTAGAGAACAGAAAATCAATGAAGAGGACATTACTTGGGGTGGGTAGGAGGATAATAACTGACAACCTAGAGAAAGCAGAATTGTTCAGTCCTTATTTTATTTGTTTTCTTGGCAAAGGTGAACTCTCCTTACCCTGAGAATGATAGAACAAAAGTGACTACCAGGGAGTTGAAGCCCAGGATAAGTAGAAACAGTTAATAGACTGCTTAGCTGCTCTTGATGAATTCAAGACATTTGGCCCAGGTGAATTTCATCCTGAGATCCCAAGGCCTGATAAATGAGATTTGCTGATCCATGGTCCATGATGTTTGAAAGATCATGGAAAAGGGGTGAGTGACCACAAGATTACAGGAGGGCAAAGGAAACACTGATATTAAAAATCATACTAATAAATAAATAAACAAACAAATACATAAATAGAAGATAATAATAATAATAATAGGAATGAAGCAATCTTGATTTTAGTTTTCATGAAAATTGTAGAATAGATCACAAAATGAGGCAGCCAGATGGCACAGTGGATAGAGCACCAGGTCTAGAGTCAAGAGGACCTGAATTCAGATCTGACCTTAGAAGTTTAACACTTATCTAGCTGTGTGACTCTGGGCAATTCACTTATGCCCAATTGCCTTGCCCCAAAAAAGTATTAATAAAATAAAATAAAACTACCAAAGAGATGATTAATGAGCTTCCAAAAATGAAAGTAATGATTACAAAGAGCTAACATAATTTCATCAAAGATCAAGATAGAAAGCCCTCTTGACAAGATTACTAAAGTCATCAAGTTATCTTGGAAATTTGATCAAGTTACCCCATAGTACACAGAGAAGTATGGATTAGATAATAATAAAACTAGAGGGATTTAAAAATAAAAAAAAGAGAGAGACAGATACAGAGACATGGATTCCAGGAATAGGGAAACAACAGTCTTCCTGAATTCTGTACTCATCCGTACCTGGAGATTTGTGTTCAGTTCTGGGTTCCATGCTTTAGGACTGGGAGAATGACCTTAATGACAACAGGATAACGAAGGGAGTTAAATGAATGGTACCAACACTAGAATGATCAGATGACGTGTAAGAGGAATTTGTGTAAGGAGGAATCTTCTGGCTTATGTGCAAAGAAAAAAGTCTTCTCTGGAAAATTCCAGGACTTACACGTTTAGCAGACACTCACATCCATAGAAACAGTCATTGGTAATTAGGGAGCCGCCCAGAGATCTGAGGCAGACGCCAGCACATGAAACAGAAAGGGCCTGTGAAGATTATCTCTTTCTATCTCTGAGTTATGGGAAGTAGAGGCTGCACTCTTCCTGTGTCCAATCTGGTCTGAACTTTTCAGGCTGAGAGCTAGCTCCCAGGGCCTTTTACACATTAGAGTTTGGAAGCTTACTTATCCCCTTCTCATAAAAAAAAAAAGTCACCCTTGATTCTAGATAGATGTCTGTTTTCTGCAATACTCATGTAGAGCAGCCTAAGAGCTGTGCCCCTTACCACAAAAGAACTCCAGCTCTGGACTCCCATGAACCAAGTTCAGTCTGAGGGAAGCCTCAGTGCAAAGAGAGTTGACTTTACCTGTTTCATCTCTTACTCTCTTGTCTCATGTTGGAGTCCAGGGAAAATTTTGTTTAAAAAAAAAACCACCTTAAATATAATTCATATCTAAAGTCTTCTCAAAACTTCTAGAAAAATACTCATTATACAAAAAGACTGGTATCAGTCTTAAGACAGCTCTACTGTGGAATAATTGTTTAAAACACGAGTCAAATTATACATTCACACATACTTAAAACACGGAACTCATATCCATTACTTCTATTATACTTTCCCAGTAGATTGTAGTTTTCATGCTACAAGATGATTTCATCAATGTTCATCTCTTGTGAGAAATATAGCTGCAGGAAGCAACCCTCTCCTCCCCACAATCAAATCAAAGGAACTTAGAGCCTCTCGTGTTCATGAGGTAGCCACCCAACATACATTTCATTGTTTGGTCGACCAAGTGTGTGGTCGTTGCTTGGGGGGGGGTGGAAGAGAGAAAGAAGAAAAATCTCTTCTTGCTAGAAGTCTAAGAGAGAACTTGTGTTGGCCATGTTCCACCAGAAAAGTCATCTCAGGAGTGGAAGCCATTTCTGTCCACAGAGTGGGTTCTCTTGGGGTCTATCAGAGGGTTTAAGGGACCAATCAGCTCTCCCTGGTCTTCTTTGCCCCATAGAAAAGAGCCAGTAAGAAATAGATCAGTAAGATCAGTAAGATAGTTGATCAGTAGAATAGGTTAGGTTTATGGAACAAAAGATAGTTTGACAAACCCAAAGACCCCACCTTTAGGGACAAGAATTCACTATTTGCCAAAAACAGCTTGGAAAATTGGAAACTAGAATGACAGAAACTAGGCCTTGACCCACACTTAACACCATATACCAAGATAATATCAAAATGGGTCCATGATCTAGGCATAAAGAATGAGATTATAATTAAATTAGAAGAACATAAGATAGTTTATCCCTCAGACCTCAGAGAAGGAAGGAATTTGTGACCAAACAAGACCTAGAGATCATTATTGATCACAAAATAGAAAATTTTGCTTATATCAAATTGGAAAGCTTTTGTACAAACAAAATTAATGCAGACAAGATTAGAAAGGAAGCAATAAACTGGGAAAACATTTTTACAGTCAAAGTTTCTCATAAAGGCCTCATTTCCAAAATAGAGAATTGACTCAAATTTATAAGAAATCAAACCATTCTCCAATTGATAAATGGTCAAAGGATATGAACAGACAACTTTCAGATGAAGAAATTGAAGCCATTTCTTGGTTATATGAAAAGGTGCTCCAAATCATTGTTGATCAAAGAAATGAAAATTAAGACAACTCTGAGATACCACTACCCACCTGTCAGATTGACTAAGATGACAGGAAAAGATAATGATGAATGTTGGAGGGGCTGTGGGAAAACTGGGACACTTATACATTGTTGGTGGAGTTGTGAAAGAATCCAACCATTCTGGAAAGCAATCTGAAACTATGCTCAAACAGTTTTCAAACTGTGCATATCCTTTGATCCAGCAGTGTCTCTACTGGTTCTGTATCCCAAAGAGATCTTAAAGAAGGGAAAGGGACCCACCCACATGTGCAAAAATGTTTGTGGCAGCCCTTTGTGCCTATCAGTTGGGGAATGCCTTAACAAGTTGTGGTATATGAATGTTACGGAATATTATTGTTCTGTAAGAAACAACCAGCAGGATGATTTCAGAGACACCTGGAGAGACATGAACTGATGCTGAGTGAAATGAGCAGGACCAGGAGATCATTATACACGGCAACAACAAGATTATATAATGATCAACTCTGATGGCTGTGTCTCTCTTCAACAATGAGATGAACCAAATCAGTTCCAATTGTTCAGAAATGAATTGTTCAGCTACACCCAGAGAACTATGGGAAATGAGTGTAGACCACAACAGAGCATTTCCACTTTTTCTATTATTGTTTGCTTGCATTTTTGTTTTCCATTTTTTTTTTACCATCTTTCTAGATCTGATCTTTCTTGAACAGCAAGGTAACTATATAAATATGTATACATATATTGTATTTAACATATACTTTAACATGTTTAACATGTATGGGACTACCTGCCATCTAGGGGAGGAAGTGGGGGAAAGAGGGGAAAAGTTGAAGTTTTGCAAGGGTCAATGTTGAAAAACTACCCATGCATATGTTTTGTAAATAAAAAGCTACAATTTTTAAAAAAGAAGAAAGAAAGAAAGAAAAAGAAAAGAGCCAGAGCATTTGTAGCCTTCCCTAGGAATCAAAGTGCACACACCTAGCTCCATGTCAAGAGCTCCAATCTCCTTCCTTTAAATGTAATAAAGTCTAGAATGGTTCTATGTGTCTTTAAAGGGGCAGTCTCCCTCTGAATTATGGAATTGGGTCTTTCCATGAAAAATAACTTCAATCTTTTCAAGGAGAGCTTTCTGTCCCCATACCCCATACCTCATTCTTGAGTCAGATATGAAAACATTGTGGAAAAGAGCCCAGAATCATTCAATAACGATCCTATTACAAAAGGATACTAGTTCACAGATTGTTCCTCCAGTGTCTCATGGTATGAAGCTAACCCCTGTGCCCAGGACATCTTAGGGAGGACCTGTGATTTCACAGATATGAAACTTCTAGGGTGTAAATAGCCCTTCATGATAACATAATTGCACTTCATTTACAACGTATTATCTTAGAGAGTTGCTTGGGGGTTCTGAGAGATTCAGTGACCTACTATTGCTACTACTACTACTACTACTACTACCACCACCACTACTACTACTACTACTACCACAATACCACCACTACTATTACTAGCTTTTACATAGCTCCTTAAGATTTTCAAAGTAGTTTATCCATATTTTATTTGAACTTCCTTATAATTTTTTTCATTATTATATCCATTTTACTGGTCAGAAAATTGAGGGTGAGACGTTAAAGGTACCTAATGTCACCCAGCTAATAAGTGAGGGAGACAGACCTCTGATCTCCTTGACTCTACACTTTTATACCAGTCTCTATCAGATGAAAAATGTAATAGTGTCTACAGGAAACAATAGGTAGATCAGTTTAGCTAGAATGCAAAATCACCTTTAAAAAGCACCTTTAACGTTAATATTTCTGAATGACCCAGAACCTTCTCCTGAAAAGTTAGAAGCATCACATTTTCAATAACTACGATGTGGTTTTATGAATAGTATGAGATTTTGGTTATTCCTGCTTTTGCCTTCCAGTGTGGAAAAAGTGATTATTTTTATTTTATGTCTTCTAATAAGTAAGTGTCATGATCATTCTTGCTTTTGCCTTTTTAATTATTTTATGCCTAAGATTAAAAAAAAATTAACTATGATGGTGAAATAGAATTTCTCCATTACTTTTCTTGTCTTTTAAGGACATTTTGATTCAGAACATAAAGAGTTTAAATGAGGGCATCATGCTATCATCATGGGCTTAAACTATACCCCAACTGCTTCCTAAAGTCGGAGTTTCCAGTGTCCCCAAAGTCGGAGTTTCCCATCACATGAGTTCAGTTAAATCAAGAACAAAGTACCCAACCTTGGAATGTCTCCATTTCTTGCCTTTGTTCTATTTTTCCTTTCTCCTTGCCTAGACGCCCAATCCAACAAACATTTATTAAGAATCCACAAGCACTGTGCTAGGTGCTAGGAATACAATTAGTAAAAAGAAAAGCAGTTCTTGCCTTCAACAAGCTTGTGGTTTAAAAACAGAGACAAAGGTAAAAAGAGGCAGGAAAGCAAGGGAGAGGAAGAGGGACACATGAGGAATTGAAACAGGGCAGCACAGGCAAAATGTAAGGAGCTGAGTATTCAAGTTCTGCCCTCTATAAAGGAAGGCATTGGGAGGAGTTTGGTACTTCACCCTCCATCCCTCCAATCAGGAAAGGAAAGTGTTGTCAATGGTGCTTGAGTGAGGAGCATGATGGTGAGTTTAAAAGTCATTAATTTATCTAGGGAGGAGCATCCTATCTATAGGACTGAAACCAGAAAATCCAAGGTAATCCCAATAAACTTTGAATAGAAAAAGTCATCTGCATCTAGGAAAAAAAAATATGGAGATTGAATGTAAATCAACACATGCTATGTTCACTTCTTTTTTCTGGGTTTGTTTTTCCCTCTCCCATGCTTTTTCTCCTTTTGTTCTGATTTTTCTCTCCCAACATGTCTCATAAAGAAATTTGTACCTTAAAAAATTCATATACATGCATAGGCAGAAAAAAATAAAATAATAAAGAAATAAAGAAATCATGCAGGGCAGCAGATACAAAGTGAAGGTCCACCTGCCTCACTTTACCTGCATTTCCCCCCTACTAAAGTAGCTCTGATCTAGTGTCACAGAATTATAGATTTAGAAGTATACATCACCTCATAGATCTTTGTTCCAATCTCCTTCATTTTACAGAAGAGGAAACGGGTTGAGAAAAGGCACTCAATTTTTCCAAGGCATTAATAGCAGGCCCTGATTTCCAAATCCAGTGACCTTTTTGCTATCCCATATTTGCTTAAGGTCCCAGGCTCTTCCTTTTCTCAGCTTTAATAAATGGACTCAGATTTTCAGATCTGAACTAGGTGGCAGGAAAGCTGCTTTTGAGGAGCTCAAAAAGGGGAGATACTTGCTACAGAACTGATCAAGATCTCAAATTTTTTTCCTTATTAATGGGAAGATTGAAAGTGTGTGTTAATACTGAGATCCATTTTCAGAAACGTGTGATCTTACACTATTGTAGAAAATATAATACGAAGTCACACAATAAGCCAGGAAGACAAGGCTGTGGATTTGATCCAGTATGAGTCACCAGAGAAACCTTGGTTACCTCAGGCATTCTGGATGCTATCCCTTTCTGCTTAGATCACTTTTATTGAAGTAAAATAACAATGACAACAAGGATTTATTAAGTGCCTATGGTGGGCAAGGCACTCTCCTAGGCTGTGGGACTACAAAAACTAAAACCAAGGGAAAAAAATCTCAGACTTTCTCTTCCAGAACATTTTACTTCATAGGAGACATGTACACAACGAAATAAATGCAGAACAATTTGAAGAAAGGCCTTAGATTGTCTATATGTAATCACACGACTGACTTGAGTACAAATCAAAATTACTACAGAGCTAGAAGGAAAAAGAAAAAGAAGGAAAGTATATATCTCTGAAATAGCATAATTCTGACTTTCAAAATGGTGAATGATTAAGGGTAGGATTTTGAATAGAAAAAAGGACATAGGTGTTTTATAATAATTTCATGGATTGTTTTAGGTGATTTAAATCAATTGCCCTGAAGATTAGGCCAAAAGGGCCGAAAAAGCTCTTTCAAAACCATCGGTTTAAAAAAAATAAAAAACAAAACCAAAAAACAAAAAAATAAATAAACCATTGGTTTAAATGTAAAATGAAGACTAGTAGCTGCTCCAGACAATGCTGTTTGACAACTCCCTTGTAAAATCTTATTAAAAATCTTATGGAAGATTTATGAATTGCTTCATAAAGCAGAGAGAAATGGGGAATAAAGCTACTTTAAAGAAAGTTTGGCTGGAGATCCAATTAAGCCAAAATCTTTCTGAGGGCATTTTAACATGTACATAGAAGAAATAGGACCAAGGCCTAACATTGTAGTTTGTTAATATACAAATGGAATGAAAGAGAATGAATATAGAAGATGAATTAGACAAACAGACACATAGAGATGATCCATGCTGGGAGTAAGGTATTTGTGAAGATGATGGGAAGGGACCAAGTCACAAAGTATCTAAAGTAGAGAATAACATTAAACAAAAGGCATGAAAAAAATCAGTCTTAATATGAAAAAATGACTGACCTTCCGTCTTTAGGAAATGTTTCTGAGAATCACAAATACACACACAGAATGCATTTTTGATGAGACAATAGGGAACAGACAGGTTTTTCACAATAGATATTACATCGTAGACCCCATATATACCATCACACAAATGAGTGAAAGACATGAAAAATACATATTCCCACTGTGCTTATTATTAGTTGTTTATAAAGGACAAATGGATTCAGGAAAGCAAAATACCACCTGAGGATCTCCTTCAAAAAATTATCTTCCATTCTTTTTTGTTATTGTTCAATCATTTTTCAGCTGAGTCCAACTCTTTGTGATTCTTTTGTGTGTGTGTGTGTGGGGGGGAGAATAGCTTTTATTCTCCAGTTCAGTTTGCAGATGAGGAAACTGAGGCAAACAGAGTTAGGTGACTTGTTTAGAGTCACAGCTAGTGAGACAAGCTTTGAACTCATGAAGCGGAGTGTTTCTGCTTCCAGTCCCAGTGCTGCCCCTTCCACCTTTCATTTCTACATCAATAGTATTCAAGATCCTTTGAAAGTTATAACAAAAGAGATATGACCTTGTTCAACCCTTTGATCATAAAAATCAGAAGTCATAAAACAGAACCACATGCTGACCAGAGGTGTTTACCATTGTCATGAAGGAGATCCAGTACAGGGAGTCCAACATGAAAGGGCATTCCCTATCAATGGCAAGGTCCTTCAGGTTGCATCATGCTACAACAATGTGGAGAGAAAGAGAGACAGAGAAAGAGATCCATGAGTACTCAGAAGAGCTTGGTCTGACTATCTACAGAAGAAAAAAAGTAGATTAAAATGTTAGTTATCCAAATTATGGCATGCAGTGAGATATGCAATGTAGAACAACTTATTCATTGATGGATATTTCTTGACTAGGGATGATGAACTGGGTGCAAAATTAAACAATATTCACTCTGAGGCTGGAAACCTCTTCTCTATGGGGACTTCAGGGGCTATTAAGCCCAACCTCACTTTACAGAAGAGGAACCAGAGGCTCAAAGACGTAAAAACAAGCCCAAAGTCACACAGGTGAGCATGAGAGGAAGAGTTCAAGCCCAGGTCCCATGATTACAAAGTCAATGTGATTTTTCCTATATCACTCTAGATCCTTCTGTGCTCTTTGCAGGGTTCTCAGGCACATCCTTCAGATTCCTCTATCCCTCATCCTTCCTACAAACAAAAGGCCAAACTCTATAGTCTCATCAAATCAGCCGAGGAACTCTTTTGTAATGGTTTTGGGGGAGACAGTTTAAGGATCAAGCACTGGCAGCCCCACCCCTTAAAGTCTCTGTCTCCCTCCTCCTCCCTGCCCTTTTATCCCATTCTTCCCTCCTTTTTTTGCTTCTCTCTCTTTGCTTCTCTGTGTCTCTCTCTGTCTCTGTCTCTGTTTCTCTGTGTCTCTGTCTTTTTGTCTCTGTCTGTCTCTTTCTGTCTCTCTGTCTCTCTCTCCTCCTCCTCCTCCTCCTTTTCTTCCTCCTCTCTCTGTCTCCTCCATGTACCTGTCTGTATCTGTCTCTGTCTCTCTCTGTTTTTCTCTGTGTCTGTGTATTTCCCTTCCCTCTTCTCTGTTTCTCTTTCTCTTTCTTTCTGTGTGAATGTCTGTCTTTCTATGTGTGTAACTCTCTTTCTCTGTGCCTGTCTCCTCTTTTCTTCCTCTCTCTGTTTCTTTTTTATTCTCTCTCCCTCCTTCCTCTCTCTCTCTCTCTCTCTCTCTCTCTCTCTCTCTCTCTCTCTCTCTCTCTCTCTCTCTCTCTCTCTCTCTCTTCCATGACTCTGTCATGTCATGTCAGGTCATTGTCTCTCTCTGTGCATCTGTATTTCTCTTTTCTCTCTTCTTTCTGTTTCTCTCTCTCCTTTTTTTCTGTCTGTCTCTGTCTCTTATGTATGTCTATCTGTCTCTGTCTCTCTCTGGGTATTTGTGTCTATCTCTCTGTTTCTGTCTCTCTGCCTGTCTCCTCGCTTCCTCCCCTCTCTGTTTCTCCTTTCTTCCCTCTTTCTCTTTCTTTCTTCTCCGCCTCTGTCTCTTGTATCTTTCTCTCTCTGTATACATTTCTCTCCTCTATTCTGTTTCCTTTCTTCCTTCTTTCTTTCTTTCTGTTTCTCTGTATGTGTATCTCTGCTTGTCTCTGTGTCTCTCTCCTCTCTTCTTTCTCTCTCTGTTTCTCCTTTCTTTTTTCTGTTTGTCTCTCTGTATTTCTCTCTCTCTCTCTCTCTCTCTCTCTCT
This sequence comes from Sminthopsis crassicaudata, assembly GCF_048593235.1. NCBI lineage: Eukaryota > Metazoa > Chordata > Mammalia > Dasyuromorphia > Dasyuridae > Sminthopsis > Sminthopsis crassicaudata. Next base: position 293,049,657 of record NC_133621.1, read on the forward strand.
CTCTCTCTCTCTCTCTCTCTCTCTCTCTCTCTCTCTCTCTCTCTCTCTCTCTCTCCCCCTCTCTCTCCTCTCTCTGTCTCTGTCTCTCTCTGTCTCTGTCTCTCTCTCTCTCTCTCTCTCTCTCTCTCTCTCTCTCTCTCTCTCACACACACACACACACACACACACACACACGCACACACACACACACACACACACACATATTATAAGTTGACTGTGAGAATCATAATATTAGCCTCCTTTCACATACAGACCCCCTAACTGCCACCCTGCCCCGCTCCCACAGTCTCCTTCCCTTCTTTCATAATTGACTTTGGAAAATGCCACAGGAATTGGCCGTTTCAGCTGTGGCCGATAGATAGTGACCGAAGTCTTGAAGAGGGGGTGGTGACTCTAAAGAAAAGAAGTTCTTATTTCCCAGCAATGGCTACTTGGCAATTTCCCTCAGATTTTCCACACTCTCATTTCTTGACTGAATGGGGTCAATCTTACCCCCGTCTTTTAAAAAAACACTCCCCTACTGCCCAAAGACACACCCAGCAAAAACCAATTACTGAGGGGAAAGCATTGAGTGACAATGGTTTTGTCTCTCTGCACATGGGGCATTTTCCCCTTCTTTTCTTCTTAAACAGTCTTTACCAGTTTGGCACCAAGACCAAACTTTAGCCCCCAGTCCCGTCCTCCCCTGCTGCCTCTGACACAAAGCCCTGATCACCTTTTCCACAGTTATCTTTTGGACTGACTCAGTTCATTAATGAGTGAATACATGAACCCGGATCCCTTCACCCTCACTAAGCCACGATCCGTCCAGAGCTCAAGTCCTATGTTGTGTCTGTTCTACTCATGGTCTGGGCAGGAGCCACAAATTAAATAGCAAAAATCATATTTAGCATTTATATTGCAATGTGAAGTTTGCAAAACATTTATACACAACTAAATACTATTCCTCCTATACTCAAGCACCAATGAGGAAGGGATCTGATCCCCAGAAATAAACCTGAGCTGAATAAGAAGCTTCAGTTCCATACCTGGGAAAACCTCTCCCACCTGAGTCTCCTGGAAGCTGACGAGATCTTGTATCTGCTAGAATGTGCCCATCTTTTAGACCTAGCTAAATTACAAAAAAATATTTCCTTCCCTCTTTTCCCACCCCAGGCTAGAAGCAGAAAATACCCACGTGGCACACCTGCCACCAATTATTTTTGAGGATGGGGATAGATACAGCCCTTTAGATTTGCCCCATTCCCCCACCAGTCCCATCACCCAACATGCAAATTGCCCTAAATTTCTGTACTACCAGATGACACTAGAAATGCTGGAAGGTTAGGGCACAAGCTGGAAGAGTTAGCCTTGTGACCCTTAAAAGAAATAACATATATTAATATAGTGCTTTAAACTATACAACTACACATCTATAAGCTATACAGCTACACATCAGGTAAGCAATATCATATTATTTGGGATAAAGAATTTGTTCAAAGTCATGTGACTCACTAAGTTTGAGGTTCTCCCTCCCCACACACACTTTATGGCCCTAATTCGAGGGCTTTCTCCTGGCACATCTATCATACCCATGACATCAAAGAGTTTAAAACTAAGATTCTTGAGCCAAACAAAAATTAAGCAAACACCTGCCAAAGTATCAATGATGGCTCACAAACTACCAAGGAAGTAGCTTAATGGGAGAAGATTGACTGTGGAGATCACATGTGGCTATTTCTACAGAAACTTGCTCCGGTTGTATGTTAGGGAGTAATGGGAGGCATTTTCTTGTAGATTTTCTGTCATGGTTGTTTCTTTTTCTTTTTTTCTTTCCTTTTTTTTCCTGAGGCAATTGGGGTTAAGTGACTTGCCCAGGGTCACACAGTTAGGAAGTATTAAGTGTCTGAAACCAAATTTGAACTCAGGTCCTCTTGACTTCAGGTCTGGTGCTCATGTCGTGGATGTTTCTACAGAAACTTGCTCTGGTTGTATGTTAGGGGGTAATGGGGGGCATTTTCTTGTAGATTTTCTATCACGGGACTAAAGTGGATCTCAGGCTATGTCAGTAATCCTGGGCTTTGGGGTTAGGGGATTGGGCCACTGGGGCTAGAGTTGTAGACAACAGGGCTGATGGAGGAAGAGAAAGGCCGTGCTGTGAAGTACAATGCATGCCATCATTGTCAGCACCTTGGTCAGGGCCAGCGTGAAAGCCAGAGGAGTGAGCTATCAGCACCAAAGCCAGGGACAGCTTTAAATCTCTCCCAGCTCAGTAATGGTTCACCATCACTAATTAGGTGTAGTGAGATGGGGGGAAAGAGCAATGAATGATGGACCATATTTTTTTTAAAAAGAAGAATGGACTTTACTACTGGTATTCATGGATCCATAACCAGCATAGAACCTCATAAGCAGCTTCAGACTCAAACTTAGACGAGCCTCTTGCGTAATGTAGCCACATCTTCATCATTCCCAAGAACCTCTTGTGACTGATCTTGTCTGTGTCTCTCCTGGATGCCAAACCTCGGGGAGGCAGCCAGGAGAACTGCATGCAGAACTCTGCCCCTGCTCCCCCTTCATCCTGAGGAAAACTGTTCCTGTGCAATGTGGCTACCATCTGCTATCAGCTATTCCTAGGATTTAAGCTAGACTCCATGCGCCATATTCCTCCAGGGATGATCTTCTTTCAAACACAGTAGTAGAGAATATCTTGTGGGGTGTGGGGTAGCTTACCCACAGAGGTGAGTCTATGGTGATCATGATGTCTGAGCCATCCCTGGCTACACCTCTGAGGGGCTCAACCTTGGCTAATGGCTTGAGGACCCCAGATATACCTGTCCATCTCTACCTTTCCTTTATCATCATCAAGACAATTTAGGATGCTCCTGCAGACTTTCAATCCAAATGCATAATCTCCCAAAGGCTTCTGCCTCTACCAGTGCTTTAGAGGCAAACTGGCAGCCACACGCTGTCATTTGGGAACAGCTGGAACCTTTCCAACCTCCATCACTTATGAGAGAGTAAGTGGAACCTTAAGTAATCATGGAGGGGGTCATGAAATCTTCAGGGTGGCCCTGATATTTTCAGAGCAGCTAGCTCTTTTCATTCTCAGGTCATTCACTGAGATCTTCTGTGGAGAGATCAGTATAGATCAAAATGAGGAGGAAGGCTCTACAACGTAATGAATTCATTCTATGTCTCCTGCCATTGGCTCGTTGAACTGCCAATACGCATCAGGCCAGACAGTGATTGAATAACAGCCAATTAAAACTTTCATTGACTGGCCTCAGACTGATAGACAGCTCGGCCAGCCAGTGATAATGTGGTTAGGGTTCCCTTTCCTCTCTGGAAGGTCTTGCTAGGAACAAGGAGTAGGGACCCAGAGCCACACTCTCAGGCTTGACTAGATTAGTTTGGGGGCAGTGTTCCATCCTTGTAAACTAAACAGGTTGAGCTACCACATTTTATTCATACCACCACCCACACATGCACATTAAGAGCATCCCTCCAGAGAATCTCATTTTTTTCCAGTCACAGAGAATGAGACATGTCTTCTCTGAAATAAAGTCAAAGGGGCTGACCCCATGGGGAAAACGCCTACTTTTAAACAAGGGAAGGGCATAGATTCAAAGGGGGAGCTCTTTGGGGGTATCCAATCCTGCTGCTTTTTTTCTCATCCCATTCACAGGGACACTGCTGTGATCATTTTTCAGCCTCCTTGAACCTCACATTATACACACACACACACACACACACACTCACATACACACACACATACACACTCACATACACATTCATACACACACACACACACTCACATACACACACATACACACACACTCACATACACTCATACACACACACACACACTCACATACACACACACACACACTCACATACACACACACACACACACACACACACTCACCATGTACTTTTCAATCTAGGAAGCCTAACCTCCTTGCTGTTCCCTACACTAGACACTTCCCACCTATAGGCATTTTCATTGGTTACTCTCCATGCCTAAAACCTCATAGCTCCTAGTTTCTCCAGCTTCCTTTAAATCTCAGCTAAAGTCCTATCTTCTACAGGAAGCCTTTCCCAATCTCTTTTCATACTAGTGCCTTCCCACAGTTCTTTTTCTCTAATTTATTCTGTTCATTGCTTAAAGGTATCAAACATGCAGATGAAGAATATCAAAAGCTTTGAGATCTTGAGCATTCCACAGAGATCAGTTAGTGGAGACACTGGATAGATGGAAGAAATCCATCTATCTAGGTGGTTGTGAAATTTTATCTTATCAGCTTCGTACACTCTTCTAGCTTCCTGAGATCTATTTGTATCCCAGTAGGGTCATCCTATATATCAGCTCCCATTTGCGTGCCATCTCACAGATTTGACAAACATACACCTACCTCTTTATCCAATATATATATATATATATATATATGTTTTGCTGACGCATTTAGGGTTAAGTGACTTGCCCAGGGTCACACAGCTAGGAAGAGTTAAGTGTATGAGGCTGGATTTGAACTCAGGTTCTCTTGAGTCCAGGGCCAGCTCACTATCCACTGTGCCATTTAACTGCCTTTTCAAAACATTTTCAAAACAAAACCTGTTTATTTTTTTAATAACACCAAAATTTTCTTCTTTATACTTCCCCTCCCCCTTCCCAAGGAACTATCCCATATAGCAAACAATATTTTAAAAAGAAAGAAAGAAAAAATCAGCAAAATCTATCAATCCCTTAGAAAAAGTCTAAAAATATATACAATTTACAATACTCATGGACTTCCCACCTTTACAAAAAAGTGGAGTAGATGTGTATATGTGTGGAGATGTTTCTTCTCGTAATTCTTCTTTTTGGATCTATGTTTATTCTTTGTAATTTTATAAGTAAATGGCCCCCATCTTCAGATCTAGTTTTCTTGCCCCTACTCTAATTGACCTATCAAATACATCGAAATACCCAGCACTTAAAACTTTTCGGTCCTCTTTATGTTCACAATCTCACTTGAGCCTCCCAACAAGCTGAATTCTGGATACTTTGGGCACTAATATCCCCATTTTACAGATGAAGAAACTGAGTCTAAGAAAGATTTGATGACTGGCCCATCATCACGTGGCTAGCACAGGGGTCAAATCTCCACGACCATGCCTTGAAATGTCTAGATGAGAACCAAGACTGTGTCTTTCTGGGATGTCATGCCTGCCCAAGGGCTTTAGGAAACAGCACTGCCAGCAGATCTCCTGCAGCTTCTCTCTCCTTAGTGCCAGGTGTTGCCCACCTGAGAGCACCCACCTGGAAACCCATAGCACCAGAGCTAGAAGGGATGTTGTCAAGGTCGCCCCTCTCATTTCATGGAGGAGGAAGTAGGCCTAGTGATGTGTCAGCTTGGGTGTATTCTTCCCAAGCTGCAGAGCTTTCTCCGGGTTCTGATGACGGACTCCTTATGTCTGTTTCCCAAGGACTGGACTCTTCAGAGAGACTCATCACCAGCCTGATCGGTAGGGGTAGAGTTATTCAACTGAAACATCTTTCCAAAACCTTCTCATATGCCCTGGGAGAGCTGCTCCAGGAGAGGGACATAACCCAAGCACAGCACTGAAGGAGCCAATCTTGCATTTGCTTTCCTCTGGACTTCTGCTGTGGAGCTCCCCTAAAGTAAAAGCTCCTTGAAGGCAGCACCTGTCTTATGGAAAGTCTCCTCTCCCTGATCAGCCAGGGCAGTAATCAGTGGGGACCCAGAAAATTGTGTTTAATTGTGTCTTAATTAATTTAATTAACGTGTTTAATTGGTAACCACCTGTGGTTGTCTTTTGCCTTTCCTTGTATTCCAACTGCTTGGATGGATTATGGGGCTATAGGGGGTGAGATCTGAGCACACTTCCCATAGCTCCTGCTCTGATGGGAGATCATGAGGATGCTGGAGGTAGGGGAGAAGACAAATAGGACCGGGTCAGTGTGTGTGTGTGTGTATGTATTTGTGACTCAGAATTATCTAAATCTTTAGTAATATAAATGTATGTTATATAATTTACATAAATATATATTCTATAATTTATGTAATACATATCATATAAATGTTTGTTATATAATTTATATAATATATATACTATATAAATGTATGTTATATAATTTATATAATATACAAATGTGTATTATATAATATATAAATGTATATTATATAAGTTGTATTATAATACATAAATGTATATTATATAATCTCTGGCGGGTGTGACATTGCAAAATGAATATGAAGATTTCATGCAGACTCCTACTAATGAATACATTGGTCCCAGAGGGTGGGAATGTGGAAAGTGGAAGGAAAAAAAAATTGGCAGCTGCTTCCCTAGCCAACTCCTATGTTGAGACCTGCCAGTACCCACTGCCCTTTCTGAGGGATCCTGGGAGATGAATCATACCCCCTGGCGCACCTCTCTGTGCCATCAGCAGAGGCAATCAGGCTGAGCAGACCATTGATGTGTGGGCAGTTAACCCCCAACTCAAGAAAGCTCCCAATTCAAAGTTTGCTCAGAAAACACTTGTCTTATGGGATCATACCTTAAAGCAGGATTTCTTAAATTCTTTCTACTCGTGACCCTTTTGTTTTTTTGTTTTGTTTGCTGAGGCAATTGGGGTTAAGGGACTTGCCCAGGGTCACACAACTAGGAAAACCAAATTTGAACTCAGGTCTTCCTGACTTCAGGGCTGGTGCTCTATCCACTGCTCCACCTAGTTGCCCCTCATGGCTCCTTTTTGCCTGAGAAGTTTTCACTCAACCCCGGGTATTTAGATGTATAAATTAGGCATGCAAATCAAATGTTTACTGATAATCATAAATAAATTTATTTTAAACAATTCTATAGTATACATATAATTTTGCCATTTATTAAAGATGAAGGCAAATCTTCATACTAATGAATGGCAATGCTTATTTGTTTTTATGTAAAGAGTTAATCTTGGCAGAATGTTTGGTACTGCAGGATACAGAGCATTCAGAAATCTTTTACGGTTGCCAAATTTTTCATAACCCTCACATTCAGTTAGGGATATGTCCCTATATGGGGCTGAAACTCACAGTTTAAGAAGCTTTTCATTATCAGATCATAACTTTCCAACTGGAAAATCAGAATTCTAGGAGTCTAATAAGCTCATGTTACAGATGAGGAAACTGAGGCAGAGAGAGATGAATGGGTCTTTGCAGAAAATCCCTGCTCAGACATAATTTCCTCAGTGAGACATTCCCTAATCCTTTCTTTGTTAGCCCTTTTCCCTTTTGAAGCTACTTTGTATAAACTTTTTATTGACTTAGTGAGCACATAAAATTCCCTCTAGAATGGAAGCTTCTTGAGGGTAGGGGCTACTTTCACTTTGCCTTAGTATCTTTAACACTTAATGTACCCCCTGGCACATATTAAGCACTATATTAATACTTATTGATCAATTTTATTGACTTAATTGTGTGTAGACTGACCCTTCTCCCAAAGTATAAGCTTTTTGAGGATAAGATTTTCTTCTTCTCCTCCTTTTCCTCCTCCTCCTCCTCCTCCTCCTCCTTTTCCTCCTTCTCCTCCTTCTCCTTTTCCTCTTTCTCCTCCTCCTCCTTTTCCTCCTTCTCTTCTTCATTCTTCTTCTTCCTCTTCTGCCTCTTCTTGTCTTCTTCTTCTTCTTCTCTGAATGGAGCAGAGTGACTAACTGTTGTACGTACTATGTCTTTGTGGAACTGAAAGGAATAATTCAGACATAAAATTAAGTTCTATCTGCAGATTATTTCATGATTATATGAGAGGGCTAGTGGGAGTGTTGTGTCCATTCATAGATGAGGAAACTGAGACTCAGCATAACTGACATTTAACATAAAACTGTAAAAAGAACAATGGACACAAACCAGTAGAAAATGAAAGTCCCAAAATGATAATAATCAACTTTGGCCTTAGGGGTAGATATGAGAAGATTCTTTCCCTCTGTCATTTGTGGGGAAGGCTGGGAGAGAAAGGACATTGCATATAATGTCAGATTATTTTCAAAGTATTGATCAATTTTGTCAAGGTTTTTTTTTTATTATTATTATATAAAATGACTCCCTGTGAGAAATTGGTGGTAGTGGGAGGGGGGAATAAAAGGGAAGATCTAGATAGTGTAAAAACAAGAGACAGCACTAAAAATATATTTAAAATAAAATAAATTTCCTGAGTTCCCACCCATAGGGCTTTCCCTATACCTTGTGTGGTACATTATGCATATATGTATTATATATACATATATAAAGCACATATATGAATATATTAACTCATATACAAAATACTATTAATTATATACATGTATGCACATATATAGTGTATATATGTATACATTATATACATGTATGTAGTATATATTATATAGTACTTATTACTAAATATACTTAGTAACTGATATATTTTATTATATAATAGAAATCATGTCATATTTGTGTATATTATATATATTTGTGTATGTATTATACACATGTTTTTTAGATATTAGTGTATATATCATATATTAATTTATTTTAAAGAGGAAGATCAGCTCAGAGATATGAAGTAATTTATTTGAAGTCACACAGCTTTAAAATATCAAAGCCAAGGTTCAAATGAGGTTTCCTGAGTTTGAGCCCAGCAGCATTCATTCTCACAGTGCCCCTCTTCAGATCACAGAGCCCTGCAGAATACTGCATCCAGATCTTCTGATTCCTAATCAACATACAAGGTTTCTCCATTTACCACACAACTTCTGCCAAATTTCCAATGGCTTCCTTATACCTGTAGGTTAGAGTTCAAATTCCTTATCTTAGCATTTAAAATGTTCCAGGTTGAGTCTAATCTAAGGACCTGCTAGCAGATATTTAACAAGCTACTCTGGTGGGAGGGAAGGGGGGAAGGAAGGATATACTCAACACATTTTAAAATTTAATCTGCATTAAATATTCTCTCCATCACCTTCTTGAGACAATTAGAAAACACTAAATCAAGCCCTATCAAATTCTGATGTGTAATATTTGCCTATTTCTGAAATGTAAATACTTATATTGAAAATTTAACAATCAGCTTGCCAGAGTCAGTTTGCTGGTTACTGCATGGTCCTGGACCCTTCCATAACTCCCCTACACCCACTCCTCTTTCCCTCCAACCAAAATGACTTCTTTTTTTCTCTGTGAATGTTTTGTTCTTCTCTGATTCTAATACCACTTCCTTGTAGTCACAGCCTTCTTTTTTTCTTTCCTTCCTTTCTTTCTTTCTTTCTTTCTTTCTTTCTTTCTTTCTTTCTTTCTTCCTTCCTTCCTTCCTTCCTTCTCTTCTTCTTCTTCTTCTTCTTCTTCTTCTTCTTCTTCTTCTTCTTCTTCTTCTTCTTCTTCTTCTTCTTCTTCTTCTTCTTCTCCTTCTCCTTCTTCTTCTTCTTCTTTTCTTTTCTTCTGCTGTTTCTTCTTCTTTTGCTACTGCTGTTGCTGCTTCTTTGCATTATTATCATTTATCATTCACATTTCATTCATCTAATGTCATTACACAGACTGTAAATTCTTGGAGGGAGAGACAGTGTCTCTATGGTGGTGTAGCCTGTGGAAACAATGCTGGCTTAGGAGGCCCTCAGGACCTGGGGAGTCTCAGGAGGCACTGCAGGACCTCAGCCAGTTCTGCTTCTTTTCTGTGGATCTCAATTTCCACATCTGGACAAATAAAAGGAATTTTTTTTTGAAAGAAAGAAAAAAAACGAGGATATTGACTTGGAAACTCTAAGATCCCTCTCTGCTCCCAATATTTGAGCCTATATATGTACATGTGTATATACGAATATATGTGTATGTATAGGTGTGTGTGTGATTATCTAGATATTCTCCACAGGATTGTGCATATCATAGATGCAGAGAAATAATTACTGCTGCTTTCTTCATCCTAACAACTTTCTCTCGACACTTGGATATTTACAATGCACTTAAACTCGATCCTGTAGTCTGTGGATTTGTGTAGATGTCTTGTCTCTTCTGCTGCACTGGAAACTTCATATTTGTGTCTCTGTCCACAGCCCCTGGGAGAGAGAATTCCTGGTGTGGAAACCCTCATCCACTAATGCAAGTAGCCCCTTCTTCTGTAGTAGGAGAATGTCCAGGGGCTCAAGGTCACATAAAGGCAGGACTTGAACCCAGATCCTCCCAATTCCAGGGGTAACTCTATGTTTGCAAGTTGCCTCTCATAGGTGTGTTCAATTCAACAGTCAACAATCCAGGTTTTAAACGCTTAAGATTATATGATAAGCCATACACGGCACTACACTGCATGCCAAGGAAAACCCTCTTCCCCTCCCCAAAAAAGCAAAAGCAGTAGGAAGATCATGGGTCATCTGTGTCACAGATGTAGAGCTAAAAGGAGGTCATTTTCCCCTAACCATTTCATTTTATAGAGGAGAAGATTGAGGCCCAGAGAGGTAAAAATATTTCCCAGAGTCACACAGCTAGCAAGTGACAGAGCTAGCATTCAAGTGCAAATTTTCTGTCATTTCCTCCTCGATAGAATAGAAGGGTGGGATTAGACGGCCACTGAGGTCTTTGGCTGCTCTGATCTTCTCATCCTAAACATACTGGGTCATTCTAGATGACCACCACAGTACCTGGTATTCTCTGAGGCTCTATCTAGCTCGCAGTATTCGATCTCATGATCTGGGTTCAAATCTCAGCTCAATTCTAACTAACCTTAAATCCATTTGACATGAGACAAGCTGAGAGAGATAGGAGGGAGGGGAAAGAGAGGGGGAGGGAGGGATAGACAGACAGACAAACAAAAACAGAGACAGAGAGTGAAAGACAGACAGAGGAACTGAGAGAAAGAATGAGAGAGATACAGAGAGAAGAAGGAAGAACGAAGGAGTATGGGAGACAGTGACAACAGATATAAAGAGAGAGACAGAATCAGAGAGATGGAGGAGGAAGAGAAGAAAAAAGAGGGGGAGTTGTGGAGGGGCAGGAAGCATTTATTGTTTATAATGTGCCTAATACTATGCTAAAAGGTGGAGATATTATTGAATGAATTAATACATAAGTGGGTGAATGAATATGGATTTGAAATCAATATTAGGAGGACAGTTTTTATTGTTTTAGGTCTCTGGACAAATCTTCACTGCTTGAAGGGCTGAGATGGATAGGGCACCTGTGTGACCCTATGGTGGCAGTTCTTAAGTGTTGAGACTTTAGACTTAAAGCAGGCTTAAAGCTGAAAGGAAGTGCTTTTACTCTAAACCCCACCTCCTTTTTCTTTTTTTTAAATAAATTGTTAAACTGAGACCAGGGAAGGGACTTGCCTCAGATTATAGAACTCCCATCTACTGAAAAGGTGACAACAAAGTACAGTGGATGACAACAGCAACAACAATGATTGGAAGTAGAGGAATGCTTCACAGCTCCCATCTTTGAGCCTCAGACCACCCCAGGGAAGAAGGGGCTGCAATGATTGCAAATCCCCATTTTACAGCTGAGCAAAGCAGTAACTTGCTGGAGGCAACATAGAGGGGAGATTCAAATTGTCCTCTTGTCTTCAAGTACTGATCTTTTAATCATCTAGGGATAATGGCTAGAGTAGGAAAAAAAAAATCTGAGCCTTCAGATACCTTTGACTTTTACGAGCTCCATGACCACAGGCAAATTACTTACCCCTTCAGCCTCAGTTTTTTCATCTGCAAAGTGGTCATCATCTGTAGCTCCTGAGATCTCTAGTAAAATACTGAATTCCAATGAAGTAATAGAAACCTGAGTTTGAATCTAGTTTCGGCAGGGTGACCCAGGGCAATACCTATCCCTGTTTGCCCCAGTTTTCCTCATCTGTAAAATGAGCTGAAGAAGGAAATGGCAAAGTAGTCCAGTATCTTTGCCAAGAAATGCTCAAATGGTGTCACAAAAAGTTAAACACGATTGAAAAATTGGTTAAACATTTTATATCTCTCTATATAAGCCATTTTATATATACATATATGAAATATATATAGGATCATTATATATATAATGGTTAAACATTTTATATATACATACACACATACATAAAACACACATATATAACCATTATGTATATAATGGTTAAATATTTTATATCTACATATATGAACCATTTTATATATACATATATGAAACATATATATGTGACCATTATGTATATAATGATTAAACATTTTATATCTACATATAAGCCATTTTATATATACATAGATGAAACATATATATGATTATTTTATATATATAATGGTTAAACATTTTATATATACATACACACATACATAAAACACACATACATAACCATTATGTATATAATGGTTAAACATTTTATATCTACATATATATATAAGCCATTTTATATACATAGATGAAACATATATATGACCATTTATATAATGGTTAAACATTTTATATATACATACATACATGCATAAAACACACATATATAACCATTATGTGTATAATGGTTAAACATTTTATATCTACATATATAAACCATTTTATATACATACATGAAACATATATGAGCATTATATATAATGGTTAAACATTTTATGTATACATTTATAAACCATTTTATATACATATATAAAACATGAATAGCCATTATATATAATAGTTAAACATTTTATATGTACATATATATGATGTTTAACCATTTTCAATCGTGTATATGTATGTATCTATGCATATGTATGTATACATGTCTGTATGTGTGTGTATTTATGCATGTATCTATGTGTGTGTGTATCTGTCTGGAGGGAAGGGGACTGACATCTGGGGCCATTAGTGGAGACTTCCTGTAGGAGTAGTACTTGAGCTGAGTTTTTGAGGGAAACAAGAGATTCTTTGAAGCAGAAATGGTCGAGGGAACGCATGCTAGGCATGAGAACAGCAAGAACAAAGGCTTGGAGATGGGAAATGAGGTGTTCCCTTCAGGAAACAACAAAAAGGTAGTTTGACCGAAACAATACAGATACAGACCTTGTGCTGGAAAGGACCCGGGACGCCACGCACTCCAGCAGCTTCGTTTTACAGATGAGGAACCCGAAACCCAGAGGGAGGGAGGGCTTGTGCAAGGCAGTGAGCGTCAAAGGTGGGATTTGGACTGAGGTCCTCTGACTTCGTAGCCATCCATTTTGCTCCCGTTGTGCCAAGGTGCCTCCGAAACCCTTGAAACGAACCGGGAACAGTGGGGAGATGTCATGTGGGTAGGTAGAGAGAGGGGGAGCTTGATGCGGCCCCTGGATTCAAGTTCCGCCACGGACACCCGCTGCCGCCGTCGCTCTGGACGGGTCACAACGTCCATCGAGCTAGGCAACTCCTAGAGAACGTGCTGACCTGCGCTGGTAGAGAGACTTCCCTCACCTGGGAGTTCCATATCCCGCTAAAGAAATCAGAGGCGCAGCCCAGATTGCTCTCTAGGTTGTAGGGAGCACAGATAGGACGCGAACCCTCGCCCCCCAGTTCTTAAATCTACGAGCTCCCCCACCCCTCCGTTGGCCACGTTTTGCCTTCGACAGATGACTTTTACGCGCTGCTTTCGGCTTGGACAGCCCGCAGCCCCCCACCCACGCCCCTTCCTCGCGTCAGTACCTTCACGTGCTCAGGAAAATCGAAGACTCCGGGCCCCCGTGCAGTCACTGGGTATCACCAGGCTGCCCCCCCGCCCCCGGCCCACGCAGTTTCTCAGTGACACACACACACGCACACGCACGCAAGCCATCCTCCCCACTTTCCCTCTCTGTGTTGGGGCTGGGGGTCAGAGACCGGGGACCAGTGACTGGGGGAGGTTGCGGCTGATGTTGCTGGGGAGTCAAGCGGGGCAGAGAAATTAAAGCCTGGCCCCGGGGCTCTCGGAGAGCCGGAAGGGGGTTTAGGGCTAAAGCCCCTGGTTTTGTCATTAGGGAACTGAGGCCCAGACCGGAAACGCGCCGTGATTGGAACACAGGGCCCCAGTCTTCATACAGGTTCAGCGCACGGGACTTGAAACTAGGCTGCATTTCGGAGAGAAAGCACCGAAAACAACTGGTGACTTGCTAAAACCCCAACTCCCTTTTCTCTTCCTCCAGTTCCCCCCCCCCCCAAAAAAAATCCCTCCACCACGTAAACTCTCTCCCTCTCCATTTCCTCCCCTTCCTCTCTCCCCTCTCCCTTTCTCTCTCTTCCTCTCTCCACCCCTCTCCTCTCCCTCCCTTTGTCTCTGAGCTCTGTCTCTCCTTCCTTCCTTTCTCTCTCCTCTCTCTTGTCTCTTCTATCCTCTCCGTCTCTGTTTCACTTTCTCTGTCTCTTTCCTACTTCTCTACCTATCTCTGTCTCCTTTCTTCTTCCTCTCTCCTTTATCTCTCTCTCTTCTCCCTCTCTATTCTCTCTTTTCTCTCTCTTCTCTCTCCTCTTTCTTTTCTCCCTCTCTCTTCTCTCTCCTCTTTCTCTCTCTTCTCTCTCCTCTTTCTCTCTCTTCTCTCTCCTCTTTCTCTTCTCCCTCTCTCTCTACTCTTTCTTTTCCTCCCTATCTCTTCTTTCTTTTCTCCCTCTCTACTCCTTCTTTTCTCCCTCTCTCTTCTCTCCTCTCTCCTCTTTCTCTCTCTTCTCTCTTCTTTCTTTTTTCCCTCTCTTTACTCTTTCTTTTCTCCCTCTCTCTCTCCTCTTTCTCTCCTCTCCTTTCTTTTCTCCCTCTCTCTCTACTCTTTTTCTCCCTCTCTCTTCTCTCTACTCATTCTTTTCTGTCTGTCTCTGTCTCTGTCTCTCTCTCTCTACTCTACTCTTTCTTTTTTCCCTCTCTCTTCTCTCTCCTCTTTCTCTCTCTTCTCTCTCTTCTTTCTCTTCTCCCTCTCTCTCTACTCTTTTTCTCCCTCTCTCTTCTTTCTTTTCTCCCTCTCTCTCTCCTTTCTTTTCTCCCTCTCTCTTCTTTCCTCTCTCCTCTTTCCTCTCTCTTCTTTCTTTTCTCCCTCTCCCTACTCTTTTTCTCCCTCTCTCTCTTCTCTCTACTCTTTCTTCTCTCTCTCTCTCTCTCTCTCTCTCTCTCTCTCTCTCTCTCTCTCTCTCTCTCTCTCTCTCTCTCTCTCTCTCTCTCTCTCTCTCTCTCTCTCTCTCTCTACTCCTCTTAGTCTTCTGTCTCTTTCCTTTCTATCTCTCGTCTGTCCCTGTGTCTTCCTGTTTAGCGGCAGCAGTGGGCTCTGTTTTGCTGGGTTGGGGTTTGGGTGCTTCCCTCTTCCCCCCAACCCTCCCTCCTTCTCTTCCTTTTTATTCGAGGGCGGAGGCGGGCGGGGTGGGGGGAGAGTCTGGGGCCCTAGTAAACGTTGCCTCTGTCCATGGTCAAAGTAATTCAGCTGTAATCCCCTTTCTCTTCCTCTCCTGGGGCTCTATTCATATTCTAATCACAGCTTTCCCTTCCCTAAAACAGCCACTTTATCCTAGGCTGCAGAGATCCCGGCTTTGCACTTTGCTTCCACTTCCAGCATCTACTCCCCCCCCACTCCACCCCCTCCCATTCCCCTACCCGGCCCGGCCCAAGCCCTCCCCCAGCCCCTTTTCTGCACATTCAACTCCTGGAACCCGGCTCGCTGAGCTGGGCAGGGGAGGGGGAAGGGGAGGAGGGGAGGAGAGAAGGGGGGGGGGAGGGAAGCAGCCAGTGCCAGTGCCTGGGAAACCCTCCTCCCCACTTAAGGTAACGGTCCGGGCTCCTTACAAACTTCTAGACGGCGCGGGGGCGGGAGGGGGGCGCAGAGCAAAAAAGGAAAATAGATTGGGAGATCCCCGGCTCCCGCAGAAGGCGGAGGAAAGTCTCTTTTTCCTCTGCAAGGTGGGAAGGAATGTCCCTCCACTGCTGGGGCCGCTCTCCCTCCTCCCGGGCTCTGGGTTCGGGCCTGCCCTCGGCCCTCCCGCCTCCGCACCTCGCCTCCACGCGGGGGCTGGCAGCCTCGGCCCAGAGGTGGGCGCCACTGCTTCGAGTCCGTGGGGAGCCGCTCCCGCTCGCCCCCCTTTGTCCCCCCCCAAACTCGTCCAAACGAAGGGAGGGGGTAGCGTGGGGCCATCTAGCTGCGGGCCGGGCCCGGGGTTCTCCAGACACCCAACTTCTAAAGTTGGGGAGGCGGGGGCGGGGGGGGGCTGCAGGGAGGAGGGCCCCTGCTCGCTCAGCTTCCCAGTGGCAGGAGGGGGGCGGCCCCTGGGATCCGTTCCCCTCCATTTGATTAAAGGCCTGCGTGCAGGAGACTTGGGGGGACCCGGGAGCGAGGGGGCCCGATGGAAGCCAATTTTGATTGGGACTATAATGAGTCTCGGGCCTAAGGCTGGGGGGCAGGCCTCTGGAACTTTAAATAAGAAAACGTTTTTAATGCTGTAATAGAAGGGGGAAGTCGAAGGGTTGGGATTGCGTAGATCTAAGCCCCCCTTTTCGGAGGCAGCTTTTCTTATTCAAAACAGCGCCACAATGGGCTTCACATCGAGCCGGGCCACATCCCCATCTGACTAGCAGCCATTCATCAGGCTGGCCGGCCTATCAATGACATTTCTCCCATCAGGACTCCTATAAAATGATGCTTTTTCCCATGAACATCCGCAAACATTTTGACGGGTTTGGCTTTGCCCTGCTGGATTACTAAGTGTCCCCTCTCTCTCTCTCTCTCTCTCTTGCTTTCTCTCTCCCCACTCTTTCCCTCCCTCCCTTCCTCTCTTTCTCTCCACTTTCTTTCTCTCCTTCCCTCTTTTCTTTTCTATTTCTTTCCGACCTTTTTTTTTCCTTTTTTTTCTCCTTTCTCCTTTTTCTGTCCCTCCCCCTCCCCCTTTTACAACTCTCAGACAGGGGATCTCCAAACCTCAGGACTTTTTTGGGGGGCTTCGGTACTGTCCATGGGAAGAGCATGCATTGTGGGTTACTGGAGGAACCTGACATGGATTCTACAGGTTAGTTCAACTTGGGGGGATCTGGAGGGGGGTAATGGGAGGGAGGGAGGGAGAGAGAGAGAGAGAGAGAGAGAGAGAGAGAGAGAGAGAGAGAGAGAGAGAGAGAGAGAGAGAGAGATTTTCGAGTTGTGAACTGTTCAAAGGTTCAACTTGACAGTGAGACCCAGAGAGAGACCAATCCAAAAGTTGTTCTTATGACGCTCAGTGCACCCCGTTATCTGGTATGAGGAGAGGGAACGCGCTCGGAGCTGGGCAGCGGACACTAAAAGTTTCTTAGGGCTGTGCTGACTTCCTTAGGTGTGCCTTGCAGACCCTAGGAGAGAACTCTCGCCGCCCCTTCCCCTCGGGCGGAACGTTCCCCACCCCGCCCCGGAGCTGCCTCAGGGCTCCAAGTGAATAGCGGACGGCCCGAGCCCCTCGCTCTCAGGGGCTTGTCCTCGGCCGGGACGCGGAGGACGGAGGGGTGCTGGAGCGGGCTGGGCGGGGGAGGCCGCGGGGAATGCTCGCCGGGTCCGAGAAGTCGGGACGGAAGCGGCGGCGGCAGCTGGAGATGCTTCGGGGAGTTTGTGTTGACTGGGGTTGCTCGGCGAGGCAGGGGGGTTTCGGGGCTGCAGGAAGCCGGGGGAAATCTCGCTTACTTTTCTTAAGCGTCCCCCCGAGCTCCCCAGGGTCAGGGAAGTGGGGCGCGGAACCCGAGAAGGGCGCTTAAGGCAACATGGCCGGGGGTGGGGGGCGGCCGGCCGTGGTGGTCGCCAGATCATGGACCCGCCAGCTCTCGGGGACGGGGACAATCGGGGCTGGCGGTCTCTATCTCAAATCCGACGGCTGCTGGGCGGCACCTTTAAGGTGGGGCGGGCAGTTCTCCGAGGTACACGGTGGGGGGTGCCTTTCCCTATTCGTGAGGGCAGATGAGGTCCCTTCCACTCGCCTTTTCCCCAGGGGCACCCCCGGCTCAACGCCTTTCCCAGCTTCTTTTCGTCGTGTTTCTCCACTTTTCTTCCCTAAGGGAAAAGGCTTGTCTAGCCGCCCCCTCGATGTCCCTCCTAGGGACTCCCGTGCGGAGTCCCCAGGACGCAGATCGCCCCGAGTGGGGTCGCTGGGCGCGGTAGCGGGAGCCGAGGGGAAGAACGGGGACAAGGAAGCCACAAGTACGCCGCCCAGGCCCCTCAAGCAACTGGGGGCCCTTATAACACACGGCCCTGCCGAAGAAGTGTGCGCCCTCCCCAAACTTCCCCGGCTCCCCAAAGTATTCAGAAGTGGGGGGAAACAGAAAATATACAAATGGAGAACCAGATCAAGGGGCCTCTGGACAGCCCACCTCCCTCTATACGGGATGGGGGAGAGAGAGAGAGAGAGAGAGAGAGAGAGAGAGAGAGAGAGAGAGAGAGAGAATTTCTCTTGGTTGGAGATGGGGTTGGGTACCAGGGGATCCTGGTCCGTTTATACCCCGTGGGAACATCGGGCAGCAGGTGGATTTTGTGTGTGTGTGTGTGTGTGTGTGTGTGTGTGTGTGTGTGTGTGTGTGTGTGTGACTTTTCATCAGTATTAGTCTCCAACACCGCCTGGTCCAGCTCACGTCCTACCCCCGCTGAGAGGGTCCCATCCTTGAGCCTTTAGGTGCTAGTTTAATGGGAACTCAGCATAAGAGCCCCTTCCCGGGAGCCCAGGAGTCTGGGGCTGGAAGACACTTCAGCAAACGTGTGTGTGTGAGTGTGTGTGTGTGTGAGTGTGTGTGTGTGAGTGTGTGTGTGAGTGTGTGTATGAGAGAGAGTGTGTGTGTGTGTGTGTGAGTGTGTGTGTGTGTGTGTGAGTGTGTGTGTGTGTGAGTGTGTGTGTGTGTGTGTGTGTGTGTGTGTGTGTGAGTGTGTGTGAGTGTGTGTATGAGAGAGTGTGTGTGTGTGTGTGTGAGTGTGTGAGTGTGTGTGTGTGTGTGAGTGTGTGTGTGTGTGTGTGTGTGTGTGTGTGTGTGTGTGTGTGTGTGTGTGTGTGAGTGTGTGTAGCAGGGGTACGCGCGTGCTGGCGCACCGGGGCCGCGGAGAGTCGAAGTGAGCCCGCTACCTAAGAGTATCGGCTCCTTACGAAACTTGCGAACTCATTAAGGGGAGGAACAGTTACTGCCAGCCCAGGCCTGTGGGCAAGAAGCAAGCGCAGCGAGCGGGGCTTGTTAGCGATACGGGCCCAGCCCAGGGAAATGGTGGGCGACCAGTGGTCCCAAAGGGTACAGTTTGCGGCGGGACTCGCCTTGTCCTTGTAGCAAATCGGACCCTGAAACGTTCCTTGTATCAGTTGCCTCTGAGCTCGTTCTCTACACAGAGATGGCAGAAAGGGAGTGAGCGTTCGTTTTCTACTTCAGTCTCCCGCATGTCTTTTCCTTCCTTCCTTATCTCCTCCCTTTTTTCCTTCCTTTCTTCCTTCCCCTTTTTTTCTTGTTTCTGTCTCTGTCCCTCTGTCTATGTCTCTGTGTCTGTCTCTCTCCCTTTCCACCTTCTCCTTGTCTTCCTCCTCCTCCTCTTTCAGTCTCTCTATGTGTCTGCATGTGTATCTCTCTCCCTTTCCCTCCCCACCAACCTATAATTTCCTTTTAATAATATTGGAGGGGGGGGGGTAATTTTAGCTAAAGAGAACTTGGGAATTCTTTGTAAAGACCATGACACTTAAATGTGAGCGTGGCTGTGGGGTGTGTGTGTGTGTGTGTGTGTGTGTGTGTGTGTGTGTGATGTATCCTCAAATTCACTAACTTTCAGGCAATGCGGAGGCAGATGGTAAAAGCCCCGAGGCCAGAGAGTTTCCTGTGCTCCGCAGGGGTTGCTTAGCTTAAACAGTCCGTGTGAGCTCACCAAGGCCCAGTTTGGAACTGCCGCCCTTGCTCCCTTGCAGATCCCTCTCCAGCCCCCTTGCAGATCCTCATCCAGCCCCCTTGAAGATCCCTCTCCAGCCCCCTTGCAGATCCTCTTCTAGCCCCCTTGCAGATCCTCTTCTAGCCCCCTTGCAGATTCTCTTCTAGCCCCCTTGCAGATCCTCTTCCAGCCCCCTTGCAGATTCTCTTCTAGCCCCCTTGCAGATCCTCTTCCAGCCCCCTTGCAGATCCTCTTCTAGCCCCCTTGCAGATCCTCTTCTAGCCCCCTTGCAGATCCTCTTCCAGCCCCCTCAGATCCTCTTCCAGCCCCCTCAGATCCTCTTCCAGCCCCCTCAGATCCTCTTCCAGCCCCCTCAGATCCTCTTCCAGCCCCCTTGCAGATCCTCTTCCAGCCCCCTTGCAGATCCTCTTCCAGCCCTCTAATGTTATCTGGCCCCTTTGAGGCTCACCGCGCCTGAGGTTTCCTTCTGGACAAGAAGTTTCAGAAAACTGCTCCGTGGTCCCTGTCCTGCACCCCCGCCCCCAGCAGCTCCCTCTCGCCCAGCCCCGCATCTGCCTAGCTCCCCTCCGGGAGTCCGGTCCCCGACTCCCTCGCCGCCGGCCCCTGACTCCTCGGGTCCCACTTGTGAATGGGGGGGGAAGGGTGAGGATGAAAACTGGCGGCTGGCCGCACCCGGAGCCTCCAGCCAGGTAGCCGTTGAGCGTCGCAAAGCAGATGGCAGGAAAGTGGAGATTTGCTGTGGCTGGTTCAAGAACCTTCACCTCCCTTTCAGGGGCCTTAATCCAATTAGTTGTCCTTCTGAGTTTCAGTTGTTATGTAAAGCTTCTTTTTGCTATTTGGGGAAGAAATATCGCTTCCCAGAACGCCAGCGGCCTCCTTTTAAAGCCTCGGGCCGAGCAGCTTGCGCGCCCGCCGGCCGCCTGCCCGCCGGTCCCCAGCCTCCCTTTTTTTTATTTCAGAGGAAACTTAAAAGTGCTATCCAGAATCAGAAAAACGGCAGTGCTGGAAAGGACATCGGGGGGCCATGGAGGCCACCCTATTCAGCGCCAGGGGCTCTGGCTGGGAACCGTTTAGCGCCTCTGAAAAAGGTGGAAGGGCACGTATTTCAGTCGGGACTGGCTAATCGGGCCCGGCTCGTCTCCTCCCCCACCCCCACCCCCACCCTCGGGCTTTGTTCCCTAATCTTTAAAACAAAACCGGAGCGGCCCGCGTTCAAACTTCAGAAAGTTCATCTCTTTGTGGCAAACTGGAGCCAAGCCGCATCTCTCTTCTTTCTGTTTGCTTTTACTCCCTTCGCGGGGACCCGACAGGGCGGCAAGTTTGCGTCCCAGCGAGGACGCCGCTTAATAGATTCGAAACTTTTTTTTTTTTTTTTATTGGGGGGAAAAATCCCCAACAAGTGTTTAGCTAAGACAAAGAATGGGCCTGGGAGAGAAACGGAGCTCGGAGACGCAGACAAGCTGTGTTTCCTTCTGAAACCTGGCCCGCCCTCCTCCCCACCCCCCCCCCTCGCCCCCCAACTCTAGTCCAAGGTTTACAAAGAAACACCCTTTAGAAGATCACTTCTTATTGCCAGCGGGGATCCGGGAGCTTCGGTCTGGAATCTAATTGAAACAGACAGACGGGCAAACAGCTAGACGGGTGGGTTTGGCCAAGCCGCCCTGAATTGTGCTCGCTCGCCCCTCTCCAACTGGCAGCGCCAAGCTGCCCCCTCCAGGTAACTGAGTCCCGGAGAAGCAAAGTGGCCACGGCAGCATCAGCTGTCCAGTTTGAAAAAAAAAAAAAAATCCCCAAGCGTAGATAAGGTGGGCGGATCCGTCCCGCGAGCCCCGAGCCAGGGATGGATGAGGACCGAGTTTCCTCCCAGTCCCCCTCGCTATTCACTTGGAAAGTGGAAAATATAGACCAGAGGCTGGTCAGCCTTCTCCGACGGGACGATCCTTTTTCCCGGACCGGTTGTAGTGGGGTTAGCTTAGGGCGAAGGGGTAGAGTCGGTGTGGGGCGGGTGGCTTTAAGAGGCAACAGTCAATTAATAAACAGATCCAAGGATTTCTTGGGAAACGGGCGCTTCCGAGTTAAGAAGGCCAGCCAAACTTTTCCGACGCACACGTCCAATGAGCCGCGTTCTCAGCCTCCAGAACCCGGGCCCGGAGCCCCGGAAGCCCCTTCCCTTCTCTATCGGCTTGCTGCCGATGCAAAGCAGGCAGGACTGACTCGAGGGAAGGCCCGAAGGGCCTTTTGTTTTCCCCCCGAGAAGTAGGAGCCCCAGGCCGAAGAGGGAGGGTTTTCGTCTGTCCCAAACTGGGCTAGGGTTAGGGGCTTTTGTACGGGCGCAGCGGCCGACATTTAGGGAGCGTCCACTGTGTGAGGAGCCTGGGGGCCGCCGGCCTCCCCATCCCGTTCCCCGAGGCGCTTGACCTCTTCCCCGAGCCTGGGCTCCCATCCCCCGCCTCCCTCTAACCTCCTGGCCCCGGGGCGTGTCCCCTGGGAAGACGCTTTCTCTTCATTCCGATCCCCTTTCTCCTGCTGGGGGGAAGGGATCTATTCGCCGCGGGGCGGGATGGAGGAGGGAGGGGGAGGGAAGAGAGGCGGAGAAGAGAGGGGCTGGGATTTGGGGGCCCGCGTCCTAGAGACGAGGAGAAGGGGTGCCTCTCGCTCTCCTCCCGAGCTCGTATGTGGCAGTGGGACGAGGATTGGGGGTGGGGCGGAGGGCTTTCTCTTCCCAAGCCACCTGCCAAGCCGAGGCAACAGGTTGCTGGGAAAAGCTGCCTCCGGCCTCCGAACGGCTCTGCTCGAGTTCGTTCGATTGGACCAGCCGTTATTAAGCGCCTACTGGACTCGTTTGAGACCAGGCCCCTCTGTTCCTCAGCGTCCCGATCTGCGGGCGGCTTCAGACCTTGCGGCCCGGGCCAGCTCCGCTCCTGCTCTCCCGGATCCGGCCTGGGCCCCGGGGTTTCATAAAGTTCGGATCCCCGGGCCGGCCTTGAATTCCAGGTCCCTCTCTTGGCCAAGCCCACCCCCAGACCCTCGAATCCCGAGTGGGGCCCTCCGGAGCTCAGGCGCGCCCTCTCCCCGAGAGCTGAGAGGCGGATTGATTAGTGGATCGAGGTGGATGGGCGGGGGAGGGGGGGTCGGAGAGAAGTCGGGGGGGGTGGAAAGTTTGTTCTGGATGGAGGTAACGAACCACAGCTTGGGGTTTCCATTGCACCCTTCCTCCTAGGCGACATCGCCATGGTTACTTCGGGGAGAAGGGGAGGGAGAAGGAAGCGAAAAGCCAAATATTATGTGTTTGCAGTTTGGGGAACTTAGAGGGGGGAGGGGAAAACAGAGGGTATCGGGCGGGAGCCTGAAATGAAAAGCCGGGACAACAAAGAGATTTAGGAGGAGAGAGGAAGCAATCTCGAAGTTTGCATTAGGGCCTCCCGGCCACTGAGTGAAAGGGGGCCGGTTCCCCGGGCTAGCGGCCTTTCTCCAGGAGAGGGGTCCCAAGTCGCTCCTGTTTCCCGCAGCTAAATCTCTCTCCCGCCGGCTCGGGACTCCTGGGCTACCCGGGCTTTCTCTTTCAGCCGCAGGCTGATTCGCTGTAGTGGATGTGTGCCGCCCCATCCCTCAAAGGCCCGAGCTGAAAGGCGCATTCCCCTCGCCCCGGCTCAGGGTCTCTCCCAGAAGCGCCCGCTTTCATCGAATGTTAGAGTCGCAGGGAGCCTTCGGGCTGGTCCCGCGCCAGAGGAAACTGAGCCCCAGAGAGGGAAGCCTAAGGCAGAGCCGCACAGGGGCCAGACTCCCGGCCGGTTTCTTTTCCCTCCAGCCCGCCAGTCCCTTTTCTCATTCTCTTCTTCAGAAGAAGTTAGAAGTGAGATGAGGCGATGTGGAAAGTAAGGGTGTGTGTGTGTGTGTGTGTGTGTGTGTGTGTGTTTAGGATTCTTTGGGGAGAAAAAATCCAAAAACATTCTTGTCATAGCCAAACAACAATTATTGAGAACCTTCCATTATGTACTAGGAAGATAAGAGTTATTGTTTGTGTAACACCGAGTAGGACACTCGTTAGAAAGAAGAGAGAGAGAGAGAGAGAGAGAGAGAGAGAGAGAGAGAGAGAGAGAGAGAGAGAGAGAGAGAGAGAGAGAAGGAGGGAAGAAAAGAAGAAGGGAAGGGAAGGAAGGAAGGAAGGAAGGAAGGAAGGAAGGAAGGAAGGAAGGAAGGAAGGAAGGAAGGAAGGAAGGAAGGAAGGAAGGAAGGAAGGAAGGAAGGAAGGAAGGAAGGAAGGAAGGAAGGAAGGAAAGGAAAGGAAAGGAAAGGAAAGGGAAGGAAGGAAGGAAGGAAGGAAGGAAGGAAGGAAGAAAGGAAGGAAGGAAGGAAGGAAGGAAGGAAGGAAGGAAGGAAGGAAGGAAGGAAGGAAGGAAGGAAGGTAAGAGGGAGGGAGGAAAGGAGGAAGGAAGGGAAGGAGGAAGGAAGGGAAGGAGGGAGGGAGGAAAGAAAGAAAGAAGGAAGGAAGGAAGGATGTGGAGAGAAAGAGAAAGAAAGAAAGAGAAAAGAAGGAAGGGAAAGAAAAAGAAAAAAAGAGGAGAGGGGGAGAGAGGAAGGAAAAAGAACAAAAGAAAGAAGAAAAGAGAGAACAAGGAGAGAGAGAGAGAGGAGAGAGAATGAAAAGAAAAGAAAGAAAAAGAGGGAGTTGAACTTGATTGCCCCAGATTCCTTTCAGCTCTGACATTGTTTTGTGACCTTGTGAAGGTCATTCACTCTCTCTGAGCCTCAGTTTCCTTTGCTGTAAAATGTGGGGATTGGACTAGTTGGCCTTTCAGGTTCCTTTCAGCCCTAGATCTTTGATCCTCTGATCATTTTCAATCACTCCTGTTTTGGGATGAGAGATCTGAAAAAGCTTCCTGGAGGAAGTAGTCCTAGAGCATGATCCTTGATTCATTTTAACCTTAAAGACTTTCAGCAGTTTGGGATTTACTGCTTAGTTGTTTCCTCAGATTGGTGGCTCTGTGGAGAGAACTCTAGTTCTGGAGTAAGAAAGATCTGAGTTCAGAGAGGAACTCACGTTCAAGCTGTGTGATTCTGGTCCTTTTGTTTCCTCAGTTTCCTCAACTGTAAAATGGAGGTAATGATAATAGAACTTACCTTGAAGGGTTTTTATGAAATTCAAAAGGGATAATAATTATAAAGCACTTAGCATGGTGCTGGCCTATTGGAGGCACTTAATAAATGTTCATTCCCATCTCTTTTCCTTTCCTCTTTCTCAAAGTAAAGTGAACAAGTATTTATTGAGTGCCTCCTGGGGGCCAGGCACCATGCTAAATTCTGAAAATACAAAGAAAGGCAAAAAGTCCCTGCCCTCAAGGAGCTCACAATCTCTATTATCTTTAATGGGAGGAAACAACATAAAACTATGAACAAATGAGCTCTCTACCAAAGTAGATGATTGCAGAGGGAAGGCACTAATAGTGAGAGATCTACAGGAAAGAATTCCTTCAGAAGGTAGACTTTTAGTTCAGCCTTCAGGGCATCCAGGAAGCACAGGTGAGAAAGGGGAGCATTTCCAGGGATGGGGAACAACCAGCAAAAATATCCAGTCAGAAGAAGGCCTTGGTTGTCTGAAGATGTCAGTAGTAAGGGATGCTGGAGTAATTTGAAGGAAGTAAAGTTTAAGGAGTTTAGAAAGATGGGAAGGAACTAAATTATGAATGGCTTTAAAAGACAAATGGAAGATTTGTTAATGCTGAAGGTGATTTTGGAGTACTGAAGTCTATTGACTGAGAATGAAGTGATACAGTCAGACCCGGACTTTAGGGAAGATCACTTTGATGTTAGGTGGAGGATGCTCCAGAGTGGGAAGAGACTTTAGGCAGAGAGAATGACCTGAAGGCTCCGAAGTGAGATAACAGATGACATCCTCAGAAGTCAGTAGGACAAGAGAATGAAATAGAAAGCCAAAAAATCCAGGTTCAAATCTCAGCTCTGTCTCTTGATAGTTGTATGATCTTGAGAGTGTGTTTTCTCTGGGCTTATTTTCTCATTCATAAAATAAGATACTTAATAATGCCCTTAGTACCTACCTTTTTTAGTGACTATAAGGAATCAAACAAGAAGACACATTTTGTAAACTACAAAACTGCCAGTAGAAGCTATTATTATTAGGAAGCTAAAATGTTTTCTAAAAAAATTCCCAAACCCATGTTTTAAAAAGTTTTTTGAGTTTTTAAAAAAAGAATTTGTAGAATATTATCCAGAATCCACCAAGTAGTAAGTGTAGGTGCTCAGTATTTTGATTCTTGGAAACTTGGATTCTCCTGATTCCAAGTGCAGTGCCCAGAATCCAGCTCAAACACTTAATGATTCCCTAATTTGATGGTACTGAGCAGTCTTCATATGTTTTACTCCCCTCTCCCTCTTGTGTTGACTTTAGTCCCTTTGTGGAGAAAGTTACCCATAGGTGTAAGAGAGGCTCGCAAAGCATTCTGCCTGTTTCCAGTTCTGGAAGTCCTCCTCCAACATCTTCAAGCCCAGGGCTTTGATGGGGACCCAAGGCCATCCTTCCACTCTCACCCTAACCCTGTAAGGATTTGTGATATTCCAACCAACATGATCTCATCCAGTACTTTTTATTGTTTTGCAGCCATGACTTCAGAAACTTCATGGTTCCAGGGGTCAGAAGGTAGAGCAGATTCGGTCATGGGTCTCCTTTTCTTTTTCATGTATCTCATAGGCTTATAAATCACTAAATCTGGGAGCTTTGAAGAGGGAATATCAGACCTATGAGGGCCCTTAGAATATGAAATGTCAGAGCTGAGGAGAATCTTGGAATAGAGACCATCAGGGTAGAAGGGGCTTTAGAACAGAGAATGAGAGAACTGGGAGGGACCTTAGAACACAGAATGTTAGAACTGGGAAGAATCTTAGGGACAGAGAATATAATAACTGGAAAGAATTTTAGAACAGAGAATGTGAGAAGTGGAAAGGGCCTTAGAATACAGAACATGAGAACTAGGAGGGACCTTGGAACACAGAATGTCAGATTTGGGAAGAATCTTAGAACAGAGAATGTCAGAGTTGGCAGGTGCCTTAGAAAAGGGGAAAGGAGAGGCCTTAAAACAGGGAATGTCAGAGATGGGAAGAATTTTTAGGACAGAGAAGGGGAGAACTAGGAGAAGCCTTAGAACACAGAATGTCAGAGCTGGGAGGGGCTTTAGAATACAGAATGTCAGAACTGAGAAGAATCTTAGAACAGAGACTGTCAGAGTTGGCAGGTGCCTTAGAAAAGGGAATGACAGAGCTAGAAAATCTTTGAGGGAATGTCAAAGGTAGGGGGGGACTTAGAACATAGAATATCAGAGCTGGGAAGAACCTTAAAAAAGAGATTTTTAAAATTAAAAATTAAAAAAGACTTGTTTGAACATGTTATATTAGAGATTCTTGTAGTTTATATGGATTGAACTAGAAGATCAATGAGATCCTTTGTACTCAGTCCATTCTTCTCTTCCTAGAAATGAGCTGATAACCCGAGAAGGGCAGGAACTTGCCTTCAGTCACTTTTCAAGTTCATGGCAAGCTGGGGACTAGGAGCTAGGTTCCAGCTTTGTGAGCTGATCTCTATGCTCTATGCCCTCCAGTCCCCACTGCTCTATATTTTGATAGAGATTGGGCAACAGTTTAAAGCAATCATTAAGATATCAAAGGATCAAAAAGAAATCTTCAAGTTCTTTGGTACCTGAGAGTGCTTTCAGCAGGAACAGGTGGCTTTCTGGGATGACTTGTCAGGTGGTTGGCTTCTAAGTCACGTCCCCTGAGCTGTTCCACTTCATGGCTTCTGGATATTGTGATTCTGAGACACTTTGGAAACTGAAATTACCAAAGTCTTCTTGCGACCTCTGAGAGCCCCAATTTTGAAATCAGATTTGGTCTGAGTCCCTGCTCCTCCCCTTAGTAGCAGTTCGATCTTACACCAATGACTTCCCCTTCCTGAAGTTTAGTTTCCTCACCTGTTAATTTCTCCTTTATCTCTATCCTAGGGTTGATGTAAAGCTCAGATTGGATAATGGACATAATGTATGAGAGGCTGAAATAACAACCAGCCTCAAAGCCATAAAGATCTAGGTTCAAGGGCTGTCTTTGCCACACACAGTGTTGAGTGACTCTGGACAAGTCACCTAATTTCTTTAGTGCCCCAGTAAACTCTTTAAGATCCCAGGAGCAATCGGGTTATTAATATAATCTCAATTCAATTGTTAGCTAGTAATGCCTTTGTCTCATTTTATTTGTTTAAAATATATTTTATTCCAATCTTTTTATGTTTCCTACATTTCCCATATCTTTTCCTTCTAATGAACCATTCCTTACAAGAAATAAGAGAAAAAAATTTCATAAAATTCAAGACATTTTTAAAAAGTCATATTTCATACCTGTAGAATACATCTTCCTGCCACTCTGCTTTATTTCTGATTCTTTGCACACACACACACACACACACACACACACACACACACACACACACACATGAAAAGTGTATGAATATTGGGCTTTTCCTTTTGGCCAATACCCTCCTTGGGGTATATACCTGGCAGTGTAATCTCTGGGGCAAAAGGTCTGGTCATTGAATTATGTAATCAGCATAATTACAAATCTTCAAATCCCTGAATAAATGCTAATTTATAATTAATCAGACATTCTGTTAGCATTGATTAAACATTACCTATATGTCAGGCACTGTCCTAAGTAGTAGGATGCAAAAAGAGACAAAAGGCATTTCTTGCCCACAAAAAACTCCCGGTCCAACGGGAAAAACAATGTCAAGAACTGCATAGGAACAAGATACATACAAGAGATAAAAAATGAAGTTAATGACCCAGGGAAAGCACAAAGGGTTTTTATAGAAGGGAGGACTTGAAGGAAGCCAGGATATAGAGGTGAGGATTCCAGATAAGGGGGACAGCCAGTGGAAAATGATGGGAGTTGGCAAATGGGGTGTCTTGTCCCAAAGAACAACAACCAGATGGGTATTTCAGTATTCAGTTTTTCGATTACTTTGTTGTTTTTTCTAGTTGCATAGTTTCTAGTTACAGCCTGGCTTCCGGTTTGCAACCTCTTTGCTTCATGGGTAATGAAATGTAGCAGACAGAAGATATTGGGGAACTCTTGAGAAAAGTATACTTGAAGCAAAGATACTTACAGCAGGGTGTTAACTCAGTGTGATTGATGAAATGATGGTTCTCTAGCTCATATATACTTAGTACTTAGTATGGAATGGTTCTACAGTTGGCACATGCTCAGTATACTGTAGTGATGTAATTATACTAAGGGCTGAGAGGACTTGAAAGAAGTAGACTCGAGTGAGCATGTGCTGGATCTTGATTTCAGACTCCAGACTCCAGAGAGATCCACGAGAAAGCGAGAAAGCGCAATGAGATTATGTGGATGGTGAATTAGAATTAGATAGAACTGGATACTTATCCTGCCCTTGGCATTTACTTGCTACCTGTGTGACCCTGGGTTTCTTTCATCTTAATTATAAAAAAGAAATAATAGTCACCTCACCTTATCCAAGTAGTCAATGAAGAGCAAAGGAGATGATAAAAAGCCATTGTACGGGGTCATCCAAATGACTGCCCCCAAAACTTTGGGGGATACCCAGTGCATATGAGCTATTCTTGATCCACAAGAAGGGCTTCCTTTGCACCTCCCATCATTTTCAGAGAGCTCAAGCTACCTGCCTTAGGTCATAAAGCTAGTTGATGGCAAGACTCTGATCTGACCCCTAGTTCAGGCCTCTTGATTTTTCAGGTCTTCCTCTCAGTTCTAATCCCAGGAACTTTACTCAGGTTGCCTGGGTCTGTTGTTTCCCAAGGATGTTGAAATTAAGCATTTATAAGGAACTTGTTTGAGGAAGATGTCTAATAATAAAAACATAGAAATAGTCCATTGTTTAAAGGGAAAATACTCATCTAATCTCATATACTTAAGCAGGACCAAGGCAGGGAAGAGAAGAGCTAAATAGAGTATGATTGTAGCTAGGAGCCTTTGTATTACTTTTTCCTCCATAACGAGAGCTTTGGAATGGTCTGACCAAGTGAAACAGCAACTCTGAATCATTTAAAATTAGATTTATCCTCCATAATGAGCACATAAGACTAGGAAACAATTCTTAGATAAAAGAGCATATTCCTGGAGAATTAGGAGTGTCCCGATTTTATTTTCATCTACATTCTTTTTTTTTTTTTTTTTTTGCTGAGGCAATTAGGGTCAAGTGACTTGCCCAGGGTCACACAGCTAGGAAGTATTAAGCGTCTGAGATCAGTTTTAGGAGATGGAATTTGGATTTAGCATTTAATTTAGTTTTTTTTTAAATTAAGAATATGCAACATAGTTGATATATTTCTTTGGTTGCTGTAAGACATATCTGTCTGTTTAGATTTTTATCGAATAATTGAATTTTAAGAGTAGGGAGAATACAGATTTGTGATTTCATCAATATGGGGAGCTCTAGTGAGAACTCCCTCCTTGCTGGACTTTCTCCCTTCACTGCTGTGGCCTGGCAAAATCATCTGTGACTTACTAGAGTTACCTTGGGCCTCTGAGACCTTAAGTGTCAAGGTCCATGATCACATAGCTAGGAACTCACTAGGAAAAGGATTTGATTCCAGGTCTTCCTGACTCTGAAGTGAGCTTCTATACATTAGTGTGTCCCTCCTCCCTACCCCTCCAGTTATTTTCCTTCTCCTTCCCTTACAATCCCCAATTTCCTTCAAGGATGAGTTCCCCTCTCCCCTATTGCCTTGGTTCTTCGTGCAAATATTTTGCATATATTTATTTTGTATTTCCATGTCTATGTATGTGGCATCTCCTCCTGTGCATACAGAGTAAGCTCTTTGTAAATGTTTGTTGATTGATTGGTGGCTATAATCACATAAAACTTTTAGATCTCAATACTTCACAACACAATTGACTGAAATTCAAAGCTGTGCAGATGGGCACAGATGTGCACAGCTAGGACTTAAAGGAAGTCAGGAAATAAAGATGAGGAAAGAGAATTCCAGGCATGGGGACAGCCAGTGGAGATGTGGGGAGTCGGCAGATGGGGTGTCTTGTTTGAGGAACAGTAACCAGATCAGTCTCTATTAATCAGCATATGTCTACCCAACCCCAGCTGTTGGGAAACAATGGGACCATTCCATCATCTTCAATTTGGGGAGAAATCTCTCAATCTTGGCAGGTTTCTGCATTATAACGATATAGCCTTCGTTTTTTGGGATCGGGAAATATAAACAACACATCCCCAAATGACTTAGATCGGGGGACTGACTTCATTCCCATTCCCAAATCTTTCTGTTATCAAAAATCCATGGGATTTAGAACTTAAAGGGAATTTAGAAGATTATCTAGTCCAGGGATTCTTAACCACATTTGTATCATAGGCGGATCCTTTGAAATGTGATGAAGCCTCTGGAATCCATCTCATAATACTGTCTTTAAATGTCTAAAATGAAATACTTAGGATTACAGAAGAAACCAATTATATGAAAATATTAACAAAATATTTCTAAAAAACCAAAGTTCATGAAACTTGGATTTAAGAACTCTTGATTTCTAGTCCAATTTTTCATTTTACAGATGAAACTTAGGCCCCCAGCTTGATAGTACTTTGTTAAGGATGAGTGTCGAGCTTTTTGGGGACCCACCAACGACTCCTGCTTTACCGTGTGTTGCCTTCAAAATGGCATCCTTCTGGTCTTGTCATTTCCCATCCCTGAGTTTCCTTGTCTTGATAAGAGCATCAACATTTTCTTGCAGAAGAAACTCCACTTGGCTTGAGCCAAGGATGGTGGCTCCCCAGAGGGCCTTGCCCCGGGAAGGAGGGCCCAGTTCACCCATTCCACCTTAGAGATGTAAATTTGAAGTGACATTTCTAAACACCCAAGAGGTCATTCTCCGACTCCCCCTTTCTCCTCTTCCCCTCCTTACTGTGCTGTAGAGAGGACAGCCTCATTCTAAAGCACAAACTCCTTCATGTTTGTTTTTTCAGGAAAACAGCCATCTGCATTTGAAACAAGCTGTTCCCTGCAAAGAGCTTTGCGGGCCTTAAATTACTCTATAAATATCAGCTGTTATTATGGGCTCCTAGCTGTGTGGCCTTGCGCTTGCTTCTAATTGGAGTCTCAGCTTCCTCATGTGAAAAATGGGGATGATAGTGGCTCCCAGAGAGTGGTTGTGGGGCGAGTGCCTCCTAAATGGTGGGGAGGAGGGGGCTGCATCAGGCAAAACTGTGTAAGGAAACGTGTTTTTAGCCAAATGTTTATTCTCTGGGATTTTCAAGTTTATGATTTTGCAGAATTTTTGAAAATTGAGGGTGGGGTAGAGATCAAATGAGATCATATTTGGAAAGTGCTTTGCAAACCTTAAAATGCCATAAAATGCTTATTTTTTAAAAAATATATATTTTCTCTTCTATAAAATATTAGTATTGGACTTAATGATCTAAGGCCTCTTCTTACCCTAAATGTACGATCCTGTGAAATATCTAAATGGGATTTGAAATCAGGGCTGCCAAAGTCAAGAGTTCTTTCTCTCTTCCCTCCTTCTCTTCTTTTTCCTTCCTTTCCTCCTTCTTTCCTCCCTTCCTTCTCCCTTCTTTCTTTTTTCCTTTCTTCCTTTCTTCCTTCTTTCTCTTCCTTTCTCCTTTCCTCTCCTTCTCCCTTCTCTTCCCTCTCTCCCCTGCTTCCTTCTTTCCCTCTACCTTTTCTCCTTCATCATTTCTTCCACCTTCCTTCTTTCCCTCCTTCCCTCCTCTTTCTTTTCTTCATTCATTTGTTCCTTCTTTCCTCCTTCACTCTCTCCCCCTCTCCTTCCTTTCTTCTTTCTTCCTTTTTTCTTTCTTTCTTTCCCCCTCCCTCTTTAGTTTTTTCCTTCCTCCCTCCCTTCCTCCATTGCTCGCTTCCTCCTTCCCTTCCTTCTTTCCTTTTATCCTTCCTTCCTTCTTTCTCCCTTCCTTTTTTCTTCCTTTCATCTTCCCTTCCTGCCTGCCTCCCTCCCTCCCTCTCTTTTTCCCTTCCTGCCTTTCTTCCTTCCTTCCTATTTTTGTCTTTATCTTTTTCTCATTTTACTTGTAGATGAGTTTAAGCTGATATTATATGAGCTAACAAACTTTTGGAGCCTGCTTAAGGTGACTTGGCCCAAACACTTTGCTCAATTTCTCCTTTCCAATTTTCATAGTGGGGATGATTTAAAAAATACATAAAAATCCAACACAAGCCACCTATCAATTCAGTTTTCCATGGAGACACATGCTGCTGCTCTGTGCCCGGTATGAATAATGATAGACATTATTAATAGATGGACAAAACCTGTTAGATTGGAGATTGAGTACATGAAAGTGCACCAGTGTTACAAGCGACACAGATGCCTTATCAGAGGTTCCGGGGAGTGGCCAGTTCCTTGGATCCTGTAGGATGAGTTGCCCCCAGAGCTGCTCAGAGCACTTGTGCTTCACAGTCTGACTCATTCCCATCCTCACCAGCATTTCTGTGTCAGAGCAGAAAGCTTCAGTAGGGGGGCCCATTTGCTTCCATTGAAAACAGAGTGAGCTCAAGTTAGCTCGACTCCTGAGCCGGCCTTTCAGCTGATGTCACTGAAATAACCTGAAAAGTTATAAATGATTATCAATTTAAAGCAGCTTTATGCATCGCTGGTGTGGGAATGTGTATCCATATTTATGAAAGGAGTCCTGGGACTGTCTGGGTATTGTTACCCCTGGTCCTTAATTAGTTTGGATCTCCAATGTACTTCTTTGCATTTAAAAAAATTTTTTAAAGTCGATACTCCTGGGTTTTGTCTTTCTTTTTATTTTATAAAATTAATTATTTCATTATGGTTTCATTGGTACAAGGAATTTCTAGGAAGGAAACTCTTAACAGCAATGTAGCCTCACTCCTTCCCTGCAATGAATCATCTCATTGCCTGGAGTGTGAGAGGAAAACAATTTTTCCAGGATCACCTGGGATTCCAGGATGTTCCTGAAGTGAGACTGGAAACTAAGTCTCTTGTCTCTGAGGTCACTGTACCATCCACTAAGGGCTGGCTATGTTTCTCTCTGCTCTCTCTGGCCTTGTTTTTTTGTTTGTTTGTTTTGTTTTTTTTGTTTTGCTGAGGCAATTGGGATTAAGTGATTTGCCTAGGATCACACAGCTAGGAAGTGTTAAGTGTCTGAGACCAGATTTGAACTCAGGTCCTCCTGAATTCAGGGCTGGTTCTGTATCCACTGCGCCACCTAGCTGCCCCCAATACTCTGGGCTTTTAATTAAAATAACTTCAGCCCCTCCCTTTTTCCCCCCTCTTCACTGAGCTTTCCTTTTTCCTTAGCTGGTGTGATGATGGTGGTTGATAGATGGCCCCAGGAGGTACGCTACTGTATTTGAGAATTACAGACCTGGGTTCAAATCTCATTTCAGACACTTAGTATATAACCATAGACTATTCTGGGTCTCAGTTACCGCAACCATTAAATGACAGGGTTGGACTACAGGACCTCTAGGGCCTTTCCAATTACAGGTAGATGGATCTTGGGACTCTTCCATCTATAAGGGGTTGGATGTTGGGACTCTTCCATTTATAAGGGAATGGACCTTGGGACTCTTCCATCTATCAGGGGATGGATCTTGGGACCCTTCCATCTATCAGGGGATGGATCTTGGGACCCTTCCATCTATCAGGGGATGGATCTTGGGACTCTTCCATCTATCAGGGGATGGATCTTGGGACTCTTCCATCTATCAGGGGATGGATCTTGGGACTCTTCCATCTATCAGGGGATGGATCTTGGGACTCTTCCATCTATACGGTGATGGATCTTAGGACTCTTCTATCTATCAGGGGATGGATCTTGGGACTCTTCCATCTATCAGGGAATGGGTCTTGGGACCCTTCCATTTATAAGGGGATGGATCTTGGGACTCTTCCATCTATCAGGGGATGGATCTTGGGACTCTTCCATCTATCAGGGGATGGATCTTGGGACTCTTCCATCTATCAGGGGATGGATCTTGGGACTCTTCCATCTATACGGTGATGGATCTTAGGACTCTTCTATCTATCAGGGGATGGATCTTGGGACTCTTCCATCTATCAGGGAATGGGTCTTGGGACCCTTCCATTTATAAGGGGATGGATCTTGGGACTCTTCCATCTATCAGGGGATGGATCTTGGGACCCTTCCATCTATCAGGGGATGGATCTTGGGACTCTTCCATCTATCAGGGGATGGATCTTGGGACTCTTCCATCTATCAGGGGATGGATCTTAGGACTCTTCTATCTATAAGGGGATGGGGTCTTGGGACTCTTCCATTTATAAGGAGATGAATTTGGGACTCTTCTAATTACTTGTATAAAAATTTACTTCACACCCTGACAGGACAAGCAAAAAGCAAGTCTCTACTTGTTTAAAAATGAGACTTAGAGAATTTATAGATTTACTCAAAACACATAGGGCCTTGTATATATTAAGCACTCACTAAATGCTTGCCCAACTCCTTCCTTTGAAGGGGAAATCTGTAGCCCTCAGGGTGACACAGACAATAAATTTGGACCCGGCCAAGATTTAAATACAGGAATTTTAAACTTTTTTTTGCAACCTTTCTAGTGCATCAGACTTTGAACAATTTTGTGATCAGGTTTCCTTTGAGCACTTTCATTCAGTGTGTTGTGATAGTAAAAATAGGATAAAAAGGCCTATGGGAGCTTTGGGAATTGTGTGGCTCCCAGGGCTTTCTCCATGCCAAAGAGACCAAACAGAGTTTTCTCAGAACTGTCTCATCTCCTCTGCTGGTGTGGTGTGTGGTATTTGGGAGGAAGGGAGTAGGTTAAGCAGAAATCCTTTCTCTATGAAACTTTCTTTGGCCCTCCAGAGGCAATGAGAGCTGGCCGTGGCGATGGCCTAGAAATGGACAAGGAGCCCAGATTCCAGCAGCCTCCGAAACAGGCCCCCTTTCTCTGAGAAGGCGCCCAGTGCAGACTTTCAAAGTTTTTAGGCATGGGCCACACGAATTCTAAAGCGTGGAGGGAGACACTGGGCCGGAGAGTGCATTTGGTTTCCATGAACTTTTCTCTTCGACTCAGTGGGCAGACTATTTGAAGCCACTGGGCCTGGAGTCTCGGCCCCTTTCAGAAATGCCAGTGTTTCAGAGAAAACAGGGCTTTCTTC
The DNA here is from genome assembly GCF_048593235.1 of Sminthopsis crassicaudata. Classification (NCBI taxonomy): domain Eukaryota; kingdom Metazoa; phylum Chordata; class Mammalia; order Dasyuromorphia; family Dasyuridae; genus Sminthopsis; species Sminthopsis crassicaudata. Next base: position 293,085,580 of record NC_133621.1, read on the forward strand.
TACCCGAGCACTCGTTGGAAAGTTTGGAAACTGGGCTGTTGATGAGAAGAAAGCATTATTTATCGGCTGTCGTTGGGGGTTCTTCCCGGTGCCTGGGCTATGAGTTGCCATCTCTATTGGGGCCCCCGCCAGAGGGCCGTGGATGGATGGGGGTGGCTGGCATCCTGCAGGCTGCTGTACACTGACCTTCCTCCAGGCCTGGGCTGGGTTCCCACCAGGACACATACGGGCCACTTTGGGGTGGGAAAGCAAAAACGGGGCTAGGAGTTTGTGTGGCACAATGGGGGGGAGCAGCGTTGCATTTGGGATCACACACGCTATATTATCCTGGACAAGTCACATAACCTCTCTGTGCCTCAGTTTCCCCCTCTCTAAAGCAAGAGTGTGGAACTGATGAAGTTCCCACCTCTCTCTAAATCTGCCGTCCTTGTGATCTGATCCAGCCTTTCCCAGTCCCTTAGTTATTAGTGCCCTTTTCCTCCCAATTCTCACACAGGTCATTCTCCCTAATCATAACTCTATTGGGGGGTCCTCCTTTTCTCTCTCTATACTACTTCATGAAGTATCCCATCAGCTCCTGTGTGTTTAATTATCATCTCTGTGCTGATGATTCTCAAATTTACTCATCCTGCCCCAATTTCTCTGCTGATCTCAAATCTCCAATCTCCATCTGCGTTTCAATCATCTCGATTTGGATGTCTAGTGGAGAGCTTAAGCTCAATATATCCCAAATTGGGCTCATTACCTTTTCTTTCCACTCTCCTCCTAATTTCCCCATTACTTCTGAGGGCACCACTATCTCCCCAGTTACCAGGCTGAATTTCTTCCTTCGAATTCTCATTCATTTTTCAGCATCTCTAGCATCCAGCCTCTTCTCTCCTGCATTACTGACATCCTTAGGGGTCGGCCTTCATTGCTCCTCATTTTGTCAAAGGCAGAATCCTCCTCCACTCACTCCCTTCCAGACACTGACCTTCTCAAATGAGACATTCCATCCCCTATCTTCCGCCATTTTTTACCGCCTCTGCCCTATGCCTGGAATGCTCTTGCTTCTCCCCTTTGCCTCCCGGTTTCCTGGCATCCCTTCAAGTCTCAGTTACAATCTCACCTTCCACAGGCAGCCTTTCCTGATCTCCTTCTCTTCAGTTTATCCCAACCAGATCTTATTTGTTCAAAGTAATTTGCATTTTCTTTCCCCCATTAGAATGTAAGCTCCTTGAAGGTGGGGAAAAATTTTGCCATTCTTTGTATCTCCCAAGCTAACACAGTGATCAGTACATTATTATTAATAGTGTTTTATTAATATTTATTTATTATTACATTTATATTTATGTATCTGTTTTCTCCTATGAGTAGAAGATAACTGTGATATTCCTGATAAAATGTAAACTTCTCAAAGGCAAGGATTGCTTGATTTTTGTCTTTTTAGTATCCCCAGAGCCTGGAACACATGCCTGATATACAGCAGGTGCTTAATAAATGTTCAGTTGCTGCCCAGCCTTAATCACTGAATAGGTGCAGCCTCAGTTAAACTGAAAGCTGTGGAAGACCTTATCTTAAAAAGTTCAAGGTCTCCCACTGCATCCAGGACCATCTCCAGTCATCCTGATCTATATCTGGCCATTGGACCCAGATGGCTCTGGAGGGGAAAGTGAGGCAGGTGACCTTGAACAAGCTCTCTGTCACTTAAATCCTATTCATTTGTGTGTCATGACATCACATCTGTGATGTCATAATCCTTTTCGACCTTGGATTGTTGAGCTAGTAATGTAAGGATGTGACTCTTTACACTTGCTATTGGGGATCTTCAATTAGAGACTGAAAGATTCCTTGTTGAGGACATTCTGGGGGGCTTGCGGAATCAGTTGGTTAAAATTGCATAGCCCTCCCAACTGTACATTATACTTTCCCTTGTATCCCAGAAGGAACATGTTTTACATTTTTGGTGATACCATTTCTGTAAGGAATTCCCAGGATGGAAGCTCTATCCACTAGTACAAATTGACAATGGTTCTGCAACCTTAGAAAAATTCCTGGAGGAACAGTGGAGGGTCGTCTCTAATCATTCTTATCTGGATCTTGCCATTGGTCCCAGATGGCTCTGGAGGGGAAAGTGAGGCAGTCCTCCCTCACTTCAGTCCAATTCTCTTGCATGTCACGGCAACATCCCCCTGATGTCATGGTTCTCATCAAGAACAAAGGACAAACAGCAACAATCTATGCTTGCTATAGGAAAAACTTCCTAATAAGTCAAAGTGTCCCACCCCATGCAGCAGGCTGCCTCGAGGGATGGTGAGTTTCCCTCTTACAAGTCTTCAAGTCAAGACTGATGATCCTTGTTGGGATTCCTTTTGTGTCTGGGTTGGACTTGATTGTATTTCTGTGTCACAGCTTGGTTTTCTTGCTGAAGTCATTGAAATCACCTATACAGTCTTGAGTAATTAAAGATTCCGTCAGATCAACAGACATTCCTTGCATGGGTTTCTTCCATATCCTGAATTTTGTGACACTATTCATCGGTTGATTGGCCAATCAATACTACAGAACATGGGCTCTTAGTGCTTTATAGAATATAGACTCTGACAGAGATGATCATTCCATTCTTGTTTTCCCCATGCTTTGCACAGTGCCTGGAACAATTGATGTATTGATTAATTGGTTGTTTAAGAGAAATGAGCAATGGAAGACACCCCCCCATCCCTCAGCATAAAGGTTGTTTGTATGAGTAATGACACCTCTTAAAATAAGGGAACAAATTTGGTGTCAGGAGAGACCTGAATCCAAGTGCCAGCAGAGATGATTAGGACCATAGGCAGGTCATTCCCAGCTTTAAAGTTCAGATTCCTTATTTGTCAAATACCTAATTTCATCTAGTCAAGTGCTTACTAAGTATACACAAATGGTAAAGTGACAGAATCGAAATTTTGAACCCCAGTCTTCTCACTTCCTGTCCAATGGTCTTTCCACCATCTTTGGCTGTATTTACTTTGAAAGGTTCTGAGGATCGTTTCGTGTGTGTGTGTAAAGAGCTTTCTAAACCTTCAGGTGTGTGCTGTGTAGCTATTATTACTACCTAGGGAACCAGAAAGAAGTGACTCCAGTCTTTTAAGACTCAGTTTCCTGGGGCAGCTAGGGGGCGCAGTGGATAGAGCACCAGCCCTGAATTCAGGAGGGACCCGAGTTCAAATGTGATCTCAGGACACTTAACACTTCCTAGCTGTGTGACCCTGGGCAAGTCACTTAACCCCAGCCTCAAAAAAAAAAAAAAAAAGACTCAGTTTCCTCAACTAGAAAAAGAAGGGTTTTTTCCTCAACTAGAAAAAGAAGGGTTTGGGCTTAAAAGACCTCTAAGTTATCTTCTATTTAAATACTGTGAAGCTTGGGCCAGATGCTTCCCCACTTGGGTTTCAGTTCTCTCTTCTGTAAAATGGAGATGGTATTTCTACTGTGTATATGTACATATTATATATGAATATATGTACACACATGTATGTATATATGTATATGTATGTATTAGATAAACATATTTTTCCTAGTTTTTCTCATTTTTTCTAGTTTTATTTTTATTCCTTTGAACTTAAATACAAAAGACAGACCATTTCTAGCAAAACAAAAGATTCACTATAAAAGCACGAATTTATATTTCATATTGTTCACTTAAAAAAACCCTACCTGAGGGTTACATATCATTTTTAAAGCTCCTCTGCTCTCTATGGTCCCTTCCACATTTTCTTTTATTATCTGCTGTATACTTTTTATATTTTCCCTCCCTCCCTGCTCTTCCCTAGAGATGGCTACCATAGACACAAATGTGTATGCATGTGTTATTTATTGTCTGAGTGTTTATTGATATCATTTGTTTTTCACTCTACTTTCATTTTTGAGTATATCCTTTTTCCTCCCCTTCCCTGAGAGCCATCTCAAGTAACAAAAAATAAAAGAGAGAGAAAAAAGAAATTCAATAAAACTAGCCAACAGGTCAACAGTGTTCTGTGTTCTGTACTCATAGACCCCCCTTTCCCCCTCTGAAAAAGAGGGAGGGAGGTAATTGCTTATCTTTATAAATCATGATACTTCTCATTTCAGCCTCACAACTAAGATATTGTTATCCCCATTTCACAGAAGAGGAAACCGAGGTTCAGAAACACTGTGACTTAGGTTGACACAGTCAGTGTGGGAGGTGACATTTGAGGTCTTCCTAATTCCATGTCTAGTCTTGATCTGATGTTGGCTTGTGAGAGAATGTTGGAATAGTGCTTCCCAGTCCTTAAAGCTCGCAGCAATGTCACCTGGCCCTCCGATGGCCATAATATGGTCTTCTCTGCCCACTGGGCTTCCCACTGCCCCTGCTTTGCTGTAACAGTGCCTCTATGTATCTTAAAGTCATAGCCTGGGAAGAGGTAGGAATGATCTTTCCCTGGAGAACGATGACTGCACTTGGGAGGAGAGCACCCTTTATCCTTGCCATTCCTGGAGAGTGGTCTTCTGGGCCTTAGCCAAGTCACCCTTCAGAAGGGACTCAGCTAATCGCCCAGCACTGACACACCTCCCACGTGCTCAGCTCTGAGGGAGGCCTGGGGAGCAGCACAAGGAGGCAACAGGTGGGGAGAACTGAGTCACACCCAAATATCGCCAGTCCTCCTCAGCTTTGTTAGGCTGTTTTCTAGCAGGTGATGGTGGGAGGAAAAGCCTTTGACCCTAGAGGGTAGACATATTCATATGCATAAATGAATGTATCTCTCTCTCTGTATACATATATATATACATATATATTTGTATTTATGTGTGTATGTATACATGTAAATGTGTATATGTTTGTGTGTATAAATATATATATGTATTTATACACAGAAAAAATATATCTTTTATATATAATATTTCTATAATATATACATTAAATATAATAATATATAATATTATACATAGTAATATATCATATGTAATTAATATATAATGTATATTATATATAATTATATCTAATATATTATTAGATATAAAAATATTATGTACTATATATAATAATATATTACATATAATATACAATTATATTATATGTAATATATAATAAACATTATATATAATAAATAGATATGTAATATATAAATATTCTATAAATATATTTATATAATACTTATATATAAATATTATATAAACATATTTATATAATATTTCTATATAAATATTATGTGTATAAGTGTCTATATGGATAGCATGTATGTATATGTGCATTAAAAGTATATTGCATCTATGTGTGTATATGCACATGTGCATATATGTATATGTATGTATATTAAAATATGTGTATATATGTAAATGCATGTACTCATCTCTGTGTATGTATATTATAAATATATGTTTATTTTATATTGTATATATATGTATATTTTGCTGCCATTTCTCACTTGCAGCTGCTTCCTCCCAGTAGAATTGTGGCTTGTAACTAACTGGCAGTGTACTTATGTAAATAAAGCATTGTGGTGGCCATACTTAAAATCAATCATCTCTCTGACAACAATAGTTACTGTTAACATAGCGCTTTGAAGTTTTGTAAAGTGCTTTATACATAGTGTCTCATTTGGTTTTCATGCTATCCTCCAGGGTAGGTACTTTATTATTGTTTTTACAGATAAAAAAAACTGAGGTTGAAAGGAGTTAAGTGATTCAGCTAGAGTCATACAGCTAGGATCTGAGGCAGAATTTGAACTCAGGTTTGTCACTGTATGTGGAGGAGCAGCTCATAGGATCGTAGGATCATCTACAACTACCCTATTTTACAGATGAGAATACTGAGACTTGGGGGGATTAAATGGCTTGCTCAGGGTTAGGGAGCATCAGAGGCAGAATGTGAACCCAGGTCTTCTGGCTCTAGAACTTACATATCTATTTTCCTGCCAATCTTCCAAATTAATCACCAAATGAAGCAGAGGTCTGCTGTCTTCAATGTGATCTTTTTTATCATCATGTTATTCAGTTGTGTTTGACTCTTCATGATCCTATTTGGGGTTTTCTTAGCTGAGATCCTGGACTGGTTTGCCCTTTTTTTCCCCCCTCGACTTCATTTTACAAAGGAGAAAACTGAGGCAAACAGGGTGAAGACTTGCCTAGGGTCACAAAGCTAGTAAGTGTCTGGGGCTGGAGTTGAAATTAGGAAGAGGAGTCTTTGTGACTTCAGTCCTGGCACTCTATCCAGTGCACTACCCAACTGACCATCATCATAGTCATTATATAAATATATTATATTGCATTTTATTTGAAAAGGAAGAAGAAGGCACCATTGATCTTGGGCAGTGGGGTGATCTAGCCAGACCTGGGCTCTATCAGTTATACATCTCTCCCTATCTATCCATCCAAGCATGCATCCATCCATGCATCCATTCATGTATCTCTCTATCTATAATCTATCTATCTATCTATCTATCTATCTATCTATCTATCTATCTATCTATCTGTCTATCTATCTATCTGTCTATCTATCTGTCTCCTTTATCTAGCCATCCATCTAACCATCTATCTATTCATTCATCTATCTATCTATCTATCTATCTATCTATCTATCTATCTATCTATCTATCTATCCATCCGTGTATCCATCCATCTTTCTATCTTTCCATCTATCTTTCTATCCAACTATCTATTTATCCATCTATCTATACATCTATCTATATGTCAATTGCACAGCTGTGACAAAAGTGACCAAGACGGGGAGAGACTTTAGTCAGAGGACCCCTTGAAGGCTAATGCAGTGGGTAAGAGGCGATGGGACTTCAGCTAGGTTTATAACCCTATCAGCACAGAGAAGGGGAAGAATGAGGAAGATGTACTAGGGATACAACTGACAAGACTTGGCAACTGATTGGATATGAGGGGTGAGAGAGGGAGAAGAGTTGGGGATGAATAGAAATAATGCCTTCCTCCTCCCCCTGCCCTAAACTGAACCCTGTCTTAGAACAAAGACGATGCATTTCTATAGGACCTCCCAAGAAGGCCAGCTCTTCAGAATTCTGTCCCTCTCCCGGGTTGTTGTAACCCAAAAGGGTCAAAGGCCAGCAAGGTTGGGATGGAGGGGGATGGTATGATCTCAGGATCATAGATTTTAAGCTGGAAGGGGACCGAAGAGGCCAGTGAGTGTGACTCCCTTTCCCCGTCTCTCCACCACATGCACATTTTTCATTCCATTTTTCAAATGAGAAAAAGGAAGTCTAGAGACAGGAGATGATTTCTCCTAGGTCATGCAGCCAGCATCAGAGGTGGGAGGTGAACCAGGTCCCTTTGGGCCAAAGTCCAGAGCCCTCCCCATGAGTGGAGGCTGGAATTCTAGGGCTTCCCTAGAAGTGGCGGGACAAGCCAAGATTGCTTTGACTAATCAGAGTGAGAGAAGGGAATCCACGCCTCCTTTTCCCCCAGGCCCATCCCATGGTCTCCCCTCTGACTCTCCTTCCTCTAAGTCACAAACAGCGAGAGAAAGAAGGCACCCAGAGGAGAGGCTTCTGAGTGGCCTCCCGCCTTTGATTCCCAACTGGCAGACTGGCACTTATGTGTTATTTTGCTGTGACTTTGGGGTCCGATAGGGAGGCTTTGTCTAGGACTGAATAGCTGTGACAGCTCACCATTCCACTTTGTGATGTTCATTCTGTAAACAGATACATCAGAATCTTCTCAGGCATTTTACCTTGATTTTCCTTTGTCTTCCTAAAAGAATGGGCCATTTCTGCACTAGACATTATTTCCCTGAGAGGCTGAGTGTAGATGAGCAGATAAAAAATGTAATTATGATGCCCCTCAAAAGGTCTGAAGAACTTCACTTTGAGAACCCTGCTTTCAAGATGGAAGTTGTAGGGACTCTGGGGGATTGAAGAAATCTCCCCCCCCCAGGAAATCCTAGGTCCAATCTTAGTCTTTGCTCCTCATTAAATCCCAAAGATCCTCTGACCTAGTTTTCAACTCAATGCATCGACCTTCTATTAGCTCATTCCTAAGATTTAAACCTTTCCTCTATCCCCCCTCCTTCATCCTCGGTCAAGATATTAATGAATTGTAAAAAAAACTTTTAAGCTCAAAGGGAAATTTATATTTGAAAGGCTCCTCCAACAGATCATTCTATAAGATGGAGACAAATTTAGGCCCACTTGCTGAAAAGTTTTGTTTTTTTTAAGACAGAAGGAATCAGCAGTAAAAGACAAGGTAAATAGCTACTTGCCTTGCTTTTAAATGGGCTTTTAAAAAGTTGAGTGTCAATGATTATTTGTGTGTATATGTCTTTTAAAATTTTTATTTTTAATTCCAAATTCTCTCCCTCTCACTAGCTCCTTTATCACCCATTAAGTAGGCAAGAAATTTGAAATTATGTGTAACAACATACAAAGTCATTATCTGTTACATAATTTTTCGCCTGTGGCAATTGGGGTTAAGTGACTTGCCCAGGGTCACACAGCTAGGAAGTGTTAAGTGTCTGAGACCAGGTTTGAACTCAGGCTGACACGTCTGGGCTGGGTGACTCCTTTGGGTGTTCTGAGCACCTCACAGAGATTATCCCTTTCTTAGTAGGTCCATCCTCCGTCCACTCGGACTTAGACACAAGAAATCTGAAGTCTTGCCCCTGTCCCCTTCTGGTTAACAGGGGCAGCCAATTCTGATTTTTCTCCAGTCTATACATTTCCTCTCAAGCCAGTAAACAATCTATAAACAAATCATTTTCTTGATATACTCTGAAAGCATAGTCTAATTTTGCCATAATGAGCCACGGTGTGTGTTTACCATTTTGTGGTAGGGCCCAACGCGGGGGGATCCAGGAGGATAGATAGTCCTTAGGATTGCCTTGATAAAGTGGAAGTTATAGGCCAATATTTGAGGACAGGAGTTGTTTTTTGTGCTTCAGTCTGGAAGAGGAACCATGATAGATGAGACGCAATGCCAAGATATGTAAGTCAATTGGATTTAAGAGAAAGAGGTTACCTGCCTCAAGTAGGGTGGGGATGACAGGAAAGAGAATATAAAAGAATAGAGTATTAGTGCTAGGAAGAGACCTAGAACTCCTAGAATCTAGCTTTCTTTCTTTCTTTCTTTTTTCTTAAACCATATTTGTGCTTTCATTGGTCAAGGGAAGTCCAGGCATGGAAACTCCCTTTATCAAAACAGGTCAACTATTAGTAGTAGTTGAGTCCAGGTCTTCATCATAAGGCTGATCATCACACCAGACCTTACCTCTTCCTTGATTTATAAGTGAAAAAAAACTTAAGACCAGAGGAAGGAAAGGGACTTTGGAGGATGACTAGATCATGGTAGTTGTTTAGTAGAAAGATCATTGGGACTAGGAGATCTGTGATCCAGTCTACCTCTGGAATCAAGGACATTGAGCAAGATGATGAGACCCATCATCAGAGAAACCACAGGCCCCTCCTAGACCAAGGAGGACCTCCACAATATACCTGAGAATTGATCATTCAGCCTTTGCTCTAAAGATCTCCAAATAGGGATACATCACTCTGAACTTCAGACTCCTCATCTGTAATCTGGGAGGACTGGATACTGCACTCTCTAAAAACTGATCCATTCTATTTTGGAATGTTTTAAGAACTTGTATCCAATAAATAATTATTAAGTGCCTACTGTATACTGGGATATGAAGACAAAAAAAGAGAGAAATTGTGATACAGTGAAAATAGCACTAGCTCTAAAGTCAGAAGAGATGAGTTCAAATCTTGCTTCTAATATTTACTCTTTCATCTCCCAGGCCCTCAATTTTCTTATCTGGAAAATGAAGGGATTGATCTGGATAGAACTGAAGTCCTTTTGGGGTTGTGTCATTTGTGTCTAATATACGAGCTGCCTGGTATGCAGGAGGTGCTTAATGAATGCTCGCTGATTGATTGATTGATCGTCTTGGAGATCCCTTGTAACCCCAGATCTGTGATCCCATGAAAGGTGTGACTGACCACAATTTTCCTAAGTTCTCTGAGCCCAAATGTTCTCATCTATTAAAAGAGATTTGGTGCAGATGGCCCCTCTGGCGTCTTCCAGGTTTAAGCGGGGATCTCAAGATCCATTTCCTGCCTGCGTGTTTCTGACCAAAACTCTTGTCTCCTACTTCAGAGAAGGGTTGGGGGGGGGTCCCTGCTTTGCAATCAGAATGGATGTTGTGATTCACTGAGGGCTTGTCCTGTAATAAATAATTTCTCATTTTTTTTTTAGTTTGTTTAATGCTTGACAGAAGCCCTTGTGAGCAGGCAATATCTTTCTCTGACATATGTGGAAACTGAGGAGTGTCCAATGAAGGGGAGATAATTGTATACATATATATATATATATATATATATATATATATATATATATCACGGTTGGTAGGGATCGGGGGCAGCTAGGTGGTGCAGTGGATAGAGCACCAGTGCTGAAGTCAGGAGGACCCGAGTTCAAATCTGGTCTCAGACACTTATCACTTCCTAGCTGTGTGACCCTGGGCAAGTCACTTAACCCCAATAGCCTCAGCAAAAAAATAAAATAAAATAATAAAGAGAGGGACCAGATCTGTAACTCTGTCGTTTAGTATCTTAGAGTCATTCTGAGCTCTCAGAAATGAAATGACCATCCAAGGTCACACAGTCAGAGGCAAGACTTCCCCACCAGAAGGCCATCCTTTATCTGCCTTGCCATCTCCTTTGTGTGTATTTGTGTTGATTAGAAGGAAAATATTTTAGGACGCTCTAGAGGAACCATTGAGTATTTGAAGGAAGAGAAGAGTCATGAGCTATAGACCTTGAAGGCAGCCTGGACCAACCCTTTGATTTTACACATGAGGAAAGTGTGAGCCAGACAGGGAACGAGGTTCCCTAAGGTCACACAGGTAGAGGTAGGTGTCAGAGTCATCCCTAAATCTAAGCCATTCTTATCCCAAACCCGGAATCCTCTCCACTACACTATTTTTTTTAGTCATTTTTCCAACTCTTCACGATCCCATTTTCTTGGCAGAGATACTGGAGTGGTTTGCCATTTCCTTCTCCAGCTCATTTTACAGTTGAGGAAACTGAGGCAGACAGGGGGAAGGGACTTGCCCAGGGTCAGAATGGGTAAGTTTTTAGAGATTGTAGTGTCCACTCCTCCCAGATTACAGATGAGGAGACTGAAGCTCATAGTGGTGTATCACTAGCTGTGAGCTAGTGTCTGAGGCTAGATTTGAATTCAGGTCTTTCTTACTCTTGCCTGGCACTCACTACTTAGGCCCCCTCACCACTACACTATACTGATTTTCAAAACAGATTGGGTCTAATTGAGAAACCAAAAAAAGATAAAGAGAAAAGCAGAGATTCAGGTATATGGATTATGAGGTAGAAGTGGGTCAGTTCCTTTTATCTAAAGCTCCCTATGGTGGTCATTTCCTAGAGGGACACTTAGCCAAGGGTCTGGTATATGGGAGGCACTGATGGATCAAGGGCCACTTGTTAGCATACTCTGTGTAGTGAGCGAAATTGGCGCCGGTTGGTGGTAGGGTTTTGTTTTGTTTTGTTTTGTTTTGTTTGTTTTTGTTTTTTTTGTTTTTTTTGCCAAAGATGAATTAATGTAGGCTAAAATAGCTTCATGGCATGGAGGGCAGAATTTTCTAGTATTAAAAATATGCCCATTTATAAAAAGCAAAATTAAAGCGTTTCCTTGCAGTATTCTCGGGATCTGGCACATTTGGTAGCTGCCCCCCCCCCCAATTAGCTGCCCCTCAATATATATAAAACTTAGTAAATTATCTTCAAGGATAGCTGTGGCTGAAAATCCGTCTCCCTGTGACTGACCCACCTGGTGATGAGGCTGAAATGAGCCAGGCCAGTTCTCAGGGGCCAGACAGGGAAGAGAACATGGCCAAAGATCTGCTTGAAAAGAGGCCGCTTCTCTCTTCTTCCTGGGACGATCCCTGTCTTCCATCAGAGCCCTGGCCCAAAGGCTGCCTTCCCATGAGCCTTTGGAGACCTGTCCCTTTCCCCCACCCAGGTATGTGCACTCTCTGCCCGTTGAGACTTCACAAGATAACTTTGTGTGACACTCAGAGCCGCTTACTGTGAGCACATTGTACGGGGAACAGGGAGGGACCACGGTTGGAGAGCAGGAATATTGCACAGGGTCTGTCAAAAGGGAGGCTTCTGGGATAGAACTGAGGATGGGGAGAGAGGGAGACTCAGAGAAAATGTTCTTATTCCCATTTTACAGATAACAAAACTGAAGGTCACATGAGTAGTGTCATAAAATTATGAATGTGAGGCTGGCAGGGACCTTCAGGATATAGAGAGATGGAGATACACAGAACGAGACAGAGTGAAATGGAGACACATAGAGAGACACAGACCACACAGAGACATAGAGAGAGATGAAGATACACAGACAGAGATAGAGAGACAGAGACAGAGACAGAGATGGACAGTCAGATACAGAGATAGAAATGAAGAGAGACGGACAGAGACAGAATGTCTATACACTAATTCACATTTGTTGAGCACTCTCCAATTTTCAGAGGAGTCTTTTTAGAACAACTCTGTGAGGAAAATGTTCTTACTCCCATTTTACAGATAAGGAAACTGAAGAGAAGTGCCTGGGTCACACATAGAATCATGGATGTGAAGCTGGCAGGGACCTTCGAGGCTGGCTGGCTGGGACAGGCCACTCCTCTCATTCTACAAATAAGGAATGCAAGGACTTGACCAAGTTGACTTAAGACCAAGGGTCATCAGAACATTGAGGAGGGTCTGCAGGGGCTTTAGAGGTGGTCTGGTCCAACTCCCTCATTTTGCACTCCAGCCCAGATAGGTTAATTAAGTTTTCCAAAGTTACACAGCAGTAAATGGCTGAACTTAGACTAGTTGATGGCAGGATCATTCAGCTCAGGGCCAGGCTGGTCTCAAACGCAGCCTCCTAGTTCTTGATTCAGGCCACATAGAGCTTTGTAACCTGAGATACCATTGGCAGAGAGACCTAGGTTTGGGGCAGGGCCCCTTTAACAGCTACAAAGTAGACCTGCTGGACCTGAGAGCGTGAGTGAGAACAGAAGGAGGGGCACATAGTAGGGTCATCATAAATAAATGTGTTGGAGGGGGCAGCTGTAAGAAACCCAAAGAAACGGCCAGTGGATGAGCCCCTGGGAGGGGCCCTCCTCCTGCCAACAGGGGCAGGCAGATACAAAGGCCCGGGGGCCTGGGACTGTGTTGCTCTGGGATCTGGGTCATAGGGTTACCGTTCAAGAGAAGCTGTTTCTTTAGCCCGCTCTGTTAGTCCCCAAAGGGGAACAATCGGGCCGTTCACAGCCTCCTTGGCCAGGGAGGAGCTTGGCTGGAGATCCCTGGATGAGGGGAGCCCCTGATCCTCATTCTGACACTGGCTACCTGTGGGATCTTGGACACGTCCCTTGCTGCTCCCGGCCTGGGCTGCCTCATCTGTCTAATAACAGTGGATCGGGACTTCCAAGGTCCCACCCAACTCTATGATATGGTCCGCCAGGTGTCAAATGAGGCAGACGAGTTAGGTCACAGACATTGTGACAGTGCTTACCTAGGTCATTTCCCCCTTACTATCAGTTCTTATAAAAAAGTTGCATAAGAAGACCTGAGTTAAAATCCTACCTTAGACACTTAGTAGCCGTGCCATGGTGAGCAAACCAGTTAACCATTGTTTGCCTCAGTTTCCACATCTCCCCTACTCCCAGGATTATTGTAAAATAGCAAAAGTGTTTAGCATAGCTCTTGGTATATAAAGGCTCTTTATTTTTTTTAAACTAACAAATATTTATTTAAAATGAAATCCAAAATGAGAGGATGAAAAAAAAAAAGACAGAAAAGGGAAAAAAAGCTAAACTGTTGTTGGGAAAGCTAGATGGTGTTGTAAGCTAGAGTAACAGCATTAGAGTTGAGAGGACATGAGTTCAAATCTAACCTCAGACACCCTGAACAAGTCACTTAACCCCAATTGTGTCATAAAAAATACAAAACAAAATAACAACAAAAAACTATTGAATGTGCCCAAAAAAGATCCAAAATAAAACCATCACAACAAAAAATTGTCATGTGCCCAATAGAAAGAACATCATGGAGGATTTGAAATGTTTAATAAATTTCCATTTGAAGAAAGCATATATGATAAAGAAATGATTATATTCGTGACATTATATCCATCTTTGCTTCCTTGTAAGTTATTCTTTTGTTCTCTGCTGGGCATTTTTTACTTTATTTTTTTCCCCTTTCATTTCCCCTACTTTTCCTAAACAGGCTACAGTTAAGCATGAATATATTTATGTGTATATATTATATACACACACATATATATATATATATATATATATATTACAGTGTATATACACTGTATATGTATACATGTATATGTGTAGGTGTAATCTTTCCATTACATGTGCATACATAATACATATTTCTATATGTACATATACATGTATATACACACACATATATACATATGCACTTACACATACATAGACATACATTTAAAATAATATTAATATGGCTGACGCACTTTATAAATATTAGCTATGATGATAAAGTTTTCCAATACTTCTCTGTCATTACTTATTTCTTATTGAAATATTATTGCATTAAACACACTTGATGCTTTACAAAGCACCATCTCCACAACTGTATCATGAGGTAGGTAATAGTGACCAGCTGGAGTCCCATTTTACAGATGTGAAAACAGATGCTGGGCTGGTCCAAATGATTTGAACAAAGGTCATCGAGCCAGCTGGTAACAGAGCTGGGATTTGAACATAGGTTCTGATCCAAGACTTCTTCCCCTTATCCACACACCTAAAATCTAGGAAATGGCAGGACTTACTGAATGGGAATTTAGAGGAGTTTCCTGGCTCTGCTCCCCTCCCCCTGAGACAATCACTTCACTTGGTTTCTGTTTTCTCACATGTAACAGAAGAAACTGCAGATCGGTGTCCTGGTAATGCCGTGTCTGTTAAAATCTTTCTAAAGTATTTCAGAAACTCTGTGCAGTTCTGTTCTCATCCTCAAGTCTTTTCAGGTCACCAGGCAGTGCCATGAGAGGATGCTTTTCAACTCAGGAGGCTCCAGAAACTAGACTTGTTAATATATCAACCTCCCAGGGGCAGCTAGGTGGGGCAGTGGATAGAGCACCAGCCTTGAATTCAAGAGGACTCAAATTCAAATGTGGTCTCAGACACTTAACACTTCCCAGCTGTGTGACCCTGGGCAAGTCACTTAACCCCAGCCTGGGGGGGTGGAATATATATATATATATATATATATATATATCAACCTCCCTCTTCCCCCCCCCTCCCCAATACACTGCCAGATACCAGCTATAAACTCTGGAGGAATAAGGAGTGAACAATTTCTTGTTTCATTAATTTGAAAAGTAATCTTTCTGTGTTCCTTTTTCTATCCTGTTTTTCTTAGAATTCATTCGTTAATTCTGTTTTCTAGGCAATTCAGTTAAACTTCTCTAAGCATTTACCAAGGGTTAAGTAGAGGCACTCTGCTTGGGCTTGAGGACATGCATTTTAAAATGTAACAGTCCTGCCCTCAAAGAGCTTACATATCCTTAGAGGGTTCATAGAAGAAGGGACCTGAAAACTCATCTAATCCAACATTCCTATTTTGTTGATGAGGAAGCTAAAGCCCAGGGAAGTGACTTGTCTAAAGTCACAAGGGCAGGTAGTGGAAAAGCTTGGATTGAAACTTCTAAATTTAAGTCCATGCTCTTTCTACTGTATCAAGCTTTCTGAAACAGTACACAAAGGAAGCAACACAAAAATACAGAGTAATTTTAGTGGGTAGCACTAAGATGCCCACTCAAGGGAGCCAGGAAGGTGATGAGGGGAGGGATTCTAGGTCTGGGTGAGGATCGAGCCATGATAAAACAAAGTTCCTCCTGACTGAATGAATGAGTTGGTATAAGAGGATGGATACAATTAATAGTTGTACTAAGGTACAAAGGTAGTTGGGAGGCAAACTAGGAAGAACTTTAAATCAGACACAGGAATTTGGGTTTATTGGTGCCAGAAGTGGGGCGTGAGACCATGGGCTGGATGCTGATGGGAGTTCTGAGGTGATAAAAGGTCATTGTTGCTTGCAAGGAGCTCTCTGTCTAATAGAGGAGATAGGAGTTGATGAGAAGGGTTCTGGTGATGGATAGTCTTGTCTGAAGTAGGGTGATGGCAGCATCAGGGCAAAGGAGGCATTGATGAGATGTTGCTGATGCAGAGAGGCTGATGAAGGGGCTTCTGCAGTGCGAGGCTCTGGGATCAGAGGCCTGGGACTCAAATCCCATCTCTGATACTTGGTACTTGGGACAAGTCACTGAATCTCCAATTGCAAATTTAGAGGCTTGAGCTAGATGACCTAAAATCTCTTTTATGATGTGATGTTATGAGTATGAATGAGTGGGGGAACAGCACTATGACATAAAAGGCTGGGAATGAAAATAATTACAACATGTTAATAGTCGGACAGAGACATTTATATATTGAAACATGACAGAGTACCACAAGTTATCAGTAACATTTCATAGCATCACAGGAAAATTTGTTATGGTTAATTTATGGTTAATTTAATGGTTAATTTAGACTCATCTCCCCAAATAGAAAACTGACTATCTGGTCCCATGTTCTCATGTCCTGCACGAGAAAGTTCAGATGGAGGCTTGTCCAAAGGCACCCAAGTAGTTCCTGGCTAAGCCTCCTGAGACTCAGGTCCAAGCTTTACTGCTGTATCGTGTGTCTGGTGGTACATGTAGTTGCTGACTGCTTAGTTTTAAAAAATTGTAAAATTGAGAGATACCATCTTGGTGGACCAGCTTTTGATCCCCAAATGACTAAAGTTCATGACTAAGGAAAAGCAGATAGCAGAAACCCACATGTGCAAAGCTGTTTGTAGCAGCTCTTTTTGTGGCGGCAAAGAATTGGAAAATGGGTAGCCATCTATTAAGTAATGGCTGGACAAGTTGTGGTATATGAAGGTAATGGAATATTATTGTTCTGTAAAAAATGATGAAGAAGCTGATTTTAGAAAAGCCTAGAAAGATTTACATGAACTGATGCTGAGGGAAGCAAGTAGAACAAGGAATACATTGTACACAATAATAGCAAAAAATATATGATGATCAGCTATGAAAGACTTGGTTCTTCTCAGTGGTTCAGTGATCCAAAACAATCCCAATAGACTTTGGAAAGAAAACACCCTCTGCATCCAGAAAAAGAACTATGGGGATTGAAGGTAAATCAACATATGATATGCTCATTTCTTTTTTATGTTTTTTTGGTTCCCTTCCGTTCTGATTTTTCTTGCTCAACATGATTCATAAAGAAATGTGGACTCGAAATACATTTTTTAAAAAAGTAGATAGCAGAAAAGATGGAGGAGGTGACCCATTCACCAGCCTGGTTCTCTACGAGATGACTGGAATTAGGACAGATGGGTCAACAACAGCTCATGCAGAGGGCAACTGGGGCTGAGAATTCCTGATGGTTTTCAGATACTGTAGAGGATAAAATCTTGTGGTAGAAATGGTACTGCTACAATCGTAAGCTATTTGGTGCTATCATTTCTATCATTGTCTTTGGCCTGATGCTGCAATTCATTGAATGAGGAACTTACTTCCAGTGTGGAAACTCCCTCCTTAGCTAGTCCTCTAGACCTGGGCTTCTCAAACGTTTCCCATTCTAGATTTTTATTTCACTTGAGAAATTTTTATGCAACTCTGGGCATACAAATGTATAAAATAGGTATACAAACCAAACATTTACTGATAATAAATCATAAAGAGATTTATTTTAAAACAATTCTTTTGTATATGCATAATTTTACCATTTATTAAAGATGAAAGAAAATTTGTATACTCATGATATGGATCTGCTTGTTTACTTTATTTATTTATTTTGTAGAGGCAATTGGGGTGAAGTGACTTGCCCAGGGTCACACAGCTAGGAAGTGTTAAGTGTATGAGACCAGATTTGAACTCAGGTCCTCCTGACTTTGGGGCTGGTGCTCAATCCACTGCACCAACTAGCTGCCCACACTTTTATGTAAAGAACTTTATTTAAAGAATTAATCGGCAGAATATTTGATACTGCAGGATGTAGAGCATTCAGAAATCTTTTACTCTTGCCAAATTTTTCTGCAATCCCCACATTCAATTACTTATAGTTTAAGAAGCTTTACTCTATAATTTCTATTCTGAAAGAACAGCCTGGGGCTTGGAGAGATTAAAAAGCCCAGCATCAGCTGGTGTGGCTGCAACCAGACTTGAACATAGTTTTGGTTCTGAAGTCAGCTACCGTTGCTTTGTCAACATCATCATTATCTTCATCATAATTTTTACCATTATAATTATAATATAATTAATTATTATAGTCAGTCTAGTCGGATTTAAGCTCTTGATTGGTTGGTTTTCTGGTCTTTGTTTTCCTCGAATGTCACAGTGCCTGGCACATAGTAGGGGCTTACTAAGTGATGAATTGAACTGAGTTAACACTTCCAGACCAGAGCCTGGCCTTAAGAACATGAGTTTTGTTTTCCATGTTGTTTATGGAGTGCATTTGGATTATGGTTTTGATAATTTAATAATTTAAGAGAAAATGTGGTATTATGGAAAAGACAGTTGGATTCGGAATCAGACAAGCAGGCTTAGACTTCTGTTCTGTCTTTAATTATGGTGGAACCAATGCTGGCTCCATAGTCAGAGGTCTTGAGTTTGAATCTTCCTGGTATGATGGCAGGTACTTTACAAAGTGAGAGAATTAAACTAGAGGGTTTCTGAGAGGCCTCCCAGCTTTG
This sequence comes from Sminthopsis crassicaudata, assembly GCF_048593235.1. Lineage (NCBI taxonomy): Eukaryota > Metazoa > Chordata > Mammalia > Dasyuromorphia > Dasyuridae > Sminthopsis > Sminthopsis crassicaudata. The sequence continues at coordinate 293,104,356 of NC_133621.1, forward strand.
CAAAATAAGGTGGTTGGATGAACTCACCTTTAGCAGGTCCCACTAGCTAGTCCTAAGGCCTCCTAAATTCAAGATTCTGTGAACCTGAGGTTGTGACTTCCTCTCTATGGTCTAAAGTTTTCTCCTCTTTTGAAACCTCAGAAAACCTCTCTTTGACTTCTGGCTACAACCATTGCTACCTAATTGTATGACCTTAGACATTGGGTCTCAGTTTCCTTATCTGTAATTCACACTTGTAACACATATTTTGTAGAGTTATTACGAGGCTCAAATGAGATTCTGGAAAACATTTTGGAGACCTGGAGACCACCAATTGTTAAAAGACCTTGGAGTATCTGGAGCCACTTTGAAGATAACTTAAAGAAATTGGTACATGAGAAACATCTACAACTGATCACACTAATAGGACCTGGGTGCCTTGTTCCAAGATAATTGGGCACTTTGGTAGATAGGATTTACATTTTTAAAAAAAGTTTTAAAAAAGTAATAGGATCAGAAAGAAAGTCAACTATATAAGAATACAATTGAGATTTTATTGTTAAAAGTTCATCTACCCTAGATTAAGAACCCCTGCTTTAAAAGTAATAGGTCCCTCTCAACTCTTAACATCTAATCCTTCTTTTTCTCTTAGGTATCATCTATCCTTCCATTAAGTGAAAAGGAAAGACCTAAAAAAAATGAACTACTTAGTAGGACCAAAAATAGGCAGAAATATACACTTGGCATCTGTCCATGGTGCAATTTGCCTTTGTCTTCCCTCATCTACAGAGTAACATCATCCCTATTTTCCTTTCACTTTCTTTAATGTAAGATGCTCTGTTAGGATTCTCCATCCCTAAATTTTTTTTCACATTTATCAGTAGGGGGCAGACTAGAGAAAAGTCTCCAACAGGTAGAATTAATACTCCAGCTTTCTTGGTCAGATGCCATTCCCTTGTGTGATTTTCAGGTAATAACTAAGCCCAAGCTCACGTGTGTGTATTTTTGTCCATTTTGGTGTTGTTACCAAGAAGAGGAAGGTGTCTCTGCTCATCCCTTCTTTTGGACTTGTTAAAGATGCGTCCAACAGTATGAAAGTAGATAAAATTGATTATGCTGCATCTGGTCATGTGACACTATTTACTTTGAAGAGTTAATGGGTCCATGATTTCTTAGGGGTGTGTTTGCTTAGGCACTAGGTTAATTGTCCATGGAGGCAGCACCACTGTACTTTGAATCAGGAAGTTCAGTGTTCAAATTGTGCTTTAATCATTTATCCTCTCTGTGCCTCTATTTCCTTATCTGTAGAATCAGTAGGTTTGACTCTAAGGTATCTTCTAGTTCTGAACCTATGATCCTATATTTATATTTTTTTAAACAATATTTTATTTTTTGTGTATGAGAGGCAGTTGGAGTGAAGTGGCTTCCCTGGGGTCACATAGCTAGTAAGTGTTAAGTGTCTCAGGCTGGATTTGAATTCAGGTCCTCCTGATTCCAGGGTGGTTGCTCCATCTGTGCCATCTAACTGCCCCTTAAAGTATATCCATTGTAGAGCAGGAGAGGATTTGTACATGAAACTGAATCTCTATAATGCACACTCTGTGTTTTTTTTTTTTTAAAGAACATCATAAATTCAACCTAGATTTCAAAGTCATTCTGTTTGCGATTCTTTCTGACCTTCCTTCTATTTTCTTCTCTCTTTTTTTGGAGGGGAGAACCTATCTTAATTCGCTTTCCCAATTTGATAAACATTTATTAAGCACTTACTGTGTCCAAGATACTATGCTAAGTGTTAGTGATATATATATATATATATATATATATATATATATAGTTACTACTCTCAAGAGCTTAACAATTTAATGAATTCGTGAAGTATTGGCCATGATTGAACAGCAACATGTTATGCTATAATTTATTCATTTGTTCCCCAAAAGATGGGTTCCTCTTCAGTTTCTAGTTCTTTACCACAATAATAAGCGCTGCTCTAAATATTTTAGCATGTTAATAGTTTGATTTTTTCACCAGATACATGTCAAGAAAATTTTTAGCATTTATATTTACAAGATTTTGTGTTCTAAATATTTTTTCTCCCTCTCTTTTTCTGAAGATGGTAGGAAGTTTGATATAGTTTATGCATGTGTTCTCATGTAAAATATATTTCCAGATTCCATAGTAGTGAAAGAAATAGATGAAAAGGGGAAAAAAACACAAGAATGAATAAAGTAAGTGAAAAAAAAAGCCCATGCTTCCATCTGTGTAGTGTCCTTTGAACAGCAACTGCCTCTCAGTCTCTTTGTATCCTCATCATCCTCTCACATGAAGAGATCCGTTTCTACAGGTCTGAGTTAGACCTCCAGCAGCCACTGGCAAGTGGCTCCCATATCATAATATATCTGCATTCACAGTCCCTCAGTTCTTTCTCTGGCTATGGATAAGATTTTCACTCGTGAGTACTTTGTACTTTCTCTTGGATCATTGTGTTGCTAAGAAGAGCCAAGTCATTCATAGCTGGTCATCCCTCAGTGGTGCTGATACTGTGTATGATGTTTTCCTGGTTCTGCTTATTTCACTTTGCATCAGTTTGTACAAGTCTTTCCGAAATCTGTCTATTCATCATTTCTTATTGCACAATAATATTCCCTCACATTCACTGCTTGTTTAACTCCCAATTGAAGGGCATCTCCTTATTTTGCCACCACCAAAAGGGCTGCTATAAGTGTTTTTGCCCATATGAACCTTCTTCCTGTCTTTGATTTCTCTGGGACATAAGCTTCATAGAGTCCATATTTGTATACATATTTCATAGATGATCTGAGCCCCGTACCAAAGGCCTTCCTCTAGGTCTCTTAACATTTTGTGTCTATATAACGCTGGAACCATTCATACGCGGCTGTTGTCATTATCTCATTCTGAATCTAAGATATTGAAAAGAAGTCAATTACATAAAGTCTTTGATCTGGAAGAGGCATTGGATAGCAATCAATCTACCATTAACTATTTATCAAACAGCTTCTATGGGTCTGAAGAAGATAGGGACTGGGCATGTGATAGCAGCAGTTCTCAAACTTTTTTGATCTCTGAACCCTTTTGTGCTCTTCAAAATTATTGAAGACCCCAAAGGCTTTTGTTTATGTGGATTATAACAATCAAATTTACCAGCCACTCTGCAACCTATCATTTCAGAGAATTACTGGGGGCTTTGAGAGATGAAGAGATATCTAACCTCTAAAGCCAGGATTTAGAGATACTTGATCCTTTGCAACAACAACAACAAAATTCGGTTCTGCACATATATATTGTATATAAGATATACTATAAGATATTTAATATGTATGGGAATGCCTGCCATCTGGGGGGGGGTGGAGGGAAGGAGGGGAAAAAACTCGGAACAGAAGGGAGTACAAGGGCTAATGTTGTAAAAAAAAAAAAAAAAAAAAAAAGAAAAGAAAAACTACCTATACATATGTACTGTCAAAGAAAATGTTATAATTATAAAAATTAATAAAAAAAAGAAAAAAAAAGAGATACTTGAGATTTGAACCCACATTTTTCTGGCTCTAAGGCTGGCCCTGTCTCCTATGTCACTTTGCTTTTCATAGCCACCAGCAAATCAAAGACAGAAGCCGAACAATAGCCATTTTCCTCATGGAGCTTACACTCTATCCAGACAAACAATGCATACATACATGAGTTAATAGAAAGTACATGCATAGTAAATACGGAGTAATTTGGGAGCTCAGGCTGGGTACATACATACCTACTTCTACTCCCTTATACTTTTTCTAACTTTTCTCTTGTATTACTCCCCTCCCCAATAGGGCAACACAGCATTTTTTGGTGGAGAAAATGGAACTATCAGATCTGGTTTCCACCAGATGGAAAGATGGTTCTCCAGCTCCAGTTCCTTAAAAGTGTTGGCTAAGAAAGGGACCCAAAGTTCTAGAGAACTGACATTGAATTTTCCCGCTTCCTCTCTAAAATTCATTCTACAACGAATCATCCTCACAGACGTACTAATACTTAGTACAGGGCCTTGTATCTATTGGTTGTTTAGTTTAATTGACCATTTTGGAATTAATATAAGAACTGAGTTTGATGTTTGAAAGACCATCAACAAGTCTCTTAAGTTCTCTGAACTATATTTCTTAATTTCTTAATAACTTAATTTCTCTGAAGCTATAAGCTCCTGGAGAGTAGGGATTGGATTTTTGGTGTGGTGCTTTATGGTTTTTGTTTATGGTCTCTCTTTGTATCCTCAACATTTAACACAATACTTGGTGTATAGTAGGTGCTTAATAAATACTTGTTGACCTGACTCAACATTTTCATCTATAAGATAAGGGAAGTTGAGCAAAATGGTGTGTAAGGTCCCTAATAGTTCTAAATCCATTTAAACACCATAATCCCCTTGCATTTTATAGTATGTCATCATCATCATGTCACTTTCTGCTTTTCTTCCACCACCTCTACTCCAGAACCTTCATAATCTGGATGAATACTTGTTGGGAGAGGTTGCTGAAGGGACTCTTGGTTTGGTCTATTCCTCTAGAATACAAAATTCTGGCATTGCCCTTTGTCCTTGAGAAAATTCTATCACTTTCCCAACCTCAGTTTCCTCCTCTGAGGAAATAAATTAGAGATAATAATTCCTTTTTTTAAAGAAAATTAAGTTACATGAAGGTGTTTATATATATACTTGTTTTTTAATTCTTGTAAACAAATGAATATAGGTATAGTTTTTATGGTAAATGAACTGGGGAAAAAAATTAGAGCCCAGATCCAAAATATAAAAACAAATATAAAATCAGTTCTTGAATTGATTGCCCTAGACCTACAATGTCAATTATTAATCAATAAGCATCTATTAAATACCTATTTGGGCAGCTAGATGGTGCAGTGGAAAGAGAATTTATCTGGGATAGGAAAACCTAAATTCAAATCCAGACACAGACACCCACTGACTGTGTGACCCCGAGCAAGTGACTTCATCCTGTTTATCTCAATTTCCTCATCTGTAAAAATGAGCTGGAAAAAGAAATGGCAAACCACTCCAGCGATTTCCCACCCCCCCAAAAAAATCCACACATAGGATCCCAGAGAGTCATACATGACTAAAAATAACAAATATCTATGATGTGTTAATCACTGTATTGGAGATACAAATATGAAGAATGAAATAATCCCTATTTTCAAAATCCTTGAAAGCATGGATTATTTCATTTTAACTATCTGACTTAAAATTAACTGATAAATAATGGTAAAGCTGCCTATAATTGAGAAATATTTCTTATGGAGCTGAAGTACTTGGGGTATCAGAATGATGTTTTTTAAATTTATATAGGAACATGGTCCTGCATCAGGAGGGGGATATTAGAGACCATTGAGATCATTTTACAGCTGAGGAAACTGAGGCACAGAGAGGCTGAGTAAATTGTTTAGGCAGATGCAGCTAGTAAGTAGCTGACATGAGATTTGAACCCAGAACTCCCTGGCTCCAAAGCTAATGCTCAATCCATAATATAATATAATTCCCAATTAATGATAGCCAGGTGGTTAGAGTTAACCAGGCTTGGAGTCAGGAAGACCTGAGTTCAAATCTTATCTCTAATACTAACTAGCTATGTTGTGATCCTGGGCCAGTCACTTAGCCTCAGTTTCCTCATCCATAAAATGGGGATAATAATAGCCCCTATTTCATGTGGTGGTTGGGAGAATCAAATGAGATAATAATGGTAAAGATGCCTGGCACATAGTAAGTGCTATATAAATGTTAGCTATTGCTATCATTATTAATGAGATCCAAGCACTTCTTCAAAAACAACAACAAAAGAAAAACAAGAATTTCCCTAGCTGAGTATTAAATTTGGAACAAATGGATTTTTTTTTTGGGGGGGGTTAAGGGATTAAGTGACTTGCCCAGGGTCATACAGCTAAGAAGTGTTAAGTGTCTGAGATTAGATTTGAATTCATGTCCTGATTTCGAGCCTGGTGTTCTATCCACTTCACCACCTAGCTGCTCCTATGAATGGATTGTCTTGTTGGATTTGTAGTGGAAAGCTCTGGAGGTCAAAAATCTGATTCTGTCTCTGGCCACTTTTGTAATGTTGGTCCAGTCATTGATTTCTCTGGGTCTCATTTGTCTCTGAAACTGAGGGGTTTGACAGAGTGACCTCTTCCCCCCAGAATCTGTAATGGGAGAAGCCCAATTTCAACATGGTTAAGTTTCAGAAGGAGGCAATAGTAAAGTTTATGGGTTGTTGTTTTTTTAAGCACAATGAAACAATTAATCGATGTTACAAGATTCCCACTTCCCCATAAATGCTAACAAAACATTTTTCTATTTTTCAGAGAGCTGGATTGAAAGATGTCTCAATGAAAGTGAAAACAAACGCTATTCCAGCCACACCTCTCTGGGGAATGTTTCTAATGATGAAAGTAAGTAACCAGAATTCCTGGGCCCAATTTGGTTTCACATGGCTGAGCCTAACAGTCTGATCAAAGGATGACGTCCCTTCCAAAGGATGCTGGGATGGCCTTCCGACCCCAGGAGAAACTTCATCCCAACCCTCCTCTGATGCCCTGAGGTCTAAATTCTTGGGAATTTAGAAAATATATAAGGCAAGCTCCCCTGAATGGAAGGACCTGCAAGCTAGGAAAGCTCCAGTGATAAGACTGTAGATCTCTTTCCTGAAGTCCAGTCTAACTCCTCACTAGGTTGATCAAAGAGAGACTCAATTTTTCTACAACCGTAATTCATGAAGATACTTTACTAAATCACAGGGTGGGCTGTGATCTATATGTGATCATTTGCTCAGATGGACAAAACCACAAATCTTTGAAGTGGTATAGAAGGGCCATGGCCCCCGGCAAAAGAAAATAGAATCTCTGCTATCTTTTTATTCCATAGTATCAGATGTAGCTGCTTTGGACCAAAGGTGACTTAGGTGCTTGAGTATTTAAAGGTTTTAGCCAAAGGTACTCTTACTTCCAGGATGGTCCCAGTGTCATGGTTTACAAGGCTGACATTTCAGAGCTTTATTCAAGATAAAGAAGAAATAATTAGTAAAAGGAAGTCACTAGACTTCCATCATGCATTAGAATGGAAAATTGGGAAAGGTGGAATTATACCCGGGACTTGAAAGAAGCCAGGAAAGCCAGGAAGCAGAGATAAGGAGGAGGGCATCCCCAGGCATGGGGCACAAACAGGGAAAATGCCCAAGGTGGGAGAATCAAGTGTCTTGTTTGAGAAATAGTCAGGGGCCTGATATCATTGGAAGGAAGAATTCACTGGGGGACGGGGGGAGTGTATAAGGTGGAAGAAAGCTGGAAAGGGGGGAAGGGGCCAGTTTGGTAAGGGTTTTGAAAGCCAGGGGATTAGCACCAGCCCTGAAGTCAGGAGGACCTGACAGGAAAGAAGAAAAGAAGGAAGGAAGGAAGGAAGGAAGGAAGGAAGGAAGGAAGGAAGGAAGGAAGGAAGGAAGGAAGGAAGGAAGGAAGGAAAGAAAATGATATGATCAAATCTGCATTTTAGAAAGAATAATTTGATAGCTAAGTTGAAAATGACATGGAGAAGGGAACAGAGGCTTGAAGCAGAAGGACCAGTCAGCAGGCTACTGCATAGTCCCGTTGTGAGGTTATGGGGGCCTGCATCAGGTTGGACATGTCTAGAAAAAAAATGGAGGCAAATGAGAAGGATGTAGAAGATGTTGAGAAAGGAACCAACAGGACCTATTGGATGTGGGAGGGCCCAGAAGGATGGTAGCTCTTGTAATGGAAATTGGAAAGTTAGGAAGGGGGGAGGGTTTGGGGGAAGAGATGATGAGCTCAATTTCAGACATGATGGCTTCAAGATGTCTCCAAGACACCTAGTTTGAAATGCCCAACATGCAATTGGAGATGGGAAGCCTGGAAATCACCAGAGAACATGCGGCTGGTTAAGTACCTCTGAGCTATCATCATCACATCAGCAGCAGCAGAACAGCACAGAGATGGTACCTGAATTCCTAGTCTGTTTAGCTCCAAGACTGGCTTTCTCTTTACTAGGCTACCTTGCCTCTCTGATATGTCTAATGATGGCTGATTACAAACCAGCAACAAATGATTTCAAATGGATACTTTTGTTTGTTTTTAAAATGATGGAGAAATCATTTAGTCTGGAACCCTGGGGAAAGGAAACACAAATAGCAAATAACAAAAGGTATTTATAATGGTACACAGTAAGCATTTAATAAATGCTTGTTGTCTTGACATAAAGACAGAGAGATGAAGAGCAATAGCAGTCTGGTGAGATTTGTCGAATTTTTCTTTTATCCTTTGATTTCCTTTATAAGGTAGGCAGCTGATTGCAGCTGCACTAAACTTGGACTCACAGGATCCGAATTTGAATGCTTTCTTTATTGCCTGTGACTGTGTGGCTTTGGGTCAATCATTTTTCCTTCTCTGACACTCAAGTTTCTTCATCCATGAAATGAAGGGACTGTATTAAATATTATCTGAGCTCTCTATCAGGTCTAGATCTATGATGCTATGAACCCCCTGTCTGCTAGGTGGTGCTGCAGTGGATAGAGCATGGCACCTATAGTCAGGACCTGAGTTCAAATCCACTCTCAGATATGGACTAGTTGTGAGACTGTTAGCAAGTCACTTAACCCCTGTTTGCTTTAGTTTCTTCACAGGAATAATAACAGAACTTATCTCCCAGGGTTATTGTGAGGATCAAAGGAGATAATTATTAATCATTTAGCACAGTGCCTACTATGGAAATGTTGGCTCTTAAAATTATTATTTTAAAATGAAAGGGTTGTACTAGGCCCCTCTCTGAGATCCTTTCCAGCTCCAACTCCATGATCCTATAAATACCATGAAAAGTAATGGAGTAGTCCTATGGAATGGCCAAAAAGTGATATTTGGTAAAATGGAAAGAATAGTGAATTGGGACTTAGGAGCCTAAGTTCTGTGCTAGCTGTGTAACCCATGTAATTTCTCTATTTGTAAAATAGGGCTACCTTATAGTGTTGTTGTAAGGACCAAATGAGATAATGATTGAAAAAGCACTTTGGGGCCAGCTAGATAGTGCAGTGGATAGAGCACCAGCCCTGAAGTCAGGAGGACCTGAGTTCAAATCTGGTCTCAGACACTTAACACTTCCTGGCTGTGGGACCCTGGGCAAGTCACTCAACCCCAAGTGCCACAGCAAAAAAAGAAAAAAAAAAGCACTTAGGACAGTACCTGGCACATAGTGTTATATAATTACTAATTCAAATTTATACAATCAATGTGCAAACACTCATCAAATGTTTCCTGGATGCCAGTCACTGAGCTAAATGTTGAGAATACAATGATTGCAATATTCTCAGATAGCTTGAATTCTATTTCTAATAAATTATCTTTTTTAAAAATTCTGAATTTATCCAAGGCAATTCCAATAAACTTTGGATAGAAAATGCTATCTGCATCAGAAAAAGAATTGTAGAGATTGAATATAGATCAATACATGCTATGTTCACTCCTTTTTTCTATTTTTCCTCCTCCTGTCATTTTCCCCTTTCATTCTGATTTTTCTCTCCCAACATGATTCATAAAAATGTGTATTAAAAAGTTAATATAACTGTAACACATTTAATGTATAGGATTGCCTATCATCTAGGGGAGGGAGTGGAGGGAGGGAAGGGAAAATTTGGGAAAATGAATACAAGGGATAATGTTGTTAAACAATTATTCATGCATATGTATTGTCAAAAAATTATAATTATAAAATTAATTCTAAATAAATAAAGAAAAGAAAAAAGTTAACATATGTATAATCAGAAAAATAAAACAATTAATGAAGGATAAAAAATTCTGATTTTAATAAATACCAAAACAAAGTGAGAATTTCCATATGTAAAGTAGAATAGAAACAGAATCATGGGTGAAATTAGGAATCTCTATGTGTTTGGCTTACTTTTCCTTTTAAGTTTATAATGACTTCAAGGTGTAACTTTTAATGGTGTTCTCAGGAGTTCACATCCTAACAGGAGAGTCTTGGCACAAACAGAAAGAGACAAAGAGAGAGAGACAGACAAGAGAGTATCTGTTTTGTTCCTATTTTACAGAAGTGGAAACTCAGGTCCAAAGAGATTGAGACCATACAGCTAGTAAGAAACATTACCAGAGTTAGAAGCCACATCTCTCCTGGCTCTACATTTAACATTCTTTTCACTTCCCCATGATTGACCCTTTAAATCCAGTTCTGCCACTAACCCAGTTTTATAATCTTGGGAAATACTTTATTGGTGTCAGTTTGCCTACCTGTTAAATGGGAATCACTTCTTAGACCTGAAAAAGACCTTAGAAATCATCTTGTTCAATTTCTTCATATGGAAAACAAAGAGGCTGAGGCTCAGGAGAAAGGAAAATGAGTTTCTTAAGGCCACAGAGCTAATAGTGGAAGAGTCAATGTTTCTAAAACACCAGCCTATCTCTTGAGCTAGAGATTTGGACAAGGTTGTTTTTTTTCCCATCTCTAGATGTAGGTCATAATGGTAAACTATGCTTACATTCTCTTTTCCATAAACATTACTTGTGTGACATGGGAGACACCAGCTAGAACCACCCAGCATGGCATGTTCTCATCAGAGAAGGTGCTGAGCAAAGCAAAATTGAATTGGTTCAAAAAACCCAAATTTAGGTGCAAATTTAAAGGATTCCTCCCCATTGTTAATCTGGACTATTTGTGTCCAACCTGAGCTCATATTAGTCTGATCAACTCACTACCTCCCAAAATAGCTTACTCCATCGATGCTGATGGCAATGCCTTCACACTTAGGAATTGTTTGAATCAAAAAAATTATTTCCATTTTCTGGTAATGAGTCACTTATTAATAAATGTAGGAAACAAGAATGAATCACTGTCAAGAGACTGTAAAATAACTATTTTGATCCTGGAACAGGGGCAGGATCAGGGAAGATCTAGTAGCCTACTTTGGTTAGAATATGAAATATATGAAGGGAAGTCATGTGATACATGGTTAGACAGGAAACCAGTCATTTGTGACTGGCCTTAAATTCCAAGTGCATTTTATTCTGAGGACAATAGGGAACCATTGAGGGTTTAGAACAGGATAAAGATATGGACAGATCAATAGCTCGTAAAGGTGTTTTGTTGTTATTGTTGCTGCTGTTATTGTTATTTGACAGCTGTGTAGAAGATGGATAGCAGAGTGGAGAAGCTAAAATCTGTGGGATCAGTCAGTAGTAGAGATGAAAAATGGCTGTAAGACATGATGAGCTAGAGTAGTGGCAATGAGTTTGAGTAAAGAAAATGGTGAGGGTGTGATGGAGGTGGAATCAATGAGTTTTGTCACCTAATTGGATTTCTCCAGTCTGCTCGAGAAAAATCATGAATTTGGATAAGAGGGACTCTGGTTTCGCTGTCATCCATGTCCCAGCATGGATGAGATTTCCCACTGGACTAGAATGTAGGGAATCATTACAAAGAACAAGCTAAAAGGAGGTTGAAATCATAATAGATAAAGGAGGCATGGAATGTGGCGAGAGGCTGCTAAAGGAAGAAAAGTGAGCTTCTCAAATAAAAGATGGGTAAGGATAAGTTTTTTACAAGAGTACTTTTTTGTTGTTTTTTTCCCTCCATTTTAATAGCTTTATGTTTTTAATAGCTTCTATGTTTTTATAGAAAATGCAATTTAAAATTGCATTTAATAGAAAATGCAAAAATAGTTTTCAACATTCACCTTTGCAAAACCTTGTGTTCCAACTTTTTCTCCTTTTATTTCTCCACCCCCTGCTATAGACAGCAAGAATCAATATAGATCTAGTCTAATTCCCCTCTCATTAGGTAACAGAAGAGACAGGCACAGAGATAATAAATAACTTGTCCAATGTGATCAGTGATCCAGGTGATCAGTGAATTTGGACCCAGGTTGTCTGATTACAAAGCTCAAGTTCTTCCCATGACACAACCGATCTTTCCCTTTTCCTCACCCATTCGAAGACCCTTTTATTGTCTAGCACCTAGTGTGAGCCTCACCTAATTCTGGTTTTTTAGCTTTTCTGAAACTATTCTTATAGGACCTTGCCATCTCATTCATCTGTCTTCAGTTATCTTCTAGTATCTCAATTTCATCTGTGTCTTTTTAGTTGGAGGGTAGATGGTGGATGGTAGTTGATAGAAGGTAAAAGGTAGAAGATGTGGATGGTGGAAGGTGCAATATAGAAGGTAGAAGGTGGAAAATGTTGGTTGGTGGAAGATCCAAGGTGGAAGATGGTGGAAGAAAGGTGGAAGATGGAAGATAGCAGATGCTGAAAGATAGAAGATAGAAGGTGGATGGTGGAAGATGGAAGATGGAAGGTGGAAGATGGTGGATGGTGGAAGATGGATGGTGAGAGTAACCCAAAGTCACTTTGGAACAGTATAAACAGAGATGTGAAAAAATGTGATCACAGAAAAAGAGAATGTAAAGTTGAATTGGTTCATAGTCTCCAAAATGGTGGCTCAGGCTCCTAGCCTCCAAACCCAGTCTTTGCCCAAACTTTTCTAATACTCTTGAGGATACTACTGTCCTTTCAGGTATTCAAGATCATAACTTCAGTATTATCCTCATCTCCCACCGATCAGTTGACAAAGTTTTTTTGTTTCTCCAAAATGTTTCTTGTATCTGTCCCCTTCTCTCTACTCACACTTAGCTTCTAGTTCAGTACCTCATCACCCGTGGTCTAGACTATTCCTTATTAATTGCTCTCCCTGCGCACCAGTCTCTCCCTTTTTCAATTCTTCACACAGTTGCCAAAGTGATTTTTCTAATTCATGGGTCTGACCATGTCATTCCCCTGCTCTTACTGAGTAGTTTACTACTCCTGTGGCTCCCTACTGACTCTAGGATGAAGTATTATTTCATCTTTAGCTCATCTTTCTTTAATTTTTTTTGCATACAAGCTTTATAATATACAAAGTTATATGTAGATAATTTAAAAATAAATCTTCACATACAAATATTTTGTATTAAGAAGGTTGTACATTCAAAAAAGTTTGGCACTCTGCATAGTAGAAGGTCAAGATAGAGAAAAATGAGGCAGGCCTGGGAAAACAGAAGGGGGAAGAGGGACTTAGAAAATAAGTTTAGTAGAAGAGAGGCAGAGGGCCAGATGGAAGGACAGGTGAGAAATTGCAAGACTCTTGGGTTATGGAAAAGTAAAAGAGTTATATATGGTGAAATCAGGAGCATGGCTATCTCAGTGGGTGGTGGACATGGTGTTCAGTTGTAAGCCATTAAATATATTGAGGTGCCCCAAAGGCCAAGTTTTCTGAGGTGCTATCAGTGTGTACATTGAAGTTCCCAGCAGTAATGCAAATGACTGTGAACTGAGTACTGAATTCCTGAGAGAGGGGAGGGGATGAGCTAGGGATGGGTGCATTATGACAGCCAAGATTTGGTTTGGGTCATAGATTTGATAAGAGACCCTCAAAGATGAGCTTGTTCATACAAATAGCAGGGAAGACCAAGGAGCAGATCAGCTCCAACAGCATCCAGGAGCATGATTGGGACTGGGGAGAGCAGAGAGAGATGCAGGCTCTTAGAGGAAAGGCGTGAGAGCCAGACATCCATAAGTATGAGAAGGCAGAGGGAGGATGAAGAAGAGAGGTCTGATAGGAAGGGCTATTAGTTAATGATAGAATGGGGCTTCCAGAGGGCATGATGGAATAGGAGGGGATGCCTGATGGGGTTAGGATAGCGATGGGAATGGGCAGATGGGAGATGAGAAGGTAGGGGATGGTTTTGCCCAGGGAGCCAAGATCCCATTGTTACCAGGACTATGAAAAGGGGAGATAGGAGTCTGCTAGCCATAGACACGTTGTCACTGATTTGTCTTACCTTCCTGAGGACCCTGAAAAAGATGGCGAAATGAGTCTTGTCATAAAATCAAGAGTTTGGAGAGATAGAAGTGAGGGGGTAAAGGTGTTCCAGGCATTGGGAACAGCCAGGGCAAAAGTTTGGGGGTGGGAGATGGAGTGGCAGTTGGAAAAATCAGCAAGAAGGCCAGTGTGGAGTAAGAATAGAGAGTTAAAAAGTGGCCAGCTTGTAGGTGGAAGGATTGCTATTGTTCAGTCATTTCACTTGTGTCCCATTTGGGGTTTTTTTTTTTTTTTTTTGGTCAAAGATACTGGAATATCATTTACTTCTCCAGCTCATTTTACAAATGAGGAAACTGAAGCAAATGGGGTTAAGTGACTTGTCCAGGGTCACAGAACTAGGAAGGGAGTCTGGTTTGAACTCAGATCTTGATGACTCTAGGCCCAGGACTCTATCCACTGTGCCCCCAAACTATCATATTCCACTCATTAGCAATAAAATCCCCAGCAAATCATTTAATCTTTCCAAACTTGAGCTACCTCATCATAAAACAAAAGTGTTGAATTAGAGGATCTGTGAGATCCACTCTAACTCTAAATCTTTGATACTTTTACTTCTTTGTGCCTCAGTTTCTTCATCTCTAAAATGGACAGGACAGTCCGTAGAAAACAGCTAAGAAAAGATTTAGACAGTTTTCCCCCGTAGTGATCTTTTATCAATAAAAAATTTTTGTTGTTGTTTCAAGGCAATCAGGATCAAATGACTGAGGTTGGATTTGAACTCAGATCTTGCTGATGCTAGGCCCTGTGTTCTATCCGCTGCACCACCTAATTGCCCATGGAATTGGGAAGTCTTGAGTTCAAATTCCACTCACTAGCTAACTAAACCTCAGCAAATCACATAGTAGGTGTCTAATGTCCGAGACCAGACTCGAACTAAAGTCTTCCTGATTCCAATAAATACTTATTAAGCACCTACTGTGTCCCAGGCACTGTGCTAAGTACAAGGGATACAAAAAGAGGGAAGAAACAAAATTAAAAAATAAAAAGGAGGCAAGAGATAATCCCTGCCTTCAAGAAGCTTACAATTTACTGTGCCACTTGGGTAAAAGAATTCTCTTGAAGCCCATGGTTATGTTTGTGAGTTACAATCTGTCATTGTTTCATTTCCTTAAGCTTGATTAGCTTTCCTGATGATCACAGGGTCATGGATCTAAAGGTAAAGAGACCATTGGAGCTTTTTAGTACAACCCTCTCCCTTGGCCGAGAGGCTGGGATTTCCTAATTTTCAGCTACAAAGAGGCAGAGCCAGGATTCAAACTCAGATCTCTTAATTTACTCTTCATTTCTGCCCACTGAATCAGTGCTGGGAAGCATCCATGACAGGATTCTAATTTTAAAATTTTCCTACGGCGTCTTAATTTTTCTCTCTTTCCTTTCACAGATGAGGAAAAAGAAAATAATCGAGCTTCCAAACCCCATTCAACACCTGCCACCCTTCAGTGGTAAGTTTCCTCTTTGAAAGCCATAATAAAGCCCTAATGTGTTTCTGTCTTGGCCATGCAGTCAACTGCACCAACTTTGCTGCTGCCGAAATGAAAAAATAATGGGTTTTTTAATCAAAAATTTTAAATTTTAAAAAATCACGTAACAATACTTTGTAATTAATCTTCAGGTACTGTATAAATGTGTTATGATTGTTATTAATAATAATCAGGTAATTTTTCATGAGCTTGTCTGTAGAAAATGCAAAACTCTTAGGGGAGTTGGAGTATTGCGATGGTTTGTGAAGTCCAACACTGGTACATTTCTCAATACCAAAATATGAGAGTAGGCTTAGTTTAGCGGTTTCTCCCTGACCAATCCCCCATCTCTAGCTTTTGAAATCTCTCTCTTCTTTCACAGACTGGGTATAAGTAACTTACTCTCTGAGCCTCCCTCATCTATAAAAAGAGGCTGAACTCTATGACTTCTACAGTCAGTTTCTGCCTGTTAAACCTATGATGTGATAGATAGATAATAAATAAATAGATGGATGGATGATAGATTAACTCGATGGATGGATGGATGAATGTATAGATAGGTGGATGGATGGATGAATGGATGGTTAGATAAATATATAGATAGATGGATGATAGATGAGTGATAAATAGATGGATGAATGATAGATTAATAGATGGATGACTAGATGGATAGATGGATAGTCATATGGGTGATGGAGAGATAGATGAATGGATGATAAATAAATGGATGGACAAATGAATGTATAGACCAATGAATGGATGAATGGATGGATCTATAGATGGATGGATGGATGATAAATGGATGAATGATAGATAGGTGATAGATGGATGGGTAATAAATAAGTGGACGGATGGAAGGATGGATGGATGGATGGATAGATAGATGAATGATAGATAGATGGATAGATATACCCCAACTTTGCAGCTCACTATATTAGGATTAGGTAGTACTGGATTAGGTTTACAAGTGGTTGCTCCAAGATTAGCCTGTCCTCATTGTTTCAAGTTATTTTTTCTTTAGTAGACTTAGTTCTGCCCTATCCTCTACATTTAGCTAAAACACTTCCTATAGGGGCAAACCACTAGAAGATGCTTCTCTAGAGAAGATCTGGCAGGAGCTAGGATTCCTAATGATGCAAAGAATGGTCATGTTCATTTTTTGTTAGCACATACCTGTGCCAGAACAGAGGCTTTAGAGCTTACAGCCTCTTAGAGATCTTAGAGGCTATCTACTCCAGCCTCTTCATTGACCAGAGGAAGAAACAGAGCCTCCAAAGAGGAGTAAATTACCTGCACAGTGTTTTGTAGAGATGGGATTCAAACTTAGGTCTCCTGACTTTCAATTTAGCACTCTCTCCCTTTTACCAATGCTAAAGAAAGGGCTCTAGGGAAATCATCTGTTTCAGCTCTGTAATTTGATGGAAACACTAATGATAGAGAAGAATGAGGAGGCTCCTAGGTGACCCTGGTCAAATTCCCCCTTTGTGCCCAAGGGAAGCTCTTTACCACCATGAATTTCTTTTTTTGTTTTTATTGAAAACAAGTCACTTTATTAGAAAATTTTTTGACAATATATATGTATGAGTAATTTTTAATAACATTATCCCTTGTATTCATTTTTCCAAATTTTCCCCTCCCTCCCTCTACTCCCTCCCCTAGATGACAGGTAATCCCATACATTTTACATGTGTTACAGTATCACCTAGATACAATATATGTGTAAATCCAATTTTCTTGTTGCACGTTAAGTATTAGATTCTGAAGGTGTAAGTAACCTGGGTAGATAGACAGTAGTGCTACCAATTTACGTTCACTTCCCAGTGTTCCTTCTCTGGGTGTAGTTGTTTCTGTCCATCATTGATCAGCTGGAAGTGAGTTGGATCTTCTTTATGTTGAAGATATCCACTTCCATCAGAATACATCTCACCATGAATTTCTTAATAAATACTGATCTGTTTCTGTGGAGGGATTTTCCTCACTAAGAATTCCCTATCTAATCCCTCTCCCTTCACCACCCCCCACATGATATCTGTGTGCCAACTGTTCAGGCCATTCTTTGCTTATGGCTTATTCATTGGTTTTGGGGGGCAGGGTCTGAATCTATAGCTCTCTGGGTTACATAGTGTGTTCTGGAAGGTCATTAATCATTTACCAAGAGTTCCTTGTGAGAGAACTAAAGAAACGCAAAATATAAGACAAGGAATATGACATAATAATGAGAACGCACCTTTCTCTAGCCCTAAGGAGTCTGCAAAGCACTTTGCTCTTGTCCTGGAAGATAATGGAGTATTCATGGGAGAACTGACCCAACATGCTCAGGGATGTCCAGCTACTAAGTATTAGGGCTGAAATTTGAACTCGGATCCCCCTAGTTCCAAGCCTAGTACCTCAAGGGAGGGGTGGCTGAATATTATCAAATACTGTTGTGTGACATGTTTATTTGACTGTCTAGATGATTCCTATGTCTTATTTTCCCTGTTGGAATGGGAGCTCCTTGAGGGCAGAGACTGTTTTGTTTGTATCTTTATATACCCGATACCTGATATACAGTAGGACCTTAAGAAATGTTTGCTGATTGAACGATTGGTCACCTTTTGGAACAATATAGGACAAGTACCACCGACTCCATGTTGGTCCATCCCTTATCTGTCTCTTGGGGTGCCAACTCTGTTTCTTCTGTCTACCTGTCCTTTCTTTTCCCCCCATTTCCATCATTCTTTCCCCAAGACTCCTCCTACTTAAAGAACAAATAATATGTCAGCCAGAAAGCCTGTAATAATTGGATCGTGTGATTTTCCCTGAAGAAAACAGGCAAATAATGTAAAAATGCCTTCTGCCCAATATTTTCCAGCTTCCTCCGGCACAAGGGTTAGTAAATCCCAACACTCTTGGGGACTCTCAGTGCTGCTGGAATCCTACTCACACAATGGCCTCTATTCAAGGAGAAAATTTAGAAATGGAAACGTCAGATCATTCAGGCCTCTTCTGTGCCAGCCCATGAAGGAAGGCCTTCCTCCCCCCGCTCTCGCCATCCCCCGCACACATCTCCTGGCATTTCCGTGTTGTGTTAGATTCATTGTGCCCTGTCAAATCGAAGGCATTTTCCTTTTCAGCTGTTTACAAAGTGTAGGATGGCCTTCTCAAAAAGGAGGGAAGGGAAGATTAAATGGTCTAAATAGCCATACATTGTTCTCTGTTAGAGTTTATTTTTTTTAAATTAATCCTTAGGGTAATTTGTCCGAGTTTTTTAAGTTCCAAAATCAGTAATTCATGAGCCCAATTTAGGTTCCTTTTTGTACTATTGATGGAGCCATAACTAGGCAGGAAGAAAACTCAACTTGGCATCTTTTCTATGAAACACAGATTTTATCAAAAAACAATGTTCCCGCACCCTCTCTACTTAATAAAATCAGCAAGTGTCAATTTATTCCCATTTATAATTCAACACTTTATTCAAAAGTGACAAAATATAACCTTCCAAAGACTCTTGGAACTGAAAGGACCTCATAGAGTAGAAATCCCTTCTATTTTTGTTGGGTGATCATTCAACCTTTGCTTAAAGACTTTTAATGATGGAGAACCTTCTAAAACATCCCCTTCCACGTTGCTACATCTCTGTTAGGGAAATTTTTATGTTTAGCCAAAATCTTTCTCTGCCATTTTCACTCTTTTTCTCCTAATTCTGACTTCCAGGACCAAACACAACATGCCTCCTTCCTCTTTCTCATGGCAGCTTTTCATATGTCTAAGTAAAGTTATCGTGTTCTTTCTATGTATACTCTTCTCTAACTTTCCTTCAATTTAGCCTCATTTGGCTGTGGTACCCCACCTTTTTACCAGCGTGGCTGCCCTCCTAAGGACTCCCTCTAGTTTTTCCAGTATCCTTCCTCAAATATGGTGGGACAACTGAAACCAATAGTTCAGATCATGTATAAATAATACATTCGACACATGACATCTTTGTCTTAGCCCAATCGTTGATTAAAAAAAAAAAGTTGAATAAAACAAAACTAGACAGGTTTTGGGGGCACTTCATTGGAGACCTTTCTCCAATTTTTATAGATATGTTATTGATTTCTCTTTGATTTTGGCATTTAACCAGTTAAATAATCTGCTTAATCTTGCTATCATTTTGCACAACCCATAATGTGAAGGTATAAAGCCATGGCGGTCCAAACTTACAGACTTTTGTGTCAGCAGGTGGCCAAACCAATGCCCAGAAATCATTAGTGGTATAAAATAAAAGAACAAGAGAAAATAGAAGAGGAGAATCAGATGATAATAATAAATTAGATAAAAAATAGAAAAAGAAGAGAAGAGGGGAAAAAGAAAAAAGAAAAGAGAGAAAGATGGGAAAGAGGGACAAAACTAGAAAGAAGAGGGACAGAAAGAGGAGAGAAACAAAAAGAATAGTCTATTGGACTACATATATCATATAGTTAGTCAATGAACATGTATTAAGTACCTAGTATGGGCCTGGCTATGTGCTAAGAAATGGGATACAAAGAAAAGCAAAGATAGCCCCTGCCCTCAAGGAACTTAGAATCTACTTTGAAGACAATAAACAAAACTGGGCTCAAGAGCACAGAAGATACCAGGATTGGAAGGGAAAGGCAGGATGGGAAAATACAAGGAGTACAGCTGGATGGGAAAATGAAGAGATGGCACACTCCTCCAGTGGAGATCCTATGAGGAGAGATCTCTGCCCTCCAATCAGAAGGAAAGGGGGACCATAGAGGCAAAAAGCATTGAGGAGGTGAGAGTTCCTGGGCCAAAGTGATCGTGCAGGATGGGAAGATCCCTGGGCATAATGGAGAGGCCCAGAGGATGGCACCAGAACTGTGCCTTGGCTTACCCCCTTTTCTTAGTTCCTGTACTAAAGCATTGCCCACAGCCCAGACCTCATTAACCTTCAGATGCGACAAGTCTAGTGTAGTTCCCATTAACGAAAGGGAAAGGTCAGATCTGCACAAAACGCCAATTAAACTGATGACGGACTGAGTGTTAAGAAGGGAGCATATTAAGCTACTTATTGTTTAAGTCATACTCAAGTCATTAAGGATGATGAAAACAACTGATGTATTCTTCCAAAATTCATCCTGGGGACCACTGACGGATTAATCTTCCTAGAACGCAGTCCTAACCTTGTCATTCCCCTGCCCCCCAAATATCTACCCAAACTAAGGCTTTTGCCTGGCCTTGAAGACTTCTATTATTTGGTCTCAACTATCCTTGCATTTATATTACATTCTACAACCCCTCAGCCATTAGATATACTGGACTACCTTAATATTTCCATTTGAGAGCTCCCATTTTTCTCTTCATTTTTGGAAAGTCCTCTTTGCTTCTCTCCATTCCTCCTGGAAGGATCCCTCAATGCCTTTAAGATCCGGCACTAAAGGCAGCTCCTCTGCAGAGCCTTCTCTAATGTCCGTAGCTGAAAATAATTCCTATTTCCCTTTTTTTTTTCCCTAGCACTCTGTCCTTTTCTGTGACCCTTACTAAGTTCTGAGATTATAACACATAAACACAACTATACTTTGAATTCTTTGAAGGAACTGATCATAGCTTATTTACATTCCCATCTCATTCCAGGGATTAGCACCTTGTTTTTGCAGACAGTAGGTACTTCATATAGGTTTGTGAAATTAGGGAATATTGACTGAATAAATTATGGTTACAAACCAGTGCTCCTCTTGGATTATTCACAGATATAGCACTGAAAGGATACTAGAGCTCTGGGTCCCATTCCTTCATTTTTTTCAGATAAAGGATATTAAGATGATGTGATGGGGGCAGCTAGGTGGTGCAGTGGATAGAGCACCAGCCCTGAATTCAGGAGGACCCGAGTTCAAATCTGGTCTCAGACACTTAACACTTCCTAGCTGTGTGACCCTGGGCAAGTCACTTAACCCCAGCCTCAGGGAAAAAAAAAAAAGATGGTGTGATGAAGGTTCATAGATTGGTATCAAACAAGAATAGAAGCAGTGCCCACTAGCCCGCGTAAAAATGTCCCTTCCAGTTGCATAATGACTTCATTTGAAAATGTAATATTTGTCATGTTTGATTGTATTTTATTTATATTATTAAATATTTCCCAATTTCATTTTATATTAGTTCAGATTTTCCCAATTTCATTTTATATTAGTTCAGATTTTCCCAATTTCATTTTATATTAGTTCAGATTTTCCCAATTTCATTTTATATTAGTTCAGATTTCAGTGTTAATTCATATAATGTCTGTCATAGTTGGCAGGGAACTTTAAAGCATCAAATCCAACCCACTCATCAATCATTGATTATAAATATTTATTAATCAACTATGGTATGCCAGTCACAGAGAGGTTGAATCACTTGCCCTGGATCACACATCTAGTAAGTTTCCAAAGGGAGACTTGATCACCCTTCTTCCTGACTCAAAGTCCAGCCTAATGTCCATTATACCAAATTTTATACCATTTTAATAATTGAGTCAGTATATTATGTATGCATATATATTATACTATATTACATTGCATTATATTATATTACATTTCATTGTATTGTTATAACACATTATATTACACTGTATTATGTTATGGTACATGATATCATATTAAATTACATTGCATTGCATCATGGCTCCCCAGTACTGATATCATTGTAGATTCAGAACATAGACCAACTTGTCTCTTAATCAGTACTTTTGTACTTAATCAGTAGAAATTCTAGGGCCCTCATTGGGATTGTGAACTTCAAATCTACCATACACTGATCCTCATACACTTAGGGGATTCTAAATTCCTAATAACCTACAGAGACAGAGACAGAGAGGGAGGGAAGAAAGGAAGGAAGGAAGGAAGGAAGGAAGGAAGGAAGGAAGGAAGGAAGGAAGGAAGGAAGGAAGGAAGGAAGGAAGGAAGGAAGGAAGGAAGGAAGGAAGGAAGGAAGGAAGGAAGGAAGGAAGGAAGGAAGGAAGGAAGGAAGGAAGGAAGGAAAGGAGAGAGAGAGAGGGAGGGAGGGAGGAGAGAAAGAGAGAGAGAGAAAGAGAGAGAAAGGGAGGAAGGGAGGGAGGAAAGAAGGAAGGAAGGAAGGAAGGAAGGAAGGAAGGAAGGAAAGAAGGAAGGAAGGGAGGGAGGAAGGAAAGAGAGAAAGAGAGAGATTCTCACAGAGATAATAGCTAACATTTCTGAAATACTTAAGATTTGCAGAGTGCTTTATACATATTATTTGGTCAGAAAGCTGATGAGTGATTTGCCATAGGTCTGGCAAAGGGATTTGAACTCAGGATCTTCCTGCTATCTACCATGACATGATTTTGCCTCTTCAATCCAAGTCTCTTGAATCCACTCTGATTTTCTGCACTGAATCCCAGGGCTAATAGCTTATATTCTAAGCTTCCTGTCATACACTCCAAGCCTAAGTTATTCCACAGAGTCAACACTGATATTGGACATCCATAGTACAAGGGAAGATGCATAACAGGTTCTTAATTAGTTCTTGTAGATTAACTGACTGAGGGATAACTGGACACTGTGGGGGTGCCCCTATCTCCAGTACATAATTATCCTATCTTCAGTATCAAATGAGATAGTATTTTTAAGTGTTTAGCTCAGTATCTGGCACATAGTAGATACTTAATAAATGCTTGCTTCTTTTCTTCAGTAGCATCCTCTACACCTGGTAATGTACCAAATAGATTCAGTCACTTCTCCCTTACAGCAAGTGTTCAATTATCTTAGAGAACCAGAAAGCAGAATTAGAAAAAACAGCCCAAAAGAAAGGCTCGTTTTTGGCCCTGGGGAGATGACAAGTTCAAAATTTGGAAACATTTTCTTTAGTGCAGGATCATGATTTTGTGATCATGATAATTTTTTTATTATTATGAAAGACCAAAGCTTCATTGGGATTTTGATTGGTGTGTATTTCAGAAACAATCCTCAGATTATCTAGTCCTTCTTCATTTTACAGAGGAGAAAACTGAGGCTGACAGGGAAGATGATTTCTCCAAAGTCCCACCTATAAAAAGTGGAAAATTCAGAATTTGAACCCATATCTTCTGGCTCCAACTCTGGCACTCTTTTCTCTAAGCCACAGAAGTAGTGGGGGGGAGTACCAGAGCTCAGATTTCAGTTCAGTGTAAAGGGGAAAACAACTTTCTAACAATGAGAGAATCAACTGCCTTGGGAGGTTAATGGGCTCTCCATCAGTTGAAGTGAGTCTGTAAGTGGTAACTCAAGGACCCCTTGTCAGGGATGCTATGGAGGGTACTTTTGCATAGGGCCTTTCTGAAATTCTGTATTCTGGCTTTCACTCTTCTCTAATTATTTATACGTGTGTTCTTGCCTGTCCTGGTCTTCACATTCAATTGTAAGATACTTGAGGGCCAGGACCATGTCTTATATTTCTGTATTCTTTAGCTTACCTTGCATAATCCTGTATTATTTCACTAGAGAGTACAGAAAATACACTTTTCTGCATATAATTGTCTATAACAAAATATTAATTTTGATAATATACACTTTTCCTAGCCATAACCATAAAATTATTAACCACAAAATAATCCATAAAATACAGCAAGCAAAATAAAATTGGTTAACATGCAAAACACTTTTCTTGTTAATAATTTTTTTAGCATTCTGTGATCTTTTGTCAGTGAAAAAAATTTTTTCAGACAATATTCACTTTTCAGATCACACAAAATCTATCATACCATAAATACTATTCAGCAAATAAAATTCTTCAGCTAAAACATTTTTTAACCTTAATCTTACTTTCCTCTGTGTCAAATGGCAGTGTAAGGACATTATTTGCGATGAATGCACTGGGAAGTTCTATACTCTTCAATGATAGGTTGAACAAAACTAGTAAAGCAATTGGTAGGATACCAGTTTCTCCACAAACTTGCCCATATCCTCCTCTCATTTTTCTTCCATTATGTATAATGTCAATATGCATGACTGTCGACATGAAAGCAAAAATAAGCTTACTAATAAAATCCCATGGGTGCTTGAAGTCATAAAAGTTAATGCATGACAAGATGACTGTAACATATATACATATATTGTATTTAACATATACTTTAACATGTTTATCATGTATTGGACTACTTGCCATCTAGGGGAGATGGTGGAGGGAAGGAGGGGAAAAATTAGAACAGAAGTTTTTGCAAGGGTCAATGTTGAAAAACTATCCATGCATATGTTTTTTAAATAAAAAGCTATAATAAAAAATTAAATGCATGAATGTTGAAGATTGTACTCAATGTAGTGAATTCTTTTTTTAAAAAAAATAATAGCTTTTTATTTTTCAAAAGACGTGCAATGCAGATATTTTTTCCAATATTCATTCTTGCAAAACCTTGTGTTCCAAATTTTTCTCTTTTCCTTCCCCTCTCTCCTAAACAGTGAGTGATCCATTATAGGTTAAACATGTGCAATTCTTCAAACCTATTTCTACATTTACCCTGCTATGCAAGAAAAATCAGATCAAAAGGGGAAAAAAAATGAAAGGGGAAAAAAGCAAGCAAAAAAGCAAGCAAACCACCAACAACAAAAGGTGAAAATACTATGTTGTGATTCACATTCAGTTCCCATAGTTCTCTCACTGAATTTGGATGACTCCATCAAAAGTCTATTGGAATTGCCTTGAATCATCTCATCGTTGAAGAGAGCCAAGAAGGCACTGAATTCTTAACTGTGCAGTACTATCCAGCACTAAGGAGATGTATTTGATATAATACTTGCCCTCATAGAAGTTATTTTCTAATTGTAGAGATATGTGAAGAGCTCTGTTAAGATTCAAGGAAATATATTCATTCATTTCTTACCCTAGCACAGAGCCTGGAATATACCAGGTACTTAATAAGTGCTTGTTGGTTGATTGATTGATCTAGCTGAACTGATTCAGCTATCTCCAAAACCAGTTTTTCGGAAATTTTCCATTAGTTTTAGATTTTTCTAAATAGTTATTCAGATTCAGACATATTTTGTGAAATCCTGTTCACTTTTCTTTTGATAAAAATGTCTGACCCAGACAAATCTGTAAAGATATGAAAAAGAGAAATTTTAAAAAACTGGTATAAGATCTCACAGTGTAGCCATTTTTTGGGAGGGAGGTGGTTTCACTGGCATGAGGGAAATTCTGGGGAAAAAGCTCTTTCCAAGTATAGGAATCCTCTCCTTGTCTTAGAATTTTTTTTAAATTTATTTTTTTGGCTGAGGAAATTGGGGTTAATGATTTGCCCAAGGTCACACAGCTAGGAGGAAAATGTTAAGTGTCTGAGACCAGATTTGAACTCAAGTTCTCCCGACTTCAGGGTTGGTGCTACATCCACTGCACCACCTTGCTGCCCCCTTGTCTTAGAATTTTGAAGAGTTGCCTCAAACACTGAAAGGTATGTGACTTGCTCAGGATCACACAGACAGAAATGTGTTAGAAATGAGACTTGAATTCAGGTCTTTGGGGCTTTGAGAACAGTTTTCTATCTATAATACCAGGTTTACTTCATACTACAAGATTATTATTTCTATTTTGCAGATCAGGAAACTGAGGATTTAAGGGCTTAAGTTCCTTGCCCAGAACAAACAGGCAACATATGTCAAAATCAAAACTTCAACTCCAATCTTCTTAACTTTAAGGCTAGGGTTCCATCATATTCTTCCATCCTCTCTTAAGTTTAAAAGAAGCTCATCTTGCAGCCGATCCTTGAAGTAACTAGTGTACATATATCTCTTCTACTGGTGGGGCAGCTAGGTGGTGCAGCCCTGAAGTCAGGAGGACCTGAGTTCAAATCCAAGATGTTGGTTTGAACCAGAATTTGGACCCAGATCTTCTCCCAGAATGAACATTTTCTTGTCATTGTCTTTTTGGTTTGGCTTTGCGATTGCAATTGGAGTAAAGTGACTTGCCCAGGGTCACACAGCTAGGAAATATTAAGCGTCTGAGGCTGGATTTGAACTCAGATCTCCCAGGGCCGGTACTCTATCCACTGCCCATCTAACTGCACCCCCAAATATTTTATCCATACTTAAGTATATTCAAGAAAGCACAGGTTTAAGATAAAAATGGGGAAAACATAGTCTCAATATTGTGACTTTTTATTGCAAATATCGGTACAGAAAACTTGAGGCTGTTATTGTCGGTACCTTCACTGAGGTTTTCAAAATGCATCCTATGGAGAATGGGCTCCGTCAGCCAGCAAACCAGCAGCCTCATTATCTCTCCATAATAGGATGAGGCTAAATTCAAATATGATAAAGTTGTTAAATAGAAGATAAGAAAATGGACCGAGTGGGGGGATTTTTCTTTTTTGATCATTAAGAAGTTGAGGTCCTAATGTGGCTTTGTTCGCTATGTCAGGCTAATGATGCCCTCTGAAAGAGAGTAGAAAAGGGGGAAATTTCGTCAGATATGAAGAGAAATAATTAACAGCTTTTCATTCTGCCAAGGGAACTGACGTCCCAATTAGTGACAAGGGGACACAAGCGGACTCTGGTCTTTGAAAAGAGGTTTTGTTGAAGGTCTATGAATTTGGGGGAAAGATGCGTGATAATATTCCTGTGGAAACTCACAAAAGAGAGATGTTTCCCTTACAAAGCGACTGCATTCATCTGTCCATAGAGCTTATTAAAATGGCCATACACCACCCAAATGACTCCAATGGAAGCCGAGTCTGTCGGAGGGACAAAACACACATAGAAATATACTTATTGGGGAGGAATCGGGCTTTTACAGGTAACTGATTAATTAGCTCGGAGTCTGTAAACCAATTGCCCACATCTGATAACAATGGTTTGCCACTCTTGGCCGGGATATTGAAAATCATTTCATTTAACCTTTCCTTGTGAGTCCTGGTGGCTTATTTCACAACCAGATGTCAGGATCAGGGTCAACAAATAGATGGAGTCATTTCAATTTCTTTGAGAAGGGCTTCACAGAATAATATTTCATGGGATCAGCGGTTTCTTTCTGTGTTTTAAATAGATCACAGGGAGATGTTAGACTTTATTTTTTGCTTCATGTTCTTAACATTAATATAGCACGGTACCTTTGGGACACATGGTATGTGCTTAAACTTTATATAGTAATTGATCTCTTCTTTTCTAGTTTCTAGTTTCTAGTGTTTTTCTCGCTCATCCTGACCTTGGCAGGGAAAATGTTCATGTATTTTACTTGTATTGGAAAAATCTACTTCATTTTCTTTTATCTATTTAGTATCTATGCCTAGATACTAAATATAAGATTGTAAACTTCTTAGGGCCAGGACTATTTCATTTGCACATCCCCAGCAGACAGACCACTTATTCTTTTCTGAGTAACTCATTGAATGGATTGAATTTGAGGGATTCAGCTTTCTCTTCTATAAGTGAGGAAGTTCTAAATGACCTCTGACATCTCTAAAATCTATGTACCCCTTGCTAGGTACTTAACTACTTGTTGAATTGAATTTTAGCTCATTTTTAAGATTAGAGAAACTATATCATGGAAAGAACAGGTTCACAGAGCCTGGCTCCAAAAACCTACTAGTTATATGATTCTGGATAAGTCCTTTTACCTCTCATAGCTTTATTACCTCTTATTGGAAGTAAATATAAAAATAATGGTATTGCATTCTTTGTAGGTTCATTTTGGGGAAAGGGCTTAGTAATCCCCAAAGAGCTATAGTTATAGGATTGTAAACTCCTTGTGAAAATACAAAGACTGTGTTTCTTCCATAGTGCCCAGCACCATGCTTTGACATAGCAGATGCTCAATAAATGTTAGCTAACTTTCACTAGTTATATATATATATATATATATATATATATATATATATATATATATATATATATATATATATACACACATATACATATACGTATATATATGTATATATATATATATGTATTTATATGAATATTTTAAATAATGTATGCATATGGATTTTCTGTCCCAAATACACTGTAGGAAATGATCGGAATGAATAAGTAAAGGAAGGATAAAATCATACTAGTACATCTGATCCCTAAGAAAGTTCAATCCCCAAATTGTAATAATATAATAGACAAGTATAATAGACAGGCGAGCATGAAACCAAGTATTACAGTTGGATTGAAAAGTCAATTGAAATTTAATTCCAATTCAGGCATCAATTAAGTTCCTATCCTGATACCAAGATAAAATTATTAGAATGCTATTGTAAAGGTTCTGCAAGTGCTCGCTCAATCAAATAATCCTCAGTTCATTTTTTAATTCACCAAACATTTATAGACACTTACTATGTCTTGAGTATTGTACTGTGTGCTGAGGATACAAAGACAAGACTCAAATAGTCCTTGCCTCCAAGGAGCTTACACTTTAATCAGATTGTAAATTCATTCATTTATACATTCAATAAGCATCAATTATTTGCCAGGCATTGTTCTAAATACTGAGAATATAAAGACAAAACTAAAACAAGGCAGTTCTTCACCCATTTTATATTCTGTTAAGGAAAATATAAGATGTAAAGAGACAAGCACACACATGTTTGTTTGAGGAAAGGAAGTGAGAACCAACAACCCTGGGGAAGAAAAAGTCTCCTCAAGTGACAAAACACAAGGATTGAGTCTTGAATGAAAATGGAATATTTTGTGAGATGAAGAGGAAATGCATTCTAGGTTAAGTAGGCAGTTTGTGCAAAGAGATGAGGCATGTGTAGCCTGTTAGGTGAAAAGGTTCAGCAAGTAGGCTAGTGTTATCTAGTCTATATCCAACAAGTTTAGAAAGGCAGGCTGGAGCCCGATGGTGCAAAAAGTTTGAGAAGTTGAACTTTTATCTCCTAAGTCACATAAGGTCCTTGAATAATCAAGAGAGGTGGCAGAGTGACTTTGTCAGAATGATACTTTTAAAAAACCTTTACCCAATTGTCCAAAATGAATATTTGAAACATCAGAACCAGCTTTAATTTTACTTCATCTTTACCTCTTTTTTATTTATCCCTTATCATTGCCTCATAATACCTTTCAGATTCCCAGCTCTTCTTTTTCCATTCCTACCATGCTAATGCAGGGGCTCATCATTGCCTGCTAGAGCACAGTAGCTAATTTACTCACCACACCAATGTACACTACATACCTCTTCCAGGGTTATCACACTTTCCCATCTGTTACTACCAGCTCAACAGCCTGCAGGATTCAAGAGGAAAAAGAGTAGGTAGGAAAAGGAGACCTTTGAGATCCCTGTTGTTCATTTCTGTGATATTTCAATGGATTATTTCCCTCCATGCTTCCTTATCCTGTCCAATCCTTGTTTCTTTTTCCATAGATCATTTAGAGCTGGAAGGGATCTTTGAAGAGATCTAGTTTAACCCTCTCACTTTGCCAAGTAGGGAAAATGACCTGCCCAAAGCCACAAAGGTAGCAAGGATCCAAGGTCGAATTTAAACCTAGTTTGCTTGACTTCAGAGCCAGAGCTTCCCTCTGTTTTAGACTGATGGATTGACAATAAATAGTAATCAATCTGTTGATACTTACTGGGCTGATTTGACATTGTCTCTCCAGGTTGGAAGAGAATTATGAGATTGCAGAAGGCGTCTGCATTCCAAGGAGTGCACTCTACATGCATTATTTGGATTTCTGTGAGAAAAATGACACACAACCTGTTAATGCTGCCAGCTTCGGAAAGGTGAGTCCCAAAACCCAACATCTGGGGTGTGTGTGTGTGTGTGTCGTGTGTGTGTGTGTGTGTGTGTGAGTGTGATTTTAAGGTAAGCTCTCACTTTATGGGAAACTAACAGTGGCTATTAAAGGTTGATGTTGGGTCAAATATATATCTGTGGAAATATATATATTTATATACATAAATGTATATGTATTTTACATAGATATTTTATGTATATATATATATATATATATATATATATATATATATATATATATATATATTTAATATATATGAACTGGTTGATTTCATAATTCAGAGTCTTTAGAGATCAGAACCCCAACTTCCCAATGTATCTCATTACTTTGGGAATTGCTTCCTTAACAACACAAATCACCACTTCATACCCTTTCATCCTAAGCAGCTTGCCCAGGAGCATATCCTCCAAAAAATTCACCACCATTGGGGTCTATCCTGTGCCCTGGGTACCTTTCTTGTATTCTTTTAACAGTGCCATCTCCTCCTCATCCCACCCTAAGATTTAGGTGTCAGAACTGATGCTTCTGGGTATATTTATAATACAGTTAGAAGCCTGATTGCTAGCCAGCCAATCCTTTAGATCAATATTAATGTAAGAATTGTCATTTCTGAGAGAGAGAGAGGATGTTATTGAGCATTCCAATAAATAGTATAAAGAAAATTATCAGGATGTTCCTTTAAAGTAGGAATTCTTCACTTTTCATTGTGTCCTAGATCCCTTTGCCAGGAAGCCTATGAATCTCTGCTTTGAATTATGTTTTTAAGTGTATAAAACAGGATATATGGGATTTTCAAAGGAAACCAATTTTATTGCTGTAAAGCTTCATTTGCTAATTGGATGGATGAATATCTCAGTATTTTGACACTTCAGAAATATCTAATTCCTTCCACGTGGGTAGGAATCTATCTAGCAATATAGGTCACTGCCACTCTATGGCTTGGGAGATAATTCTGGTGTGGAAAAATCCAACACCTCAGCCCTTCTAGCAATGGGTCTCTTTGAACTTAGCTAGGCTGGTCCTAGGACACAGGGTCCAGCATTGGGTCCTTACCTGAAGCCCTTCCAGGAAGAAAGCTTTTGGAGTTTAGGATCTTCAACCTAACTTTTGATAATTTAGGGTTCCCAAGAGAACATTGTACATAGTAGCAACAAAATTATATGATGATCAACTGTGATGGATTTGGCTCTTTTCTTTTTTCTCTCTCCTTCTTGTTTATTTATTTATTTTTATTAAAGCTTTTTATTTACAAAACATATGCATGAGTAATTTTTCAACATTGACCCTTGCAAAAACTTTCCCCTCCTTCCCCCCACCCTCTCCCCTAGGTGACAGGTCGTCCAATACATGTTAAATATGTTAAAGTATATGTTAGGGATTGGACTCTTTTCAACAATGAGACGATTCAAGGTAATTTCAATAGACTTGTGATGGAAAGAGCCATCTACATCCAGAGAGAACGATGGAGACTGAATGTGGACCAAAGCAGAGTCGTTTCACTTTTTTTGTTGTTATTTGCTTGGGTTTTTTTTTCCTTATGTTTTTCCCCTTTTGATATGATTTTTCTTTCACAACATGAGGAATATGGAAATATGTTTAGAAGAATTGCCTATGTCTAATCTATATGGGATTACTTGCTTTCTTGGGGAGGAAGGAAGGGAAGGAGAAAAATTTGGAACAAAGGGTTCTGCAAAGGTGAATGTTGAAAACTATCTTTGTATGTATTTGGACGAATAAAATACTATTAAAGTTGAGGAAAAAAATATAATTTAGAGTTTTCCAACCTACTCCATTCATGGTGAGGCACCAGAGAACTTGAGTGGAAAAAATATCTAGATAATTTAATGAAAGTCAGATTTAGCTGGAAAGAGTTGTCTAGTCATTCCAGTCATGTCTGACTTCATGCTGCCATTTAGGGTTTTCTTGGCAAAGATACTGGAAGGGTTTGCCATTTCCTTCTCTACCCTTGTAAATTAGCTCTAGTTAATTGACAGTTCTTAATATTTTCAAATAATTGAAAGAAGTCTCCATTCATTAGTAATTAGAGAGAAAGCTACAAATGACAGGCTCTTCGGATTTTGAGTTGGAAAGGCCTTTAAAAATTATCTAATCCTACTCTGGGAGATGACTGTGAACCACGACATAGAATTCCCAATCTTTCTATTTTTGTCTGCCTGCATTTTTTATTTCCTTCACAGGTTAATGGCACACTATTTTTTTTTCCTGAGGCTGGGGTTAAGTGACTTGCCCAGGGTCACACAGCTAGGAAGTGTTAAATGTCTAATTTCAAATTTGAACTCGGGTCCTCCTGATTTCAAGGCTGATGCTCTATCCACTGCGCCACCTAGCTGCCCTAGCTGGTGCACTATTTCAAAGTCTGATTCTTCTTGTTCAGCAAAGTTTGGACATGTATACATATATTGTATTTAACTTATATTTTAACATATTTAACATATATTGGTCTACCTGCCATCTGGGGGAAAGAGTAGGGGTAAGGAGGGGAAAAGTTGGAACAGAAGGTTTTGCAATTGTCAATGCTGAAAAATTACCCATGCATATGTCTTGTAAATAAAAAGCTATAATAAAAAAAGAAAATTATTTAATCCTACTCATTTATTGTATGGATGAGGAAAAACTGAGGTTCAGTGATCAAAGTCAGAGAGACCAAGAAATGGGGTTGGGATTAAAAGCCAGGTCTCCTACCTTCTCAGAAGTCCGAGTGTTTTCTTCTCATTCTCCAAACATTTTAACCTTGATGCAGATGTGTGGCAAATGTATTGAACACAGAGAGAAAAGGCAGGGGAGACCATTGAGGAGTCTATTGCAGTGGTCTGGACTAGAAGTGGCAGATTTGGGGTCTCTCAGTGTCCCCAAACATTAAAATATAACTGGGAAATATTTAACAAAATAAACAAAATACAAAAAGACATAGATAATGTTAATAGGGAGTTTTCTAAGTTAATTTGCAGCCCACAGGGATCCTCATGGATGGTTTGGTGTCCCTATCTCTATATAAGTTTGACTCCATTGGTGTAGGGTATCTTTGTGGGGGTGGGGAAGGTCCAGATACATGATTTCATGAGTGTTGGGAATTATCCTGATGAGGAAATTCCTCTATACCTATGCAGATAGTATTATTTGGGACCCTGAATGCGTGGGTGAATTAATTAAGGAAAAAGCATGTATTCAGCATTTAATATGTGTCCAGTATTGTGCTAATTATAGGGATAAAAATATAAGCATTCAATCAATCAGCAAACATTTATTAAACACCTACTGTATGCTAGGCAATGTGGTAGTTACCGGTTAAAGAAATAGTCCGACCTTCATGGAGCTGACATTTTCCTCCTCCAAGCATTTAGTAAGTGTTTAATAATTTTTTTTTTCATGGACTAATAGTCTAATGGAGGCATGGTAGCCAAAGAAATATGTTTTTGGTTGAAAAGTGAGAAGAATGAAAGTGGAGATTTGGGGAAGTAGATCGATATGCCCCATCCAGGAACAATGGCAGAAGAGATTTCTGGATAAAATAAAAGATTTGATCCTTGAGGGGTTAAGGACTTATCAGGGACTCAAAATCTGTCAGAGACAAGATTTGAACCCATAGGCTCCCAACTTCAAGGTCAATTCTCCATCCATTATCCCCTTCTTCCTTATTTGCAAAAGTTCATTCAATACTAAACCAGAGCTTAGATGTAGTGTGTTTTTCCCCCAAAATCCCCCAGCTGCCTTCAAGAAATGCAGAGTTCTAGGCAGAAGTTTTGCCAATACTCAAAGATGCCCCGGAAATCCGGATGGCTTTCCAAGAGCAGGAACAGAAGGTGCTGACAGAAAGTTTCCAAACTGAGCTTGTTGAATCAAACTCCCAGCCCATTTGCCTTCTTGGGGGTGTCTCTGTCTATGCAGCTGTCATCTCTTTCAGAGAAAGGGTTTAGTTGTTCTGGGAAATCTTCTGGAATAATGATGGATAGATCCCCTTTGAGCAGACCTCTGGCTTTATGATTCATCTGTGAACTTTTAACTCTGGTGTGCCATTTTTTTCTTAAGTTTTAGAGAAAAAAAATAGACTGGTGGGTTTTTTTAATGGCAGACTTGAGAAGTCATTGATAGGAAGAAATGAGTAGACATGAAACTCTGGCTTTCTGGGACTTTCTGGAGTTCATAACAATTGCTGACATTATTAGAGCACAAAAAAATAGTATATCCACTATGCAACTTCACTATTTCTTTTGAAGGTATCTCCAACCTAGGAGTCAACGTTGAGTTTAAATAATAATTAGCCTTTATACAGTTAATCTTTTATATCTATATAATCTCATTTGATCCTCATAACAATTCTAAATGGTAGGAACTACTATTATCCCCATTTTGTATATGAGGTAAACAGAAATTAAGTGACTTGCCCAGAGTCATATAGCTAACAAATGTTTATGGCTGGATTTTTTTTTTTGGCCGGGGCGAGAAAGGGAGGCAATCAGGAGAAAGTGACTTGCCCAGGATCACACAGTTAGTGTGGCTGAATTTGAACTCAAGTCTCTCTGGATCCAGATCTAACATTGTGTTCTCAGCACCATCTAGCTGCCATTTTCTCCTTATAAAGAACCAGTGTTAGTAAGAATCTGCAGCTGAACTCCGGGCTTGGCTACAGCCATTGCAGGCAACTGCAGAGAAACTGAAACTTAGGACCCAGATTTGGAGTTTGCTAAAAGACATCTTCGTGGCTTACTTTAACTGTTCACAAAGGAGCTTCAGTAACTCAGTGACTATTTATAGGGTCAGGAATATAGGTGCCAGAATTTGCAGTAGAGAATGCTGGGTTTGGGGGCAGCGGTCTGGTTTCGAATCCTGCTCTGTTCCCTGTCATTTATTATTCTCTGGGTCTGTAAGATGATGAGTTGCCTCAGAGGTCTCTTACAGCTCTCAGGGGATGCTGAAAGCTCAAGTCATGGACCACAGAGAAATGTTCTGGTCTCCTGGGTCTGACCAGCTGTCCTTCCTCAGATGCACTTGTTTTGTTTTGTTTTGTATTTACTTAATCACTCTCAACCTCAGTTTCTTTGCCTCTGAAATGGGAATGAACTTAGTGCCTCCATCACAAGGTTATTGTATCAAAGGAAATAATATGAATGCTAGCCACTGTTGCTTTCTTTTATTTTTTTCCTTGTGGCTATTTGCATCTGGCTTGATAGGCAAGAGAGTAGAGAGATCTTACTCTAAACTCCTTACTTTGGCTGGAAAGGTCATTCTAAAGCCCATACTGGGTCTCCAGCAGCGGACTGGTGACATCCAGGGATCCTTGGAAAAGATTCCAGGAAAGATCTGGATTGAGTCCAGAGAAGTTTAATAATTTTCACATAGCCAGCACAGGATTTGAACTCTTATCTTCCCAATCCCAAGTCCATCTAAGAGATGTTTGTATTGGATTCTTGAGGCTAGAGGGAGCCTTTGGCCTTTCTTGAGTTGGCAGGTAAGATCGATGCCTTAGCAATTTGGATTTGCACAGGTAAAAATCTGCAGGTCTTGGGTTTTTTGGGGTTTTTTTTGCATCTTCTGAAATTTCTTTCTTCCTACTTGAAAGAAAAGTGTTTAATTTTTAGATCTTGAAAGGGAATTCATCCTAAAAGACATTTTCCCCCTTCTGAATAAGCAGACAACTCAGATGAATCCTGACACTCTAGTAAAGGGAAGAAAAAACCAATTCTAATAATCTTGCATTTCCAGCTCAAGACTCACTCTTATTTGGGGGACACACCAGAAATTGCATTCATGGCAAATTCAAGTAGAAGCGCTTTGTTATTGAGACGATGCCCGATGAAATTTCTAGAATACACGGAAGAGCTCCTTGGAGAATTGTGGCCATCTCAAAGGAAGGGCAGCATGGCAGCATGGGAGGGGGAGTATACATGGAGAGAGAAGAGACATGGCTTTAAATCCCATTTCTGATATTATGAATGAGAAAAAAACCATGGAAAAATCAGCCATTAAGCACTTACTCTAAGCTAAATGCTGGGATATAAGTATAAAATCAGAGACAAGCCCCCCGAGAGCTTTTAAAGATATGGAGGCAGGGTGGCCAGGGCAGATAGTAAAAGTATTAGGTGATTGTAGCCAGTTTCTTCATTTTTAAATAGGAATAACATCCCTATTTCTTCCTCAAGGTTTGAGGAATCATCTAGTCTAGTTCCTCCATTTTACAAATGGAGAAACTGAGGCCCAGGGAAAGAAGGAGGAATATTCACACAGCTGCTGAGTGGCAGGGTCAGTACAACAAGGCAGCTTCTTTCCTAAAAGATGGTTTTAAGATTGAGACGAGGCTGTCCTCCATATCTAGGGATCCCAGAAGGGCTGCCAAAGGGAAAGGAAAGTTCTGATCATGGCTCCTCCCATCCCTTTGCCTGCCATTTAGCCTCCACTGGATCTCTCCCTAAATTTTTTTTTTTTTTTTTGCAAGTCAATTGGGGATAAATGGCTTGCCCCGTGTCACACAGCTAGTAAGTCTTACGTTTCTGAGACTGAATTTGAACTCAGGTTCTTCTGACTTCAGGACTGGTGCTCCATCTTGTTGTCCCTCCTACTGGATCTCTATTGCCTCCAGGATCAGCTGTAACATTTGTTGAAGCCTTTTATAACCTAGTCTTTTTCCATCACTTGTCTCCTTTCACAATATTGCCCTCCACACTGCCTATCATCCAGCCATTCTTGGCAGCTTGTCTTTTCTCTAATATAATCCTTCTAGCTTCCTTTCTAACTCTGAGGCCCTCCCATTCTGGGAGTTCTCATGCGGTAGGTTTTATTTCCCCAGCCTCTGCTGAGTAAATATTTGTTGGCTTGGTTTGCCGGGAGTCTGTCCCAGTATTCTTAATCCGTCTCAAAGGATCCTGTGAAGAATTCACAAAAAAAGACATTTTGAATAAAGGAATAAAAAAAACCATTTCTCACTGTTTGCTGGGCACTGTGCTAAGGAAGGGTCCCTGCCCTTGAGCAGCTTAGGTTCTTTTAGGGGGAAACAGCATGGATGCAGAGCAGAAAAAACAAACTCTATGCTGTTGCCTCCAGACACCCCCCCCCAGCCCTGGGTGCCTCCAGTGCCTGGACATCCATGGATGGGGGAGATTCTGAAGCATCTGTCCAGGACTTCCACTTTGGGACAGTTCTCCCGTGACTGTTACTAATTCTTTACACAATTTCTACTCTCTGTTCTTGGTTCTGCCCTCGGGGGCCATCCTGGCAAATTCAGTCCCCCTCTTCTACACTGTGTCATTGTCACTCAATCGTGTGCGGCTTTCAATTTCCCCATTTGGCAAATTCACCAGAGTGATTTGCCATTTCCTTCTCAGCTCATTTTGCAGTTGGGGAAACTGAGGCAAACAGGATAAAGTGACTTGACACACTTGTAAGTGTTGCCATTTCCTTCTCCAGCTCATTTTACAGATGGGAAACACGCATCCTCTTCAAAAATTGATGACAGCTCTTGGGTTCTCTGAAGTCTTCAGCTCCAGTACTTTCTGGTCCTGGCCAGTCTCAAGGCCCTTTGCCATTCAAGCTGCCCCCTTCCAGAGGCTGTTGAGTCCTTCTCCAGATGCTCCTGGTGGAGCTTGACCAGGGTAGGCCACAGGGGGACTAGGACTTCCCTTTTCTTGGACATTCTGCCTCTCCTCGCCCTATCATGGAGGCAGCTCTCTTGGCTTCCATGCCCTGCTACGGACTTGCCTTGAATTTGTCGTCCATTCTAGGTGAATGGCTTGTCTGGATCTCTTGCTCAAGCCCTTCAGCTTGTCCCCGTTCATTTCCCGTTGCTTGTTTGGGTCCAGTGCTCCAGCCTGCCAAGACCTTTTCTGGAGTCCTGACTCCGTCATCCAAGGGGGCTCGCTATCTCTCCCTGCTTCCTGTCATCTGCAGATTTGATAAGCTCTCCATGTAGGGCCCAAGATAGACTTGGTTCAGGGCCAGCTGGCACTAGATTTAATTGCTTTTTTTTTTTCTGAAAGACAAGGCTGGGGATGTTGCCAGAAGGAACATGATAAGTCTAGTATATGAGATTTGTTAAATGTTTGGACTCCAAAGTGTAAATGTTTCGTCACCATCATTTGTCTCGCTATTGTTCTTTCATCATTTGTTTAAAAAAAGGGGGGGGGCAGGGCAGGGCTATGTTTTGTGATTTGTATTTTTTTTTTAATTCTCCAACCCCGCCCCCATAGCACATGGTTTGTAAAGAGCCTAGTTCTGGGCTATTAGTATTCTTCTTGTCTCATTTCTACTTAGAGTCACAAAACAGAGTCCCTAGGAAGGGACTTTGGAGGTCCTTTAGCCCACCCCCAAATGGGGTACCTGAGCCCCAGAGAGATCACAAGATCATAGGTTCAGAGCTGGAAGACATCTCAGAGTGAATGATTGCAATCCAATAAAACTGACTTTACTCCGAATAATTGGAGAGCTCAGCCCGGCATAATGGGGAGAACACTGGGTTTGGAACTTGGAGACCTTGAGTGGCTGCACTGGGGCTTTGAGGAGATCCCTTCTCTCTCTGAGCCTCAGTTTCCTAGTCTATAAAATGGACAGATTAGGCTAGAAATCTTCTGAAATCTCTTCCAGCCACGGGTCCAAGATCCTTTTTAGGAACTATCTTCAAAGTCAGAGATACTTTCCTTTGAATCTCCTCAATGGTAGCAAAAATTTGCCCTAAGTCAATTTTTTTTTTAAATGGCCAAGAAGCAAGTAGAGTGACTATTTTTGGTGATTAAGCTAGGGATCCCATTTGGGGCGGGGGGAGGTGACCTTACAAACATCAGAGAAGGAATGAAAAATGAGATTTGATTCCTGCTTGGCTCAGTTCTTGGAAGGACCATATCTTCATTTCCTACCCCACCCTCTTTCATACTTCAACCTTACCTTTGGGCAATCTCATCATCCTCCAAGAGCTTTGGGACTTAACCCCCCCCCCCCAAAAAAAAAAATCTCTTCCTTACATCCAGTCTATAGGGAAACCTATAGCTACGATAAATATGGGCAAAGGAGGTTGGACTCTCGATGAACATTTATTAAATCCCCACTATGTTCCAGATATGAGTTTGGATCCTGCAGATACAAAATGGCTCCCGCCCTCACAGAGCTTCAGTCCAAGCAGACTTTGTGGAAATTCTCAGTGAGCTCCGGAGGCCATTCTGGAGCCGTTTTGAGGAAGGAGCAATGGTAGCCTGACAGAATCAGGGTCCAGCCTCTTGAGGTGACTACTCTGAGGCTGAATGCATAAACTTTAATGGGTTTGTTGGATCATAGGATCACTCTGTGAGCGGTCTCCTCCTGGACTGACCCAGGGAAGTTTCCCAAGGCCGGTTTCTGTGGACTGAGAGAAGACGGAGTCTAGGATGGCAGAGCAGGAATAACAGGCCCTCTCTCCCTCCCTCCACCCCCCTCCACCAGCTCAGAAAAGCTCCCTTCCAATACCCTTAGCTCCCAGATCTCCATCGGGGCCCTATTTTTCCCACAGCCCTGTGGAGCCCCTAGCCCTGTCACTAGAGGCTGAAAGGGAGAGGGGTGGGATTAACGCGTAATTAAAGGGAATTTGGAAGGCTGAGATGTTGGGGAATGTTAGATCAGTTGCTGGGACAGCATGTGGTGTTCTTTAGGCAGGCTTCATTGAGCCCACACAAAACAAGAAAGGGGAGCTGCCTAGCTGTCTGCTCATTTATCACAGCCCCACAAAGGCGCTGAACTGTTTTCTGAATTTGGCCCTCGCTTCTGGAATGATACCACTGTGTTTGGGGGCCTGAAACCCAACTGCAGCAGACTTTCGGAACCAGAGGAGAGTTTGGGAGCCCGGAGAGGAGGATGGGAAATCGTCTGTGGCTTGCAGGCCCAGGAGAAGCGCTTATTTATAGTTAAATAGAAAATAAAGCCCCTTTTCCATCCCCCATCCCCCCTGTTTTTGTTCATCACTCGGAGGAGGAGGAGGTGCTAACTGGGACACAACTCTCTCTTTTGCTCTGGGTGGAAAGTCTTGACCTCCACTGGGGCAGAATTTCATGCAGATGGCCTTTTTCCTCTCTTCCTCCAAC
The DNA here is from genome assembly GCF_048593235.1 of Sminthopsis crassicaudata. Taxonomy (NCBI): domain Eukaryota; kingdom Metazoa; phylum Chordata; class Mammalia; order Dasyuromorphia; family Dasyuridae; genus Sminthopsis; species Sminthopsis crassicaudata. The sequence continues at coordinate 293,144,404 of NC_133621.1, forward strand.
TGTAAAGGACAAACTTCCTGACTTTGGAATTATTATTTAAAATCAAATGCCTTCTATAGTTTCTTTTTCTTTTCTTGATGGGCACAAAACCCACAAGATCATAAGTCAAGAGCTGAAAAGGACCTCAGATTTATTCCAGCCCCTCATTTTACAGATTAAGGAACTTGTGGCCCCATTTGGAGAAGTGACTTAGGACAGATCACAAAGCTAGTAAATTTTAGGGGCAGAATTTGAACCCCAAACTTCTGACTACAATTCCAGGATTCTGGATTTCTCATAAAGCCAAAATACGAGTGTTCTGGAAAGGGGGGTGCCATAAACTGACTCAAAGAGCACTATTCCGCGGATTTATTCGATCGATAGTGTCTGAGGTCTCTTCCAGCTCCTTGTGCAAAATCTAGCAGCTTATGAGGTATCCCCAATCTTCAAGAAAGATATTCACATCTTTTTGTTGTTGTTGTTGTTTTGGTTTCTGTTTTTGTTGTTGTTGGGTTTTTTTGTTGTTTTTTTTTTTGGCTGAGGCAATTGGGGTTAAGTGACTTGCCCAGGGTCACACAGCCATGGGTACTCCCTCCCTTCCAAATTGCACATCACAACCCATCCCCAACATCATCCTGTGTTACTCTTGTCTGAGGCTCCCCATAAATCCTCTGCAGAGGAAAGGCCCAATGCCCTGGAGACCTTCCTTCAAGAAGTTTGTTGTTGTTCCCCAATCATTCCTGCCTCTTCATGACTCCATTTTGGGTTTTCTTGGCAAAGATACCGGAAGGATTAGCCATTTCCTTCTTCAGTTTATTTGTCATATGAGGAAACTGAGGCACACAAGGTGAAGTGACTTGCCCATCTAGTCATACATCTAGTAAGTGTCTGAGGCTGGATTTCAACTCAGGGCACAGCACTCTATCCACTTCACCACCTCAGTGCCTTCAATAGGCAAACATCTCTCATCCCTTATTTTTGGCTGAGCTACTTTTCCAGTCCCATATTTCCTGGTCAATCACTCACTGACACTTCCTGCCAATAAGTAATTTTTGGTGATATGCTGCAGTCCACTCTTGCCCACTCTGGCACTTTTCATTGGCCTTTGGGAGGGAGTATCCCACTCATGAGCTCATAGATTCAAGAAAGTATGGAAACTCATGGGTGTGACCTTGGGAAAACCGCTTCATTTCCATGAAGGCACATATTCCATCCATGTGCACCTTGACACTCCTAGTATCTGGCACATAGTAGCCACTATATCAATGCTTCTTCCTTTCTCTTTCCCCTCCCTTTGAATGAATAGGTATATTCTTGAAACATAAGTAGAAAGAGCGCTTATTAAACACTGACTAGGTAAAAGCATGGAGTTAAACTCTTATGATACAAAGACAGACAAGAAAGATGGGAAGTGACATTCTTATGGAAGAAAGGGACACATTAAGGAAAGCCAGAAAGGGGTGAGATGAGTTCGGTGAAACTTCATCCATCTGAGCCCGAGGTAGTTCCAGGGACAGAGTCCATCTGATCAGGAGATGGAGATTCTTTGCCACACCAGAGAGAGAAGAAGTAATCGTAACCTATTAAATAAAACTGGTAATACATAACTTAAGAGAATAGGAATTCCTCCCCTGATAGACTTCTCTTCCCTCTCATCAAAGATTTGGCTCTTCGATGTTCTTGATTTTATTGGAGGGAGGGGATATTGAAGCTCTCCAACCTCTAGATATTTCTTTTTAAAATTATTATTATTATCTTTGATTGTTATCTTTTCCATTGATCCAAATCAGAAAACCAACACTTATAATAGAATAAAAAGAAAGAGAAAAAAAATTCGGTAAAATTGACCAACATATCAACTGAGTATGACTTTGTAGTGTATGCAGTATTCCACGTCCATGATTCCCCACCTCTACAGTGAAGCTTTATTGATAAATAAGGTGCTTCCTCATTCTAAATAATTTTCCAAGGAAGATGCTACTCTAGTTCAATTGGTCCAATACTGGAGGAAGGGGATGATGAAACTCTCCCAACTCTAGCAATTGGTCCTAGCTAAAGGCTGTGGATAATTCACCTTAAGAGTATCATCAACTTGACTTTGCTTCCCAAAATGCTATTGCCCTAAATGATTTTCTTTTTCAAAATTATTATTATCACCTTTGATTTTTACCTCATCTTCATTTCCAAATATGTCTGTCTCTTCCACTGACCCAAGCCAGAAAACCACCCCTTATCCTAAAATAAAAAGAAAGGGAAAACAAACAATTCTGCAAATTGACCAACATATCATCTGAGTATGAGAGTGTAATGTATGTAGTATTCCATACCCATGATTCCCCACCTCTATAATGAAGGTTTATAAATAAATAAGGTGCTTTCTCATTCTAATTAATTTTCCAAGGAAGATGCTACTCTAGTTTAATTGGTCCAATTTGGGGGAACATTTGGGTATTCAAACCTGAGTTGATTTCCCCCAGGTTGCTGTTAATGTGATGATCTTATGGCTCATACTGATATTTAAATATATTGGAAGCTGTAAAGGACTCTACCAATGCAGGGGTATAAAAATAAATTGCTAGGACCAGGTTGTACTGGCTCCTGAGAGCCGGTTGTTAAATTTTCAGTTCAAGTTTCAGAAATTGGCAAATGCCACAAATCTAGGTTTGATTTATGTTTTTTTGATTGTCCAAACTTAAAAAAGTGATAAGGAAAATGTTAATCATAAAGATTAAGCTTAAGAGGGTGTTGTGTACACTTTTGGCTACAAGTGATCAGGTTTTAAAATGTTTATCTCATCCCTGAAAGTTGAATATTGTTATTATTGATTTTTTTTTCTTGTCCTGATGAAGGCTGGGTACTGCAAATACTGCAAAGTCCAAAGAGACAATTTCTGATTGAGTCATCCCAATTTTTGAAAAGTCCTCTTATGAGTCAAAGGCACCCTAGGGTTCTCAGTTTAATTCTCTGTTAAATATGGGTTCCCTGCCCTTCTAAGCCCCTCTTTGCCACTCCCTGGGCCATCTCTGCACCTTAACAGGGCCTGGCACCTGACACAGGAGAATTAAATGCTCTTGGGTCATCTGATTGATTGCCAGCTTTAAAGGAAGTGAGTTCCAATATGATGTTCTGTCTGAGAGAAAGGATAATAGTAACAGCTCATACTTTCTTTAGTGTCTTTCCTTCTGGCTACTCTGTCAAAGTGATCATGCAACTATTAATATCTACATTTTTTGGATGAGAAAATTGAGATTTAGGAAGGCCAGATACAGCACAAGAAAGTGAAAAGAAAGTTGGCAGGGGCAGCTCAGTGGCGCAGTGGATAGAGCACCAGTCCTGAATTCAGGAACCAGAGTTCAAATCTGATCTCAGACACTTAATACTTCCTAGCTGTGTGACCCTGGGCAAGTCACTTAACCCCAGCCTCAGGGGAAAAAAAAAAGAAAATAAAAGAATATTGGCAGTGAAAGCCAAAGATCTGAGATCAAATATCTGCTCTTAATATTACTCAGTGTTACTAATAAATATTACTAATGACCAATTAATATCACTAATCACTAGCCTGTACTACCACTAATTACTGATAAATGGTAGTTCACATTAATTAATAGTGCCTAATATTGCTAATTACTGCTTTTGTGGATTTTAAGCAAGTCATTTAAAAGCACCACTCCTTAGTTGACCTCATCCATTAAACATGAGCTCTCCAAGGTCCCAGAGTCCTCTCAAACCCATGACCCTCTGCCCTGCCCAAGGTCCCACAGCCAGTGAGCATCCGAGCCAGGATGGGCACTTGAGGAGCAGCCCAAGGATAGGATTATACCAGAAATTCAGCTGGAGAAAGAGGAGAGAAGCAGGAGTTGTCCCAGAGAACAGAAAGGGGAGACATGGGCAGGAGACTGACCTCCAGGGAAGTTGGCTGGAAATCCATGGATTCCTGAGAGCTTTTTGGCTTCTAATTTTAGCTCCCGAGATGCAAGACCACAAGTAGGCATACAGAAAAAGAAGTGATGATAATTTCTTCTCTGTTCTTGGTTGTTTTCTCCTCCTTCTTTCCTTAAATAATGACCTTTTATACTTTTATTGCAACAAGTGACCGGATCAGCTCAGTGGCACCAGTCATGACTTTGATTGGCTAACTCCCTTTGGCAGGGGTGCCCACAAAGAAAAACCCCTTGCAAATGCGCTACTTGGGTACCAATACTCCTTCACTTCACTATCTACATCCCTCCATCTTTCCTGTTCTCTTTCTGCAGCCGCCCTTTGCCAAAATAGATACCGGAGCCTCGGGGAGGCCGCAAGTCCCCAGGCATAGTCCGCCAGGGTGCCGTGTTCCATCCCATGTTCTCCTCTTCTCTTCTCTTAGAGCCTCCTTAGAGTGAAAGCCTTCATTACGACCTGCCTTGTGACATAAAGTGACATAAAAGCACATTGTGCATGTATACACACAATATACACAAAGCAATATAGGTATCAGGGCATGCATATATACAAATTCATATACTCACCCACGTGTGTGTATTTGTATAGACCTATATACAAAGCAATAGAGATATCTATATACACATGCATGGGTACATCCATAAGCACACAATCTGTGTGTATATTGCACACACATACACATATCCATGCATGAGCACACTTTCTCCATTCTGCATGGCTGACCAATCCATGTCTTGTTTTCCAGATTATAAGACAGCAGTTCCCACAGCTAACCACCAGGAGACTTGGAACTCGGGGCCAATCAAAGTGAGTAACCCAGGGCCAGCCTAGATCAATATAACTGTAATATATATTATTACAATCTAATATAATGTAACAGTCTTCTCCCACTCACTTGCTGTGGGTATGACGTTGTCCCGGGTCCTGGAGGGAAGGACTAGACCTGGGTTTTGTTGGGATGGAGAATACCCTGATAACCAGCCAATCAGCAGGCATTTAGCAAGCAGCTGTGATGGATCAGGCACTGACCCAAAAGATGCCATTAAAAGGAGATCTCTTCTCTGGCCAGCAGATGGGAGGAGGCTCTCAAATTATAGATGGAAATTCTCAGCTGATTTCCATGGGCCTGGGGAATATGGCTCTCCCTCTAAAAAGGAGAGGCCTGTGGAGTTCCTTTACATTATAGAAGCAGTTCGAGTCTTAATTCTGACTCACAGCATACAGATTATGAGTTGTACCGGCTCTGTTCTTACTCTAATCAATACAGGAGCCATTGACAAGGTATCAGCTATCGTCGGAAATCTCTTGCTCGCTGGGGTTGCCCATCCCCAGCCTCTGAAAGCAAAGCTAGCACAGCCTTCTGAGCTGCTCTTTCTAAACTGGCCTTCATGCGTTGGAGCTGTCTCCTCTGTCAGGAGGAAAACCTTTGTGTAGCAGAGCTTGGGGGAGCATGGCAAGAGAGGAGGTGTCTATTTCTGTGGGCCTACCTAGTCATTTCAATTCTATTCTATTCAGCGAGCATTTTAAGTGCCTTCTCTGTATCAGGGCCTGTTCCAGGTGCCGGGGACCCTGACAAGATGAAACCCTCTTGTCTGCACTGTTGGGAAGAGTTTCACGTAGTGGTATGGTCTGCAGGCTGATGGAGGCCCTTGCTATAGAGCCGGACGGGGGTGATTTTTATGGCCTTGAAAACACTCTCTGTGCCTTTTTCTGTTCTGCCCCAGCCTGAAAGATGCTTTGCAATCTGAAGTCATGAGACTCGGACATCTGGCTTGAAAAGCACTCCCTCCAATCCATCAGTCAATCAGTCACTAGGATTATATTGAGGTTCCATTGCTTGGAAGGCATTGTGTCAGGTTTATAGACAACCAAGTAAGAGTCAGATTCATGTGCCAGAGATAGAGAATAATGGAACAGTTCCTGCCTTCAAGTCCCCTCCAATCTAACCTGAAATTTATTAGTGTCTTTTCCTGAAAGCAGAATAATCCCATAGGCATTATTTTGTACCGTTTCCTCCCACATAGATGAGAACAACTAATATTATTCCTATTATCCTTTAGAGGGAAGAGAATTAAATACAAAAAGGCAAAGTGACATAAATGCCAGTCTCAAAACCACTCATTGGCAGGGAAGCCAATGTCCAGCTTACCAGGCCCCAGAGAAACATTAGGAGATTTGCCTTAATCACCTTGGCCTTGGCCCAGCTGCAATTTAGAAGGGAAAGCTCTTTAGTCTTTAATCTGCTTCCCCACTGGCTCTCTCCTAACCTTGTACTGGGAGGAGAGTTAGTCTGAAGCCCTTAACGTGTTCCACACTATGCTCCCTCATGAATGTCCAGCTCCCAGTGAACTTTCGGTGAGATCGGTACTACTTGGTCCTTCTAAAAAAGAGAAAAATAGAATGTTAGATCTCAAAAGGCTTTTGGAGACCAACTAGCCCTATACCCTGCAGCCTGGAGAGTCTGCCTGTCCAGCAGCCCCGCCAGGTACCAAGAGGAAATGTCCATTCCTCCATGCTCCACCCCAAATATTCAATTCTCACTTTTTTTTCATATATGCAGATGTTTTAGGGTTTTTTTTCTGACTATGATTTGGAGATGGGAACTGAGCTGAGGGCCTTCAGCAAGGTTACCATGGCAGACCTCAAAAGTCCCGAACCCTACACCAGCTTCCCAGAACTCCATAGGACTCTAGATCTAGAGCTGGGAAGGGGTTTGGAGATCATTTAGCCCAGTTCCCTTATATTACACATAAGGAAACTGAGGCTCAGAGAAGTAAGTGACTTGTTGAAGAGCACATAGACAGACCTGAATTTGAACTTAATTTCTTTAATTCTGCTCCATTTTCAATTCATTTAAGTTGAGCTAGCATTTATTAAGTGCCTACTGTGTGCTCACTTAAACCCCTCAAGTAGTCCCAGCTCAAAAGGAGATTAAGTTCTGGGAAGTTGGTTTGATGATGGAATACTCAGGTCATTGCCTCTCCATCCCAGATACCATTACTATGGCATCGCTGTGAAAGAAAGCTCTCAGTATTACGACGTGATGTATTCAAAAAAAGGCGCTGCTTGGGTCAGTGAGTCTGGGAAGAAAGAAGTGAGCAAGCAGACAGTGGCGTATTCCCCCCGGTCCAAGCTGGGCACCTTGCTGCCCGAGTTCCCCAATGTTAAAGACCTGAACCTGCCGGCCAGTCTGCCAGAGGAGAAGGTGGGTAGCCACTCTTGAAATAAGTATTTCTCTTTCTTTCTATCTCTGTTTCTCCTCCCTTTCTTCTTCCTTTCTGTATCTGTGTTTTTTCTTTCTCTGTCTGTCTCCTTCCTTTTCTCCTCTTTCTCTCTGACTCTATTTCTGTGTTCATCCGTATCTTTGTTTCTCTGTCTCTCCTTCCTTTCCTCCTCCCTCTCTCTATCTCTCTGTTTCTCTGTCTCACTTTCCTTTCCTCTCTTTCTCTGTCTCTCTCTGTGTCTCTGGATTTCTCCTTCCCTCTCCTTCCTCTCTTTTCTCTCTTTGCATAAAGATCCATAACTGCCATATAATGACTACAAATGACAAACAATACCCAGTGCATTTGAGATACTTTTCAGCAGGTTTACATGTGCTGAACATCTGTCCTGTAGAAGATCCTGTAATGGGAATCGATGACATGGTGGTTAACTAAGCCATGGCCTCTGCATTTGAGGAGCGTCTGATTTTAGAAGGAGCCTTATTCATGTAACCTACCAGTGACCGGGGACTCCCTCTGCCCTCTCCCTAAATCACTCTTCTCAGACTCCAGCTTCCCATGAGGCTTTTGAGCCTTGGAGCTTTGTCCTGAACGTTTCTGCTCCAGCGAAAGAATCCCCGGATGCTCATTTCCCAAAGCTTATGGGAGATGAGAAGCAAACAAGAGTTTGGAGATAGGGAGGTGACATACTGAACTGTATGGGATAGTAATAGGTAAAAGCGTAAAAAACAAAAATTTTATTTTTAAATTTAATTAAAATTAAATTTAAAATTGTTCATTAAAATAAATAAGTAAAGGTGACTTCCCATACTTTTGTATGATGTAGGGTCCAAGACAAAGTCATTGTTGGGCAGTGTGATCGCTAGTGTAGATTATGAAATAGAGATCCTCATGAATGAGTTATCTTTTTTTGTGCTCAAGCCCATTTTCCCAGGGGAATAATAATACATTCTGTTTTTTTTTAATTATTGCAATTCGGCTTCTAGAGTGCTTTAAGGTTCATAATGAAGTTACTTCACAAAAATAATATAAGGTCAGGAACACAAGTCCTCTCATTGGCTCTAAACAGGCCCTGCCCCTGATGCTTCCTTCTTATACAGTCTTAGAGAAATCACTTAACTTCTCTGGACCTCAGTTTCCTCATGTGTAAAATGAGAGGATTGACCTGCATGATCACTAGGTCCCTTCTACCTCTCAATTTCGATCCCTATTTTACAAATGAGGAAACTGAATGTGCCAGAAGGTTCATTTACCTGATTAATAAGCATCAGAGCTGAAATTCAAACACAGCCTCCAAATCCATGGATCCTTCTGCAATATCCTTATAAGCTGGAAGGAAAATGCTAAGCCTTTTGGCACCTTTTAGAGGAAACCAGAGGCTATGCAACTCTGGCTTTCTAAGTTTCCATCCCTAGTCCCAAAATGTGGAAGAAGCTAGGAGCGTGATGGAAATGGTGGAAATGTTGTCTGATGGTTAGAGAGCCAGCCTTGGAGGCAGGCAGATGTGGTCCAAGCTCAGGCTCTGGCTGTGGGACTCTTAATCAATCACTGAATTATTTAATGACCCAGGTAAGTCTCCAAGACTGTCAATTGTAGAGCAAGTACCAGTCTGGTAACTGGTAAAAGGAATTCAGAGGCCCTCTAGCAATGAAATCACAATTTGGTTAAAAAAATTCCCACAAGTCACAGATTGTGATTGACTTGATTTCTTCTGGTTACATTCATTTTTTGTAAAATCAACTCTGTGTGATTATTGTATTAATTACTCATTTTGCAGAATTTTAATCTTTTTAAGCCACCAGGGAGGTAGTCTTCTATTGTAGAAGACAGAATTCCACCCCTGGCAATTCATCAAACTGAGAAAGTTGAGCAAGGATGGTCCCTTTCGAGCTTTTAACATTCTGTAACTCCGAGTTGGAATGATCTGGGAAGGAAATTGGGGGGGGGCACCCAATTAGTTCAGGATGTTTATTTTCCCAGGGTAGGGAAGAAACCTGTCCAAGATCACATAGAGAATCAGTGGCAATGGTGGTACCCAGAACCCAAGTCTGGATTAGCCGCCATTTTGTATGGTCTGGGTCATATCTTCACCCAGATAATGACCTGGACTCTGACAGGACACTTTAATAAATAAACTTTTTTTTTTTTTTAGCTCAGATCTATGATTTTTCATCAGGGTAGAGAATTTGCCATGGGGAAACTCCTCCAATCGTACAGACCAGAATCTCACCTGTGATTTATAATTCTAAAGAGTTCTTGGAGGCCCTGAAAAATGACTTGCAAGTAGCCACCTGGCTGGTACCTATCAGAGGGACCGGAACCCTTCCTGAATGCAAGCCATTCCTTTATCCATTATGTCACACTCCTTTTCATGACCTAAATTTAAAATTTTTTTCCCCAGAAAATAACCCCATTCCTTCCAAATACCATTGTGGATTTTTTTTTTTTAAATCCATTGCTTGAAAATTTCGATAAATTAGACATTTTGGCTCTAGAGTCTTGGAGTTCCAGATGTCCCGATCTATGAAGAGACTTTAATTGCTGATCTCTGTGCTCTGGGGAAAAGTAGTTCCCTTCAATTTAGAGAAGAGGAAAATAAATCTGGCCAAAGGTCCCACGGATGGCATCTGTCTCCAACCCCCACATTTTGTCTTAACTTGTCGGTGGCTGTCCATCAACCCAGGAGGAAGGAGGCTGTGCTTCCCAAAAGGGAAAGGTCTGGGAGCTTAAATGCCCCAAAGCATTTTAAACAGTCTAACTGATGGCCTTGTCTTTATGCCCCAGGTTTCGACCTTTATTATGATGTACAGAACCCACTGTCAGAGGATATTGGACACAGTAATAAGAGCCAACTTTGATGAGGTAGGTCCAGAAATGATCAAATCTTCTATTCCCAGGCAATTTTATGAACAAAAAAAAAATGCACAGCACAGGGCATTTAAGGGTATTTTCATTGGTAAACTGAGTTTTGATCATTTATCAGGCAATAAAGAAAAAGAGGGGAACGGTTATAATTAATCAATGTAATTAAAATGCTTATTCATAAAGACAAGGAAAATAGAGGATATATTTGTCATACCTCCATTTGATTCTTCCCCCTTTGGTTATGTAGAGTCATTCCTTTCAATTTCAGAACTTTTAACCAAATTAGAGTCTGTCTTCAAAGTCAATGAGGTCAACTGAGGCTCTGGGAAAAGAAAATGGCCAGGGTTAAACAAGATGTAGAACTAGGAAGGACTTTAGAAGTCAGCTGGTCTGCTCCTTTTCTTTTACAGAGGGGTAAACTGAGGACCAAGGGAGCAATCTCTTACGTGGTGTAGAATTTCATGAAGTCAGTATTTCCTAAGCAGGTTCTCGGTGTTCCCTGACACTCCCACCCATAATAGTAGGGAGGATGGATCGCTATGGATGGATGTGCAAAGGGCGTATGACCCTAAGATTGAGGGCTCAAATTGACCTGAGAGATTATCTAGTCCCACTGCCTCATTTTGTAGTTAGGGAAACAGAGGCCAGAAAGAACTTGTTCAGGGCAGTAAAATGAGAGTCAGAATTTGAATCCCAGATCTTCTGAGTCCAGCATCCTTAATGGGGGATGCCCATCTGGCATTCAGGAGTGCCTGATTCCTCCTCCTAGAACACTAGTGGAGTGGAGCTGGCGTTCTTTGGGGTAGACCTGGAGAAGGAAGTCCATCCTGGCAGTGGAGAAAGTGGGGCTCTTTCATCCACAGCAGCCTGGAAAGATCCTCAGAGGCTGTGGGGTCCAGTCCCTCAGAGGGCCTGGTTCTAAGATCCAGGGTCCCACAGGTGAAAAGTCAGAGGTCTAAGATTTAGACCTTTTTCCTGTATTCCCAAATACTCTTCCCTTTTTATATTAAGTCTTTAATTTCTCCATGGCCCCTTGGGGATCCAGAGTCCTGACACAAATAATAATCCCCGAGTCCCCCATTTAAGAGCAAAGGGAGCATTTGGGGGGCAGGTAAAGCGTAGATTCTCTCAGACCACTTTCTCCGTGGTCTTGGATGGGGAGGGATGCTGAGCAATAAGGGGAAGCAGCTCTCTTTGGGCTTCTGGGGAAGCTCTGTGGTGGGAAAGGGGACACTCCTCTGGAAAGAAACCTGCATTCTTCCGAGGTCGGCGGGACATTGTGTGGAAGTCCTTGGCATCCCGTCCATCAAGGCCCACTGTTTTCCCACCACCGTCTCTTTATTACCCACATTATCTTCCCTGAAATGGAATTCCCCTCTTCAGGGGGCTTCTAGCCTGGGGCCCGCTTTCTTTAGACAGGAATGCCTTCACTTTTATGAGGGCCGGTGTGTGGGGTTTCTTTGAGTTCCTCTGGAAGGACGCTCGCATGGTTTTCAGACAAGCATATTAAAATTTCTTTTGGGATCTAAAAGGGTCTTTTCAACTCGGAGTTAGTTTTCCTGCCCTTTATTCTCTCCCCCAATATTAAAATATTGTCACAATAGAACATAATGAGTTACTTTGTCTATTCAAAGATGGCGCTCCTGGGTCCATGCCCACCATGGGGGTACCCCCTTCTCTGGGGAGTGAGCTCATCTGGCACAGCTCAGACAGGCAACCCTAACGTGGATCTGATCATGGATAATGACCCATGGAGGGGATGGGGGAGCCTGAAGTGTGGACCCCAGCCCAAGACGGACACCCTGAACATCCCTCCTTCCCCCTCACCCCACACCGCAAAGATGGTCCAAATCCCCACACTCCCAGCTTTAACCGGGCCTTTTGTCCACCCTTGGTCACCACGGGCTCTGCTGGATGCCGCGGAAAAGCTGGTCAGGTCCAGGATTATAGCCCCTTCCCATGACCTGGCTCCTGCCATTCCCTCCCAGAGGGCTCATGTTACAAGGCTGCACTGAATCAGCCCCTGCTCAAGGGGAGCTGTCCCCCTCAGCAAGTCACCAAATACTTATCAATACGAGCCATGCTGATGAGGATTATCATCATGATCCCTGTAAGCCAGAGTATCGCCACAGCAATATTTCAGTTTCCATTTTTCCTTCTCCCCTGCTCAGAAGCCGGGAGCAAGCTGACCGTTTCCCACCATTCCCAAGCCCGCTTGTAGGGGCTACGGGAATTCTGCCTTCCTGGTCCCTTGGCTGTTCTGTCCGGCCGAGGAATGGACTCGCAGCCCCCCCGGCCCAGACGGGTCAACCAGGGGCATCGGGAGCCGTCCTGGCAGCCACGTTTTGGGAAGAGCACTGCCCCATTGGATTTGGTCTCAGGGAAATGAGGGAAAAACCCGGCCTCTCCATGTGGAGCGACTAGGAAAAAATACAGAGTCTTGAGTTCAAATCTCCCATCTGCCTCCTGCTCCTTGGGGAACCTCACACAAATGGCTGGACCCTTCTGGGTCTCAGGCCCTACAAAACAAGGGGGTTGCACACTCCCTCCAGACCTTGATGACATTTTGTTGTGAAAAGGACTATTTGAAAAATTCCTTTCACATGTATTGTCCCACTTGGTTCTCATGGCAATCTTTTGAGATCTACAGAACGCCTACTATTTTTATTATTGCTATTTGGTAGGAAAAAAAAACCGAGGTCCAGAGGGACTAAGTGACCTGTCCAAAATCCCAGAAGTAGTAACTGCCCTAGCAGGACCTGAGTTCAAATTCTTCCAGTTTCTTTCTTAGGAGCAGCCAGGTGGCGCTATAGTGTGCTAGACCCGGAGTAGAGAAGGTCAAATTTCTCCTTCGAAGCTCATTGGCTGTGTCACTTTGGGCAAATCACCCTGTTTGCCTCAGTTTGCTCATCTGTAAAATGGGGATGAGAATAGCCCTTATTCCCTCACAACCAGGGATCTGTGAGGATAAACGGAGGTAATTCTTTGTAAAGCACTTAGCACAATGCCTGACACATAATAAAGGCTTAAAAAATGTTAACTCTTATTATTGCTATTACCTATGTGACTAAGCAGGTCACTCCCTGGATCTCAGTTTCCCCATCTGTAAAATGAGGAGATGGGACTAGATGGTGTCTTCCGTCTCTTTCAGCACAGAAGACCAGCTTAAGATCCTATCCCACCCAATAACCCCCCTCCCCCCAGCTTCTGACCTCTCTCCCCTCCCCCTCCCTTAACCCCTAATCAATGATCTTTTTTAATGTCCTAATTAGTTCATCTGTTAAACCAATCCATGACAATGGATGCTAATGAGGTTGATGTGTTATCCCTGGCAGGTAACATTTACATTTTAAGAGAGTCCCCCTGCGGAGACAAAGTCTTCTTCCTCCCAGAGGAACCCCAAGATGGGGGTTGTGTGGGCCCCGGGAAGGGGGGCACTGTTTGGGGACAGGTGTCACTTTCAGGCCTCTCCAGTCTCATTGGATGGGAGCCAAGGAACATCTGGATCTTGAATGATGTAGAAGTTTCCGTTGCAATGAGCTCTTTTTTTGTTTGTTTGTTTGCTCGTTTCTGGCTTGGACAAATACAGGTTCAAAGTTTTCTTCTGCACTTTTGGCAAGGAATGCCGCCCCACATGCTGCCCGTGCTCGGCTCCTCCACGGTGGTCAACATCGTGGGAGTTTGCGACTCCATACTGTATAAAGCGATTTCTGGAGTGCTGATGCCCACCGTTTTGCAGGCGCTACCGGACAGGTCAGTGCCCGTTTCTCTGGCCATGGGTGGAGGGGCGGCGAGGGTGGTAAACAGAAACCCATAACAAGGGTGAAAGGAAGCGCCTTTCGCTCCTGCCCCAGGAACTTTAGCTTGAACCATCTGCTTCTTCCCCAATCTCTGTTACCAGTAAAGAAAGCACCCTAGAGCCGCAATGTCTGTCAGTGTCTGCCAATGATACTAGCAGATGAGGAAGAGGAGAGGAGTTAATTCTTTTTTTTTTTTTTTCCTTTTTTTTTTTTTCCCTGAGGCTGGGGTTAAGTGACTTGCCCAGGGTCACACAGCTAGGAAGTGTTAAGTGTCTGAGGTCAGATTTGAACTCAGGTCCTCCTGAGGTGCTCTATATCAACTAGTTGCCCTGAGGGGTTCACTCTTCTTGCCCCAGCTGCAGGTGTAAGCTGGGCTAGCCATGAGATCACCTGAGGGGCAACTGAGCCACATCAGCTCTTTGTTCAGGGAGTTAGATCATATAAAATTGCTTTCCTTGTCCTCGGGGTATGTGTTAAGAGGATGAGATGGACGAGGCAGGAATGTACATTTCAGGGGCAGTTAGGTGGCGCAATGGCTAGAGCACCAGCCCTAAATTCAGGAGGACCCGAGTTCAAATCTGGCCTCAGACACTTAACACTTCCTGGCTGTGTGACCCTGGGCAAGTCACTCAACCCCAGCCTCAGGGAAAAAAAAAAAAAGGAAAAAAAAAAAGGAATGTACATTTCTTAATGGTTGAATTTCCTCCATGAAACTCTCTCCTTTTCATTTCTTTGGCAAAAACATTGGAGTGGTTCGCCATGTTCCTTTCCAGCTTGTTTTACAGATGAGGAAACTGAGACAAGCAGGGTTAAGTGACCTTCAGGGTCCCACAGCTAGGAAGTGTCTGAGGCTGGATATGAACTCAGAAGAGAAGTCTTTCTGCCTCTGGGCTGGCCCTCTCTCTCCCACATTACCACATTTTAGGTATCACAATTACTTGAAGGGTCGGTCGATGGAGAGAGTTATTCATCTTGCATCCTTCAGAGAGCAGAATTAGGAGCAATTGGGGAGTTACAGAGAGAAAAATCTAGAGTTGGTATAAGGAAAAACTTGAGAACAATTAGAGTTCTCCAGAACGGAAGGAGCCTCCATGATTGTGCTCCTTCTCCCATCAGGGTCAGAGCTTTGCTTGTTCTCTGCCACATATAAGTCTTTGGAGTTCTGCCAAACTCTGAGCTTCCCCAGCTCAGCTACAGCTACATCCCTGATGCTGCCTACCAGCTGCTGTCTCTTCCTTGAAATGGGTGTGTATGGATGAGAGACAGAGACAGAGAGATACAGAGAGAAGTCCAGAGAAGAAATATTTATGTTTTATATATATATATATACATGTATATAACTAAAGAAGATCACACAGAGCAAGCTTTGGACAATACCTGTGTATAGGGGGCTGAGGGAGAGCCAGTAAAAGAGAAAGGGACCGTATGGTCAGAGAAATAGAAGACATGTTGACATGGGTATCAAAGTTGAAGAGAAATTCAAGGAGGGAGTAGTCTATGAATCAGTCAATGAATAAACGTTTATTAGGTGCCTGCTGTATACCAGGCTCTGTGTTCAGGGCTGGATATTATTGTAGGTCAGAGAGAGGAAGGAGGATGAGGTCGCTAGGTTTTACAACTAGGTCACTGATGATCTCTGAAACGCTTGGCTTGGCTTGCAAGCTTCTTGAGGGCAGAGCATCTTCCAAAACCTGGGTTGGTGCTTAATAATTGCGCATGGAGCTGTTGTGCTAAATCGACCCAGCTCTTGCTTGGCGGTCAGCTCAGTGACTCTGGTCGGGATTTGAAGTGGAAGTCGCCCCGGCCTGGCTACGGTCCCTTAATTGGGGCACACTCAGGCTCCTCCTGAAAGCCTGGCACCGTGAGTAGGAATACACAGAACAAAAGCCCTCCCAGGCTAGCTCTGGTGGTAAGCGAACTACTCCTTTTCACAAAAAGTCAGCTGGGCTATGGGAAACCCAATGCAAACCCCACCCACAGTCCTCTCTGCTGGCGATCCCGTGCTCCTGGCCAAAGCCTGGCCTTCCAAACTGGGGCCAGGATTGATGCCTCAGAGGCAGAAAATGTTCTTCAAAGGGACTGAAAAGGAAACCTTCCCATGGCTTCTCTAGCAGCCACGGGGGGTCTTGCTTGCTGTAATTTCCATGGCTTTTGACCCACAGAGGTGAACAGCGGCCAATGGCTTAGAACAGTCCCCTCTCCCAGGAGCTGAGCTAGGGCAGCTGCTCCAGCCCCTGACAGGACGCTGCTTTGGGGTCTGAGACTGCTGTCTGTGAGCCAGGGATATCACAATGGGTACAAAAATCATCCAGGTTGTCCTAGTTCATGGTATGACCCACTAGGAAGTGACTCCCCTTTTATTATCCAGGAGCAGCAGAAAGATGTGGAGGGGGGTGTGGACATTGTCTGAGGATCATCCTGCCATGATCACAGATGATCCCAGAGGAGAGCCACAAGACAAGCACATTGTCTAGTCTACACTGACCCAGTGCAGGTCACTCAATAGTTAACATAGGGTCAGAGAGCTCTAGAATGAAAAAATGCGTGAAATCTTTATCTGAGGGAGGTGCCATATTGGCAAAGGGAAGAAGGTTGGCTCTCTATGCTTTGGGAGGGGTGGCTCTGGGGGTGACTGCTAGCGGGACAGCCTCAGTTTCCTCATCTGCAATGTGGCTATGATAATGCTTGCATTACTTATCTCAGAGGGTTGTTAGGGAGTAATGGCCTTATAGAAATAGGATCTTGACGGCCCCAGGCTTCTCCCATGGGAAGTTAGGTAGGAAGTTCAGTTCAAGAAAAACTTTTTTTTTTTTTTTTGCTTATTCCAGGCACTGTGGGTACAAAAAGAGGCAATTGGCAGTCCTTGCCCTCAAGGAGCTGACAATCTAATAGAGTTGGAGGGATGGACAACAGACAAACAAATGTGTATGAGCCAGGTTATTCATAAAATAAAGAGGAAAACTAACAGGAAGAGGAGTTAGTGGGCGGCAGGATTTTTGTTGGGACTTCAAAGCCAAGGATGCCCTTGTTGGACATGAATGGCGGCATCTGAGCTAGGTCCCCTTCAAGACAAGTCAACTGGGTTGTCAATCTGGTTAATCCTTCACTCCTACCTGTAAAAGGCCAACCTGCCTCAGCTTTCCCTGGGAGTGACCCAACATTCTCTCTAAATGGGCCCTTTCTCTTTCAGCTTGACTCAGGTCATCCGAAAGTTTGCCAAACAACTGGATGAGTGGCTTAAGGTTGCCCTTCATGACCTTCCGGAGAATCTGCGAAATATCAAGTTTGAATGTAAGTTATCGAAGGGCATTTGGTTAGTGGGGAAGGCAGAGCACTGAGGCTCCCAAGGCCGGGGCCATCCCTCATTATGTGGGCACACTGTTTGCCAGCCTAGTTCTTGAATTCAGAAAGGGCCCGGGCTCTGGAAGTAGGGACCCATTTCCAGACCTCTGAAAGCCACACATACGATCTTGAAATGTGATTTAATCTCCTTGGGCCTCAGTTTTCTTATCTGTCTAATGAGACAATTGGATTAACTAACCCTTAAGTTCTCTTCTGGCCTACATCTAAGAGCCCTGTAGCTTCACCATTCTATGCTGTTTCTTGGTCTGACTAATGAGAAACTCCAATCATGGCATTCATTCACAAGTCCAGGCCATAAATCTTGCTTTTTTCCTGCAATCTCCATTCACCCACCAGAACTCTGCAATACATTGGATCACGTTTTCCCCCGTCCACATGAGTTTTTTCTTGCACTTTTTGAGAAGACTCATGCACCGTTAATTTGTTGATATTAAACAAATATTCACATGATTTTAAGCAAAACAAAGTTTTCCCTTAAAAAATAAAAAAGTCCTGCACAATTTGAATACAGCTCACCATTCTTGCTCCAAAGAAATGCCAGAATGGAAAATGAAGGCGATCAAATTACCCTCTCTCCACAGGCAAAGGGGAGCCTTTCAAACACGCTTTAGAGAGGGCTGCCTGTGGAGCACACCTATTGATGAAGCCGGCTTCTTTTCAGGGTCTCAGCTCCTTTCTTTTCAGGAGCACTAGATTCCACATCACAAAGTTAAAGGAAAAAAAAGTAATTAAGGAGAAGGATTAACAATTGATCAGCCTGGAAAATTAGAAGTGGGTGGGGGTGGGGAGAGGGCAGTATTGTTTTCTGTCTCTCTCTCTCTGTCTCTTTTTGTTTGGGGAGCTGGCTTTGGACACCAATTAGAATAATCCCAGGAACATTTTTGATTATTTATTTACTGATTCAAAGATTAATCAGAATAGTGGTCCCCTTCACATTCTAATTATGTGGACAATACCAAAATGTGGAAAGTCTACGATATGGTTGGTGGCTCCAATTTTGGTACCTGTTGGATCGTGAAGAAAGCAATTATCCCCGGAGAGTCTGAAAATGCACTTTAGAAAATGTGTGTCATAAATGGAAAGAACCAGGTTACCACCCCTTCCAGAGGCCCAGGGAGAATGAGGAACTTGTTGTGGGGGGTGGGAGGCAAAGATAGGTTGATCAAAGAGCCCTTGATATTCCTCTTACAAATACCATCCTCTTTTGACTGTGGCTGGCTTTCTTTCTTTCTTTCTTTCTTTCTTTCTTTTTTTCTTTTTTTTTTTTTTTTTTGGATTGTAGTGAAGCTTTAAAAAAAAAAACTTTAGTTCAGTTCATATAATAGATTATATTGTGGTTTTATGTGTCTATTTTATCAACTGAGAACATGTATATGGCTAAAAATGTAAGTATTAATGAGGTTGTCCATCAGAAATATAGCACTAATGGCTATTTCCTTCACTTCTTGCTCCCCCCACATATTTCCTTTATTGGGGTACCTTCTTGGTCATGATCCAGTCAAAACCATAGCTAACGATGGAGTCCTTTCCTCACCAAACAGAGAACACATTTGTTCAAAGCAAAGACATTTAATTAAACATGGGAACACTTTCCTTCAGATGAACCTATATGTACAAACTTCGGTGCCAAAACCATTTCCACTTTATATCAATGCCAAATCCAAGTCCGAGAGGCTTTCAATTCAACAAATATTTATTAAGTGCCTACTGTATGCAGGACTTCTCACCACCGGACATAATAGTATTGCTCAATGAGTTTTGATGTTTTACAAAAATTAATTTTTAAGAGAATTTCTGTGAGACCTCCATCGGCTATCTTTAATTATTTAAAGGTAGAAACAATGGAACTTATGTTTCAGGAAAGGAAAATCAATACGGATGAATCATTACATTGTTTTTCCAGTATTTCCCAGGCCAAACAAGATTGTCAGAGTGAAGTCTAACCTTTAACAACAATGGCAAAAAAAGAACCCTAAGATTTCTTTTTATTGAAGTGTTAGTTTTGACATTGATGAGGGGTGGATCAAAGAAATAGACATGATAACCATCGGTTTTAGAAAATGTCAATATATCATAGTGTGATTGGTGTTTGATTATTTGGGGCTAATTGTGAATTTACCCTTGAGAAAACCCAAATTCGACCTGAGAATGTGACCTTTTCAAACTGTAATTTTTTTTTTTTATCTGCAGTGTCAAGAAGGTTTTCCCAAATTCTGAGGCGACAAACATCGCTAAACCATCTTTGCCAGGTAATTAGAATGATGTCTTTTGTATTTTGCTTGCCATCCAATCAATGGGGTTTGTTTTGAACCCAATTGGCCAATTGAGAAAAAGGACCTCTTCTTATAGAATTCCTGCCTGTGTCTCCTGGACAGTTCATTGCTGGGTGATTATGATTTCTTGGAGATAAGGAATAAAATACCTGATCAGCTAAATACTTTCTGGAAAAAATGTGTGTTGGGTATCTGAAGTTACCTGCCTCCAAATGTGTGTGATTAGCTCCTCTGGAGAGGCAGCAAGGTGTGATTAAAAAAAAAAAAATGCTAGTTTTGGAGTGAGGAGGAGAAGGGCATTCAAATCCAAGCTCTGACACCTCGCTGGGTGATTTGGGCAATCACTTAAGTTCTCTCAACCTCAGATTCCTTAATGGAAGAGAAATGGACATCATCAGACTTACATAAAGTTCGTGCATGGAAGTACGAATACTTCACATACAGGATAGAGTGTGTTTATTAGCAACTAATCTACAGGGCAGAGGGTATTTATTGGTATTTGACTTACAACTCGAACAGGTCCTGTTGTCTGATTCCCAAAGCCACAATAGATTAAGAAAGGGACTGGGTAAGAGCATTCACTGCAGCAGGTAAGAGGAATTAATAATGATTATAAGGAAGGAGAGAAAAGAGCTAAAAAACAATATCCAAAAAGAGTCCAGCAGCCTGAACCCATGTGAGGTGGTGGTGGTCAAGAAAGATGCATCATGGTGCACTTGAGAGAACCCTGACCTTGCAGTCTTGGAACTTGACCTTGAATCTTGCTTTCCACCTCCCTGGGGTTCATTCTCCTCATCTTTAAAATGAGGCAGTTTGACTATATGATTTTAAAGGTCCTTCCCAGTTCCAGATATAAAATCTCTAAAGACCTCACCACAGTAATTATTCCTGATCCTAGAAGGCTAAATAATTGGATAGAAAAAGTCACTAGATTGGAAAGACGGGCAACCAAGACTCAGCCAGAATCCCTCCTCTGAGAACAAATCACTTCTCTGAGTCTCATTTTTCTCAACTATAAAATAGGAATAATAATACTTTGTAGTAACTGCCACACAGGGTCATTCTGAAGTGAAACAGGAGAGTGCTTGTAAAGGACTTTATAAACTGAAAAGTGCCATCAGCTATTGTTCTAATCCCAAATCAGCTAGGTGGTGCCATAATAGAGTGTTGGATCTGGAGTCAGAAAGAGTCATCTTCATGAGTTCAAATCCAGCATCAGACACTTACTAGATCCTGGGCAAGTTACTTCACCCTATTTTTGCCTCAGTTTCCTCATCTGTAAAAATGATTTGGAAAAGGAAATGGCAAACCAATCTAGTATCTTTATCAAGAAAATCCTAAATGGGATTATGGAGAATTGAACATTACTGAAATGATTGAACAACAATAACAACAACAAAAAACCCAAATCATTGAGAAAAGGCTAAATTCAGAAAATTTCATATAAAAAGACAGAGGTCTAAACATCAAAAATGTTTAAACACATGTTTGTATGCATATGCTTAAATGGGGTAAGCTCTACTTATCTAGAAAACACCCTTCTATGGGATGCTTAGAATTCAGTTCTCCATGATGCCCAATGAATGCGGACTCATTGAATATAGTTTCATGTTGCCTTTGTCTTTGGGAGTTTTAAAAAGTAATTGGTCCCTTGTAGGTAGGTAGGTAAGATGGCCAAAATTTTCTGGGCTTCAAGAAACTCTATTTAATGTGAACATAGAGCTTGTCCCTTCACCTTCTCCTTGTCCCTTCACCTATATTTACGTAATACTTTAAGGTTTGTGAAACATTATAAAATACACACACACACACACACACACACACACACACACGCACACATATATCTATCAATGTGTATATGTGTATACATATATAAAATATGATACTCAAAACAACCAGATTCCATTATTATTCCCATTTTATAGAAAAGAAAAATTGAGTCTCAGAGAGATTAAAGGGATTTGCTCAGGGTCCTGAAGCTAGTGAATGTCAAAGGGAGTACTAAACTTGGGTTTTATTGATCCCCATAATTCTGTAGGCTTCCTACCTTGTTATCTGTCTCTGAATCAATCTTCTATGGAAAGCTTTATTAAGCACTTACTATATACATGCCAAGCAAGTGTGTTAGGAGTTGGAGACACAGAAACAAAAGAAAAGCAGATTGCGCCCTCCAGAAGCTCCCAGTTTTACTTCTCTTTGAGCACAGAGTCAGCTCTGGTCAAGAGGTATTCAGGCATGAAAGGACAAGAGGCTGGTGTTGGGGCTGAGGGATGGAGGGTGAGACATGGAAAATGGAAATAATAATAGCATCCAGCTCACTAGGCTGTTGTGAAGATCAAGTGAAATGGCATATACAAAGTTTTTAAAAGCTGAAGGAAGGAAGGAAGGAAGGAAGGAAGGAAGGAAGGAAGGAAGGAAGGAAGGAAGGAAGGAAGGAAGGAAGGAAGGAAGGAAGGAAGGAAGGAAGGAAGGAAGGAAGGAAAGAAAGAAAGAAAAGAAAGAGGGAGGGAAGGAAAAGATGGAGGGAGTGAGGAAGGAAAGAAAGAAAGAAAGAAAAGAAAGAGGGAGGGAAGGAAAAGATGGAGGGAGTGAGGAAGGAAAGGAAGGGAAGTAGAGAAAGAAGGAAGGAAGAAAAGGAGGAAGAGAAGAAGGAAAGGAAGGAAGAAAAAGAAAGAAAGCTTGCAAAACTAACCAACTCTTTAAGTGAATGTGAGAGTACATGCAGTCCCCTCCATCTGTAGTTCCTCCTCACTCTGATGAATAGATCAGTCAGTCCAAAAACATTTCTTCAGCACTTGCTGTGAGCCAGGTACTCTTTGAAGTACTGGGTTTCTTGATACTTTTTTTAAATATAGCTTTTTATTTTCAAAAATCATGAAAATGTAGTTTTCAACATTCCCCTTTGCAAAACCTTTGTTCCAAATTTGTCTCCCTCCCTTCTCCTGACTCCCCTCCCCTAGACAGTAATTAATCCAATATAGGTTAAACAGGTGCATTTCTTCTAAACATATTTCCACATGCTGACCAAGAAATTGGATGCTTTTTAAAATGTCATTTCCTCATGAGAGAGAGTTGAGGCCTGAATCCAACTCCTGTCTCCCCTTCCCTGAGCCCTCCATCTCTTCTCATACAAGGAACCATCCCATGTAACAAAGAAGCTCCATAGTCTACCTGAGATGTCCTTCATTCTTCCAGAGGCTGGAAGTCCAACTTGGCAGTGCCCTGGGTGTCTGGTGATGCTATATGAAACCTCTGGTTATTCTGTGGCATTGGGAGATGAGCCTTCAAGGTCTTTTTTCATTGCCTGGAGCATCTTGGGCACTGCCATCTGATACACACTTGTTCGATTCCTTCCCTGTGCCAGGCCGTGGATTAGATGTACAGGAGAAAGAAAGGACATCTTTGAAAATCAGTATATGGACATAGGAACAGTGGGCTCATGTCAACATTTGAATATGATTTGCCACCCAGGTGGAGACACACATAGATGACTGGAGGCAGTGCAGTACAGTGGGAAGCCTGCCCAATTTGGCAGAGGGCCAGGGTTCAAGTATCAATTCTGTGCCATATTTGCTATGTGACCTTGGACAAGTGATTGCCCTTTTTGCAGGTACTAATGGCTTCCTCTTTCAGACTGCCACCTGTATATTTCACATATATCTTGTTCATTCATTTGTGTCTTCCTCATTAGACTGAAATTCCATGAGACCAATGACTATAGTTGTTTTTTTCTTAGAAGATTTTTTTGGAGGAGGAAGGGTGACTTTCTCTGTCTCCCCAGTGCTTAACACAATTTCTGACACAAAGTGAGTGCTTAATGTATGCTTTTTGACTATCTGACTTGTCTGAGTATAGATGTCCTCCCAAATAAAATGGGAGCAAACTATACTACTATAAACAAATATTGCCATGAGGTACAAGAGCAGTCTTCATTGGATAAGTCATTTAACCTGAATGGGTCTCAATTTGTTCATCTGTAAGATAAGGGGTTGGGCTAGATGGCTCTGAGGTTCCTTCCAACTGTAGATCTATGGTTCTGGCTGTGTGATCTTGGACATGTCACTGTCAGAGCCTCAGTTTCTCCATCTGTAAAATGATGGGGTCAGCTCTTTTTAAGGTCCATTTGAGTGCTAAATCTCGGATCGGATGATCCATTGGCTATTTCTCTGCTCCAGAGTTAGCAGGTCTAGATTCCATGCCCACCAGCATAAAGGACTGGTCCTTGGATTTGTGGCGTCTCAGCTGCTACTTGCTTTGAGAATGGGGGATCATGGGAACAAACAAACCACAGCAAAAAATCAAATTCAGATTTTCTTAGGTGTGGGACGACCCCCCCCCCCGAATGGCTAACCCAAATCATACTGGGGGAAGTGGGGTGGAGAGATTGAAATTTTCTCTGCACTTCCACTGCCCTTGATTTAGAATTTCCAAGTGGTTTAAGAAATTCCCTAAACAGATATACCTAGGAAGCAGAAAGGGAGATCAAATGTACGGGCTTTTATCCTAATAAGCCATGAACTAATGAGTTGATTGGATTGACTTATAGGCATCAAGAACTGTGATCCACAGTGCAGACATTACTTTCCAAATGCTAGAGGATTGGAGAAATGTGGACCTGAGCAGCATCACCAAGCAGACCCTGTATACGATGGAGGATTCTCGGGAGGCACATAGGAAACTCATCATACAGTGTAAGATGGATAGCCCCACAACTCAGGGCCATTCTTCTCACCTTTGGTGAGAGGAAAATGAATTTTGGACTTTTGAAGCAAAAGCAAATCCTTCCTCTGTCAGGATAACAGTATAAAGCACTTCATCTTCACTAGAACCATGAGTCTTTGCAAAGATCCCACTTGCCACTTAGGGTGAAACAGATGGGAACACTTTGGCACTCCAAGCCTGGTTTTTTAAATGTTTTATTGCTATATCCTCTATTGACATCACCTTAATTTCTAAATATCACCTCTGCACAGTTAGCCTTCTCTTGTAACAAAAACTTTAAAAAAAAAAAAGTGGGAAAAGGCAGTTCAGAAAAATCCAATGGACCCATCAATCAAGTCTGATGGTATATCAGACCATATTCATGAAAGGGAGGAAAGTATTTTATATTTTTTTTTCTTCATCAGGGCCAAGGTAAGTCATTATGGTTACATAGAATTCAGTTTGAAAGATTTTGTTTTGGGGGGATAGTTTTTTGTTATTGTTGCAATCATTGTGTGTATTTTTTTCCTGGTTCTGTTTACTTCACTCTGTATCAGTTCATAAAACTTTTCTCATGTATCTCTAAATTCTTCAAATGATAACTTCCATTCCAAGAGGGGAGAAGTAGTATTCCAGGCTAAAGGAGAAGGGGCTAAAGGAGAAAGGGAGAAAGTTTCCAGTCTCCAGGGACAAATTTGGGTTCCATCACCAGTAAGGGAGGATACTCTGTTGTTCTCTGAGCTATTCCCCAGTTTATTAATGTAAGTCCTATTTGGGAATTCTCTCCTTGTTTGTCTTTTAAATGGAAGAGAGTGGTATTTACCAAGGTGAATACTAAAGAATAATTTTTAATATAACAGTAATTGAACAAGCTGTTCAATAATTTAGTAGCAGGCCAATGAGCTACTTTTCTCTGAGCCACAATTTCCTCATTTGTTAAAAGGGTTAGATTAGATGACCTATAAAATTTTAAATTCCATGAGTGCATTGGGCCCTCACAATTACTGACTTATTGTTGGTGCTTTGTCATTTCCAGTCCTTTTCAACTCTTAATGACCATTTTTGGGAATTTTCTTGGCAATGGTTCTGGAGTAGTTTGTATATTCCCCTCTAGCTTATTTTACAAATGAGGAAACTGAGGCAAACTTGCCCAGGTCCCATGGCTAGTAACCTCTGAGGTCAAATAAGCATTCAAGGCTTCCTGACTCCATGCCCAGGACGCTATCCTTTGTGTCATCTAATTTCTCCAGACACTGTAATTATTTAAGAAATCCTCTTGGAGGACTTAGATTCAAATTCTGCTTCCATCCCTGACAATCTATGCACTTTGAGCAAATCACTTAACCTATAAGATGGGGATAGTAATGGTCCCTATTTCCCAGTTATTGTGAACATCAAATAAGAAAATATTTGTAAAGTGCTTAGTGTAGAACCTGGCACATAGTAGCAGCTGTATAAATGCTAGCCATTCCAAACCAAGAAAAGCTCCATGTGAATATATATGCATATACATATATTCATTCACACATATATGTGTACATATATCTATATTCTAATATATTATAGATGTAAAATATATTTAAATTATATATGTTTATGCATATATATGTGTGTGTGCATGTATGTATAAAGCACCTACTACATACAAATAATGGCAAAAGACAGTTTCAATCCCAAATAATTGGGGCAATTTCAGAGAATCCTGGGGAAATTTGCATGAATTGATTTAGAGTGAATAGAACCATTTTTACTATAACGATAACATTATAAAAACAAATCATTTTGAATAACTTAAGAATTGCCATCAATGTGATGACTAATCATGACTCTAAAGGTGCAATGAAGAAGCTCCACTTCTCCCAAAAGAGAGGTGCCAAATCTGGGGAGGTTTTTCGGGGGTTGCTAATGAGAATTTGTTTTGCTTTCCTATGCATATTTATGACAAGGAATTTTTTTCCTTTTTGTAGTTGTGTGAGGAAGCTGGGAGGAAGGAGAAAAAAATAATTGATAATTGGGAAGATTTTTTTTTTATATATGGAAGACTTAGATGCCCTTTCTAGATCTTCTAGCTTTAATTCTATGGTCCTTTAATGAATTCCTTAATAACCATTCAAAATATAATAAATTGTATGTTCTTTAAAATGAAATAATTTTTAAAAAACAACTCAAACAAATTATTATAAAAATATTTTTATTGTCTCTATTATCAAGTTTCTTCTTGAGTTGCGATCCATTGTGTTTTGAAAAGACTTAATATTAGACAAGACCAACCTAGAGGCAGTACAATGGCCTCATGGGAGAGGACCATATTTGAAGTCAGCTTTGAATCTGGGCTTGGCCATTGGTTTTGTAGCATTGTACAAAGCGCTAGCTTTGGAGACTGAATCTATGTCATTGAGATTACTTTGAGTATCTAGTCTGGTCATTATCAGGCCCCCTCCAGAGCTTATGTTTTACTTGGATCTAGAGTTTACTTTCTGGTCTTTTGTTTGTCCTTAATTTCTGCCTTTGTAAAATGAGGTACTCAGAGCAAATAATCTCTAGAATACCTTCCATTTTTAAAATTCCATGATCCTCCATGGGGGAAAGGGATTCAGAAGCATTTCTATCACCTGATTCTTGTTTGAGTTTGGGATTAGAAGAAGGGATAAGGATAGCAAGAAATTCATTTCTGACTTTGGAACTGTGATGGGTTTTAAATATTAAACTCAAGGCTCCCACATGGCCCATCAGTCATGACTCTGGGTTCTTATATGACAGTGTATCAAGAATTTGACCATCTTCTAGAGGAGCAGTCGCCCATTGAATCGTACATTGAGTGGTTGGACACCATGGTGGACCGGTGCGTTGTAAAGGTTGGTAATCCAAAAGCTAGACTTGGGCTATCAGGAAATTGACCCCAAACTTACACCACACATGAACAAAATAATTTTGCTCTGCAATCGGAGAACACAGCCTGTGGATTTGTGTTTATGTATTTATTTTATATTTCTATTTTGATATGTTATATATCTATACATATTTAAAAAACCTGTAGGGAAATTAAAGCATGTCTTTGTTCATTGCCGTAACTAGAGCAGGGCAGCTGGGACTTTATCCAAGAGTGTCAAAATTGAGAAAGTACTTTCAGCAGCACCTAGTTAGTAGGAATAATTAAAGTATGAAGCTATCAGATGGGTAGGCCCCCCCCCCAATGCAGTCAGACCCAAAAAGTGCTTTCCCATGTGGGAATGACCTTGATGTGTCCCAGGTTCCCTGCTTCCTCCCTTCCTCTGCTATAGCCAAGATGAATTCAATTTAAATAGTTGATTTGAAGGTTTTTTATTTCAAAGCTTGCCCCAGACATGAAAAAATGCCATCTGTAGTTCTGCTTATATTAAAAATCACTTGTTTTCCTGTAGGTAGCTGCCAAGAGACCAGGTTCCTTGAAAAAAGTCGCCCAGCAGTTCCTTCTGATGTGGTCCTGCTTCGGCACCCGAGTGATCCGAGACATGACTTTGCATAGTGCCCCCAGCTTCGGTGTGTATCTTATCTATCCATGCATTTTGCATTGCAGATACATGCTACAGAAAGCCCACCTGGTCCAGACTTGGACAGCCTCTTCCCTTTTGTTCTCTGGGCACAAAGAGCATTAAATGGACAACAGATTGATTCTAGGAGAACTCCACATGCATAAGCCTTTTGTGGGACTAAGACAATTCAGGTTGGGAGGAAATAATGACATGGGGCCATGGAATGGGATTAAATCAAATAAGGAATGGAGCATCTCACCAAACAAGTGACCCCTCCCCCCCAACTAAGTTCCTTGACATATCAGTTCCACAACCAGTCTGTCGATAAGTATTTACTAAACACCTACAACATGCTAGAAGTTGTTCGGGGCTCAGAGGGTAGAGTCCTGAGACTAAAACCAGTGTCTACTCTGAAGGGAGTATATACATGACAGAGTTATACATGGCCGAATCATCTCCAGCTTGATCACAAGATGGAGAATTTTCCAGTCTCTTAAGCTGATCTTCCAAATTAAGGAAGAGTTGTTATTGCTCCAGCAAGGACGTATTACTGATGATATCAAAGGCCAAAGGTGAGAATGAGCATCAGGATCAGAGAATTTGTATGTGAGCTAAAGCTACATGAATCTTGAGTCCAACAAAACTGGTGAACCATTATCATTGAAGTCAGTTTGAAGACCTATATGTTTATGACTATCAATCTCATCCAAGCCTCCAAAAGGTTGTCATATATGTTGTCCTGGAGATGCATTGGGGTACATCCCAATTCTGCTACTCAGTTCTTGGGTGACCTTGGACAGACTACCCCTTCAAGTCTCAGTTTCTTCATCTGGAAAATGACAAATTGACTTAATGACCCCCGATGTTCTTCTGCTTCTAAATCTTTGGATCTTATGAACTTTCCCCAAAAAATGCATTTAGGAATTCAATTCAATTCAACAAATACTTATGGGCATCTATTCCTTATATGGCATTGTTCTGGGTATTAGGGGAGACAGAAGGATGAATAAGACTTAAGCCTTGCTCCTTTGGAGCCTATAGTCTAGAAGAGTGGATATAAACATAATTAGATTACAGAAGTGTAAGGATCATGACGGGAAGCTCTGGGCTCTGGAGTTTGGAAAGGAATTCTCTATTGCTAAATGGTCTGAATCTACAGCAGTATGGAAGGAGCTGCTATATGCATTTCAGTAATTCTTTTATTAAGTATAAATATTATTATTAAGTATAAAGTATAATTAGTTTTAGGTCTTTTTCATTTTTGTCCAACTCTCCATGACCCTATTTGGAGTTTTCTTGGCAAAAATACTGAAGTGGTTTGCCATTTACTTCTCTAGTTAATTTTATAGATGAGGAAACTGAGACAAACAGGGTGAAGTGACTTGCCCAGGGTCACACAATCAATAAATGTCTGAGGCTGGATTTAAATTTAGGAATAAGTTTTTCTGATTCCAGTCCTGACATTCTCTCCACTATACTACCTGGGTCGTATTCTTTTGGGAGTCATGGTGTCCTTATCACCTAGGGAAGTATCTGGAACAGAATAGACGCTTAATAAATACTTGTTGAATGATTGATTTGTGAAACGTTTTACAGATTGTTGTACATCTTGCCTCTGTTGTACATGTTGTACATGATTGCCTCTTGTAAACGAATCATTGCCATAACTAGAGCAGGGCAGCTGGGACTTTATCCAAGAGTGTCAAAATTGAGAAAGTACTTTTGGCAACATCTATTTAATAAGAATAATTAAAGTTTGAGGCTATCAGATGGGTAGACCTTCAATGCAATTATAAGTGAATCAACATATTTAGAATATATCTCTAGACTCACCAATTTTTTCTTATTATTCTTATTTATCATCATCACCATTATTGTTATTATTAGGAAGTAAATTCATCTTCTCTAAATGTAATAGTTTCTTCCTCTTCATCATCATCATCATGATTCATTTAAGGTCACTTAGACAGGAAGTTCTAGAGTTTTACTCCAAATTCAATGCTTTTTTATTTTGAGAACTTTAAGGTTATGTGTTGTTTCAGAATGAATTCAAAGCCAAAGTGGAAGTCAAAGTGATGTGTGACATCACTTAAAAAAAGGAAGAGTGAGATAGTTGTCCAGCTTCCGTGTGAGCGTACATTCCAGCCTTGGGTGGCCTGAAATAATACCTGTCTCTCTGGGCCTATTTTGCAAAAAAACTTAGCCACTCTCCTCATGGGCCACACTGCTGAGTTGTTAAGCATGGGGAGATAGACAAGTTGAAAGAATTCCCAGCAGACAAAAGCCCAGCTCCCCGTCTCTGCCTGGATCTGTCAAAGGCACAGTTGGTGGCTGTGTTTTGGTAACACGTCCCCTGTATGAAAACAGCTAATTAGGAAAAAAGAGAGGCCTCTGTTCAGTTCCCCTTCCCCCCAACCAGCCAGCTCTCACCATCTTATGCCTTCCATGCCATCCTTGCCCCGGGGCACCAGTGCCAGGTTTGGTCAGTTGGCTTAGCTGAGATCGTGGGGATATCACAAGCATCCTATCTCACCTCTTCCCCGAAAACATTTCCTTTCAAGAAGTCTTCTCCCAAAAGTCTCTTTCCGCTACGATTCATGACAATCAACTCTGTTCTCTTTCATAATTCTTTCTCGATAAAGGAGCCTGTGCGGCAGACAAAAGTCTCTGGGCATTCGTGTCTGCCACAGTCGGGGGAAAGCAGAGCAATAGTGATATGAGTTGCCCAAAGCAGGCTGGCACATGTGAGCTTTGGTTCTTAAGAGAGTTAGCTAAACTCAAGTTCCTTTACAATGCAAAAAAAAAAAAAAAAAATCAGTAAAGCATTCATTCCCAACTAGAATAACGCTACCATTTTTTCTAGCAAAGTTCAAGTTGATGCTTGGAATCAATACTTATGTGCTATGTTTTTATTTACGATCCAATGTCCATCCACTTCTCTGTTATTAAAGAGAATGTTATTCTGTTATTAAATAGAATAACTGTTATTAAAAATCCTGCATCCAAATATGCTTTTCCAGGCTGCAATAAAAGAGCTCTGGTTTCTAGAATGAAGAGGGAATAATCTTGTTATGTTCTATCATGGCCAACTGGGAATCTTAAGGAAATTGGCTAAAGACTTGGGATTACACTGGTGTGGGGAATAGACTCATCTGATGAAAATTGGCAATTCTTTGTCTTACAGAGTTGTCTGGATTTAATTGAGAAGTAAGAAGACTTGCCCACAGTCACGCAGAATAAGTGACATAGTAGTTAGAGTTTGGGAGTCAGAAAGAAAAGATCCAGTTTCTCTCCTGTAAAATGAGTGTGTGGGTGATATAGCCTCTAAGGAACCTTCCAAACATCAATTTAGGATCCCTTGTGTCAGGGGCAAGGCTTAAAGATCAGTAACTTATAGCTTCATAGGAATTAGTCCAAAACCTCTTCATTTTACCTCATTACAGATGAGGATATTAGAATTTCCCAGTAGAATTTGGCCTGGGCAGGTAGAATGAGACAGAAGCTCAGAAGTAGAGGTGATGGAAAAGGCAAAGACATGAAGATGAAGTATATTGGGCCTTGTGAGGAGATGATCTTGACATGGTGGGTGTTGTGGGGATGGGGCATCATAGGATTAAAGAGTTAAAAGGGGGGCAGCTAGGTGGCACAGTGGATAGAGTACCAGCCTTGAATTCAGGAGGACCTGAGTTCAAATTTGATCTCAGACACTTAATACTTCCTAGCTGTGTGACCCTGGGCAAGTCACTTAACCCCAGCCTCAGGGAAAAAAAAAAGTGTTAAAAGGCCACCTAATCTACCTCCTCACTTTACAGATCAGAAACCAAGGCTGCTTGAGTTGCCCAATATCACCCACATAGTAAATAATTGGGGGAGTTGGGGCTAGAAGAGAAAAAAAAGATAGAAAATGAAGATTTTGTTCTTAAGCTTGGCTGTTAAAAAACAAGGAGTTATTAACATGAGACTGGGATACAAAACTGCATGTGACTCAGCTCCGAAATTTGGGGCATAGGTGGTGACTATTCTCTGATGTAGAAGAGGGAAAAGCCCATTAGGAGAAATGAGATCTCGGGAGCCATTTGGCCATGTGTACCATTGTGGGTTCTAGACCTGGGCAGTGGGTCACTTCTTTTCTTTCTGTTACCAGGGTCTTTTCACCTCATTCACCTGATGTTTGATGATTATGTGCTGTACTTGCTGGAGTCACTCCATTGTCAGGAGAGAGCCAATGAGCTCATGAGAGCCATGAAGGGGGAAGGAAGCACTGGTAAGACTGAATAAATGGGAAGATAAGTGGGATTGGCAAGGGATAGCTCTTCTGATTGGAATATTCCTCATTTTGGACTCTAGATATTTCTCTGCTCAGGGGCCTGAGTATCCCATAGGAGTCTGATGAATGTGCCTCAAATTGTGAAATTAATGCTTTTCTTCATTTTTAGGGTGTATGTATGTATCTATGCATGTATATGTTGGTTCTGCCTTGTCTTTAAGAAACAATTTTAAAAGAGAAGTCATTTGTGGGCAAGGATTTGCTGTATAAAGAATGATCCCAGAGAGTAAGTGGATTATAGTGGAAGTAGATTTGGAGACAGGAGACTCATGGGTCTCCCATTAATTAGCTGCACGATTATGGCCATCTATTTTCTCAATGCCTCCATATCTATCAGCTCTAAAATGGATGTTCTACTATTACTACCACTAAAGCTAATCATAATAGCATGGTGTCTGAGTGGTTAGAGAGAGCTGGTATTGGAGCTAGAAATCTGGTTTTCAGGCCATCTCTGGAATAGCTGGGTGACCCTGAACAAATCATGAGACAGCTCTCTAAGACAGACCATAAGTAGCAGCATCAGAGATGAGCCTCATTGTAGAAGAACTTAGGAGTTCCCTGCAGAATCCCCTGTCACTTGTTCTCTAACTCAGGGCTCAGCAGGATGTCTCGGGCTCTTGGCCTATGATTTGCTGACTCCTAAACCCTGCTCTAATTCATGGAGTTGTGAAAATCACAGAAGATCATAGATATTGAAGAATAGCCCTCTTAGGACTAGGGAGCCACCAAGATCTCCAGTCTCCTCATCAGAAAGATGAAGGGAATGGGTGATGAACCTCAGACTGGAACACAAGGATGGACTCCACTAGACCACACCCGTTCCTAAGGTTTTAGGATGCAATATAAGAAAATGTTCAAGTGTGGCCACTCTTTAATCCTCAGAGCTGTAAAGTCTGGATAAAATTGTAGCTACGTGGTGAGATATGAAAAAAAATCACAGATTGGGGGTAGGGAAGGAGAGAGGAGGAAAGCAGCATTTATTAAGTATCTTTTACATTGCCAGGCACTGTAATAGGGCTTTACAAATATCACCTCATTTGATTCTGAAGAGTTTTCCTCAGAATCAGGGTAAGCTGGGTTTACTTGCTCGGATCCAATTTGTGTGGGCAGGTGTGACCCTGGGAAAGCTTTTTAACCAAGCTCAGGGGCCTCTGTGGAAGAGTGGTCTGCAACGTCCTCACCTGAGAAGTCCCGATACTGAAATCCCCCCCAAAATAACCCCAGTGTGCCCCTTGACATCCAGCCCTCAGGCGGCCTCCTAGCAAACCTGTCTCTTTGCCCACAGCAGAGGTCAGAGAAGAGATCCTGTTGGCAGAGCCCACCCCGCCGACTCCATCACCCGTGCCCTCCTTCTCACCAGCCAAGTCCACCACGTCAGTAGAGGTGCCTCCTCCCTCCTCGCCTGTCAGCAACCCATCCCCGGAGTACACTGGACTCACCACAACAGGTACCCACCCTTTCCTCGGCCTCCCAAGGCCCCTGGGCTAGCTGGTGCTCAAAGGAACAGATACCCAGGCTGGCCTAAATCCTCCCACCCACTTTCCTTAAGAAGAAACAGGCTCACTATTAAAATTACAAGGTCACATGTATCTGCCAGGTAGCACAATGGGCAGGGCCCTGGGGTTAGCCCAGGAAGTACTGAGTCCAAACCCTACCTCGGATGCTAGTTACTAGCTTTGGGACTCCGGTAAGTCACTACGTCTCAGTTTTCCTATCTATAAAAGGGGTAAAAATGCTATTGAGCCCACTTTGCAGGATTGTTGTGGGCGCAGAAAAGCTCATCTAATTCTAATATCTAACATTTGTGTAGCACCTACTATGTGCCAGGCACTTTACAACTATTATTTCATTGGATCCTGCAGATGTAAAATCCTCTGCCATCCTAAAAGCCCTTTAGAAATGCCAGCCACTATGCCCCTCATCTTCCTGGGCTTTTTTGCAGGAGCATTCTCCAGCCCCCTTGCAAGAGTCCATTCCTCTTCCATTCAATTCAACCAACAGGGACATTGTCCCAAAAGTCTTAGTTCCATTTTAAACTGGAATGACTTAAGAAGGCACTAAGACTTTTGGGACATCCTGTACTAAGTATCCTCAGACTGTGGCACTTTGTGGGCCATTATTGAGGGTAAGAGAAGCAAGAAGGATCATGACTAAAAGTCCAGGTTTCAAATCAGAAATATCTAAGTTCAGCCTTGACATGTACTGGCTATGTGACCCTCCAGGCTAGGTGTTTAATCTCCCAGTTTCTCCTTCAAGTCTGTAAGACTCAATTTGAAACAAGTTTCTGGAAGCAGCTAGGTGGTGCAGTGGATAGAGCACCAGCCTTGAAATCAGGAGGGCCTGCATTCAAATCTGGTCTCAGGCACTTAACACTTCCTATCTGTGTGACCCTGGGCAAGTCACTGAACCCCAATTGTCTCAGAAAAAAGAAAGAAAAAAAGAAAGGAAGGAAGGAAGGAAGGAAGGAAGGAAGGAAGGAAGGAAGGAAGGAAGGAAGGAAGGAAGGAAGGAAGGAAGGAAGGAAGGAAGGAAGGAAGGAAGGAAGGAAGGAAGAAAGGAAGAAAGAAAGAAGGAAAAGAAAGGGACCTGCCCACATGGATGAAATCACACTTTCAGACTTTTTTCTGCTCTTCCAGATCTACGAGACCTGGACAAACTGTAAGAATTGAGCTGAGAGGAAGCAGGAAAGTAGGCAGAGGGCAAGAGATAAACTCTGCAGCCTGAGTGTGTTTACCCTCAACACAGCCAGAGTCCATAAATGGACTCCCCAGAACTCATGTCCACACAAGCAGACCTGGGAGGTAGTCTCCTCCTATGAAGCTGCAGTTCTTATTCAGAAAGGGAATTTCCAGTGTGGGAACTTCCTACCTCCTTCCTTTCAAGGCAGAATCCAGACTGCCAGAGACTTAGGAATTATGGCCTAGGGAGGCACACAGAAATCAAGTGACTTGCCCAAGTGGCAAACCCAGTTTTCCCTGACTCCAAGCCCAATGCTCTATCTGCTCAGCCACATCACCTCAAGCTCAAATATCATTCATTCAGTTTTATTTTATTTTCAGTTCCAAATTCTTTCCTTCCCTCTTCTCCCAGGTCCATTGAGAAGCAAGAAAAATAAAACTCATTTAGTACAAGAACAATTGACCCCATTTTACAGATGAGGGAGTCGAGACCCAGAGGGTTCAAATGATTTGGTTATGGAGTTAGTATCAGAGCCCCAAAGTGAACCCCAGCTATTCTGATCACAAGACTGTCTAGTATCTTGAAAAAAAAGTGAGATTTGGAGTCAGAGGGCCTAATTAGCCTTTCTGGGTCTGGTTTTTCCCTTTATAAAACAAGAGGTAATCTCACCTCCTAGTTCTCAATTTGTGGTCTCATGTGAGGCCTGCTGACACTACAATAAAGGATGGGGGGCCTGCCCACAAAGAAATATGCCAGACACGAGAGAGAAGGAGAGCAAGGGTTCCATAGCATAGGGGTAGAGAACTCCTCACTCCTAGGTGCTTTCCACTAGAATCCATAGCAACAGCCCAATGTACTACCAAGTACATCAGAGGACATGAAAACAGCCCTTGAGATTAAGGATTTTCTGATGGATAATGATTAATAATATTGCTCTTGTTTGCTATATTTCCTTTCTACAAAAGTTGTCAGGATTGCACAAATTTCACCGATATCAGATTGCTCGCTATCTTGGGAAGTGAGGAAAAAAGGGAGGAAAGGAGAAAAGTTTGGGACACAAAATTTTACAAAAATGTATATTGAAAACTACCTTTACAGGTATTTGGAAAAATAAAATATTATTTAAAAAATTTTTTTAAGTTTTCAGAAAGGTGCTCTAAATCATTATTGATCAGAGAAATGCAAATTAAGACAATTCTGAGATACCACTATACACCTGTCAGATGGGCTAAGATGACAGAAAAAGATAATGACAAATGATGGGGGGATATGGGAAAACTGGGACACTGACACATTGTTGATGGAATTGTGAACAGATGCAAGCATCCTGCAGAGCAATTTGGAACTATATTCAAAAAGTTATCAAATTGTGCATCCCCTTTGATCCAGCAATGTCTCTACTAGGCTTATATCTCAAAGAGATTATAAAAAAGGGAAAAGGACCCACATGCAAAAATATTTGTGGCAGCCATTTTTGTAGTGGCAAGAAACTAAAAATTGAATGGATGCCCATCAGTTGGAGAATGGCTGAATAAATTATGGCATATGAACGCTATGGAATAATATGGTTCTATAAGAAATGACCGACGGGATGATTTCAAAGAGGTCTGGAGAGACTTACATCAACTGATGCTGAGTGAAGTGAGCAGAATCAGAAGATCACTATACATGGCAACAGCAAGATTATACAATGATCAGTTCCGATGGATGTGGCTCTTTCCAACAGTGAGGTGATTCAGACCAGTTCCAATGATCTTGTGATGAAGAGAGCCATGTGCACCCAAAAAGAGGAAAGTGGGAACTGAGTGTGGACCACATCATATTTTCACTCTTTTGTTGTTGTTGTTTGCTTGCATTTTGTTTTCTTTCTCATTTGTTTTTTCCTTTTTGATCTGATTTGTCTGATGCAGCATGATATTTGTGGAAATATGTATAGAGGAATTGCACATATTCAACATATATTGGATCATCTGCCGACTGGGGGAGGAGTGGAGGAAGGAAGGGAAAAATTAGAGGGGTGAATGTTGAAAATTATCCATGTATATATTTTGAAAATAAAAAGCTTTAATTAAAAAAAAAGTTTTCAGAAGGAAACTTGGCTATGTCCTCTACACTTGGTGTTTCCTTCCTCCCTTGTCTTCCTCCATCTTCTCTTCTGGGCATATCTCCCCTCCTTCTTCCCATACTTCCCTCTTGTACCTATCTCTCTCACTCCATTTCCAGCCCAATTCTTGTCTTGTCTAGAATCTGGGGCCATTAGTATTCTAAAGTAGAAGGGAAATCCTTTGAGGGAATGTCTTCATCTTTGCATCTCCAGTATCCAGTAAAGGGCCATGTGTCATGTGAAAGACCAGGGATGAATCCACTTGTTCCCAGGAATGCAGCTGAGCTCAGTGGAACCTAGTAAAAGGCAAATTTCTATGGAGAAAACAAAACAAGATCCTGTTGGGTGCCATCCCAAAGTGTGATGATCTGCTTCAAGAAGTAATGAGTTCCCCATCACTTGAAGTCTTCAAAAAAAAAGCTAAATAACCACAGATGTTGTAGAAAGAGACCTTTGGGATCCCAAAGATTTATGAGATTTTTTGTGAAAATCAAGTCTTAAGGGTCTGAAATCATGATCTCTTGACCTAGGATAATTTTAGATCATTTGGAGTGAGCAGCTAGAACGTTCTTTTGCTTATGAGTTTGTATCCTCTTGCTGTATATTTATTGGTCTCTTAGTTTGGAGAAGGAAACATCTCCTATCTTCTTCAAAACTGTTAGATTGTATCTGTCTTTGAAACAGTTGATGATGAGCGCCTTTGACCAGGATTCCCTGACTGAGCATGTGTGGTTCCCATGTGAAGCAAAGAGATAAAGGGAAATCGCATTGGAAGAGCGGGAAAGGAAGGTTTTTCTACCTGCTTGTAGATCTCATCTGATTTATGAATTTGCTGTATTTCCCTCTGGCCTATGTCATAAATCGAATGCCTGGGGAAGGCAGGTGCGCTTAGGGGGATGGAAGCCGCCTGGAATGCACCAGGAAACTTGAATGCAACACGTTAAAAAGTCATAAAAGCATCTCTTCTGAAATATAAATATGGAACAGATTCTCTTCAGATGTTGGTAACCTTTGAAGATTTGGGGCACCCTAACTTTGTTCTTGGATGTCTCCGGGACACATTAAAAAATTTCATCGTGCGTGAACTGATGCCAAATGTTTTCCTCGAGCACCATTTATAAAAGACTTAAAGCAGTTAATATTCAAAATGAGAACATGTTCTTGGAAGAAAACAAGGAATTCATTCCTTGGGATTATCGATGCTCTACAAGCCTGTTAAAAAATGATTATTAAACATGGGTCATCTAGAGCCCCATTTTGGGCACTAATAAGGAAATAAATTAGGAAGCTAATAGAAATAGAAATGACATATATCATAAGTTCTTTGATTAAATGCCCTCTTTCAATATCAAAGAACTTATAATATATTTTATTTATAAGGTAATAATATAATTGTTTTGTTAAGAAGAAAGCCACTAATTCTTTGGAGTAATCTTTGGAAAGCTATTATATCAGATTTCTCTTGTCTTGGATGTTTTCTTAATGTGGAAGTTGGATAAAGTCCGGTCGACCTAAGTTTGGAAAACATGGATTTGAATTTGATTTCTTGGGCAAATCTTTTTTAGCAGCATCTCCAACTTAGATCTCACTTCCTTGATAATCTGGCCTCCTCAGTTATGTGTCTTTTTAACTGTCAAAGCTGTTTTTGTGTTTTCCAGACTCAATCAACTAGATTTTACCCAGAGCAAAAATGGTAGATGAGTCAGAGACAGAGGACTGATGTTAGTTAGAGTTTTGGCTCCGCCATTTTCCTATCTGTATGGCCTTGCCTTTGTCAATTAATCTCTTTAGGGGATGAGTTTCCTCTTCTTTAGATTGGGCTAGTGGGTCGCCAAAGCTCCTTTCCAGCTCTGGACCTCTGATCCCAGAGTTGATGAGTTGTAATGTTGGCTGGGAGCCAGCTACAAAATAGCTTTCAAATGCTCTGAGCCTTTATGAGGATGGGTATGTCCATCAGTAACTATGGGTCTTCTCTTAATTAGCTCACCATTTGCCATTTCTATTCTGCATGGGTGAAATTCTCAGACTTATCTGAGTATGTTCTGAATGTTCACAAATCGTAGTATCTTTTCTAAAATCCTCTGACACAAGGTATTGTTTCAAGGAAGCTCCAGTTTTACCAACAAATGACTGCTGGGTTTATCCACACAAATATTTCTTTTTAAGGTTGTATGTTTTAATTATTTGAAAATGGGCTGGGGGGTGAGGTGGTGGAAACATAGGTGAGTGAAACAGAAATTACATCATCAGTAGTGAGTATGTGAAATAAATTTCATTATTATATATGATGAAAATACTTGGGAGGGTCATAGATTTAGCATTGAAAAAGATGTTAAAAGCCATCTAGTTGAAACCCCTCATTTTACAGATGAGAAAACTGAGTCCAAGAAAAGAGAAGGGAATTGTCACATACCCAGTAAATGACAGAGATGGGATTCAAACACAGGTCCTGTGTTTGAATTCAAACAAGGATAATAACAGCACCTACTTTGCAGGGTAGTTGCCGGGATCAAACGAGATAATATTGGTTAAGTATCTAGCATACAGTAGGTACATAACAAATGCCTTTTCCCTTCATTTCTCCTCCTCTCTCCAATCACCAGGACTTTTTCAATAGAACTGCACAACATTTAGTTCAATTGTTTCCCATCTTTTTTTTTTTACCCTAAATTTCCAAGCCTAAGAAAATGGAAGGAAAATAATACCATACTTCTCAACTTTCCCCTTTAGCCTTCAAACCTACACCACATTTTAAATTCCTACCTCTCTTTGAAGAAAATGGAACGTGACATTTGGTATCAAATGAGCCAGCCTGTTTAACATGACACAGGGATGTAATTCCTTATCCTCTGTTAAAGTCCCAGGACTGACCTGTTTGGTCTGGGTCATCACTGAGTTGGAGGACCTTCCATTTGTATCTTTTATAAGCTCCTTAAGTCCTTCCTTATTTCTAGCATTGGTCATAAAAGTTAACCATTCATCTGGCGTTTCAAACTGCCCTCATTCACTGGGCCCAACACAAAGACAACAAATTAAATTGGGGGCGATTATATGATCCCTGCTTAAGGAAAAGTAGATCCATATAAATGGTCCCTGGCAGAAGCTCAAGCTGATGGGGACAACTTTATCTGGGGGTCCCCTCCCCCAATTGAAGAAGATTCCAAAGGGATGATAGACCCTCATTCTTTCGAAATGACAAAAGCCCCATTAATGATTATTCTAATGGCTGCACTACTAATAAGTATATGGTTTGCTCCCTGGGTCAGCCAATTACTCATTTGCTAATGGAATTTCAAACCTTAGACATGAAATCATTCCCAAGACCAGGTGCCCCAGTTTACTACTCTATAACCGATGACTTATCCCTCATCTTAGCTAATTTTTTTCCCTGAAAAAAAAAAAAAGAACATTTATCCCAGGATTAAAAAATAGTTGTTACCTTCTTAGAAATTTAAACATCAATTTTATGATCTCTTGACCGGGCATAGGACTGAGTCTGAATGCTTCCCTAAAACATTTCCCTGGGATGGGGAGTGGATTTGTTATTTCAATGGTGTAGGGCAGAGCTGACATACTATAGCCCAGGAGATTAAATTCTGTCTACCTCCTGTTTCTGTACAGAGGGGGATCTAAAAGTTGTCTTATACATTTAAAAAATATAATACATTTAAAAATATAGATACATTTAAAAAATAAAATAAAAAAATAATAATACATTTTAAAAATATATAAAAATATAACAAAACTTTTCTTTTAAATGTAACAAAAACTGTTCTTAACTCTCAGACTGAATCCTAGCACAAGGAACTTCCAGATGAGGCAACCTGTTCTCCCATTGCCCCTAGCCATCTTCTGTGAATGGCTTGAGATTCTGATGGGTTTTTAAAATTATTTTTAAATGTAAATAGTATTTTTCCACCTACATGTAAAGACAATTTTCAACATTCACTTTAATAAGATTTTGAATTCCCCATTTTCTTCCTTCTTGACTTCCCTGCTGTCTCCCCAAGAAGGCAAGCAATCTGATCTGACTCTGTGGGTTTTTAAAAGAGAAACCGGTCTATTGTTCTCCATACCTGACACCCAAAGGATGCATTCTAATCCTTTTACATGTTTCCCTGTCCAGCCACATTTCCCACCCCATCCTAGCAAATCCAAATCTGTAAGGTAATTTACATTTATACTTTATACTTAGGGTGAATTTTACTTGGAAATGTTCTGCCTTTAGGGGAAAAAAAACATGTTCATTGTTAGGAAGTCAACATTGGAGTTTGACTCAAAATAGAAATGTTATCAAATCATCTTAGAAGTGGGAGAAACCTCAGATCTTAACCAGACTTGCCCCATACCTGACATAGGAACACTCCATAAGGCATCCATGATGGATGCTTATCTAGTTTTTGTCTATATACTTCCATGGACGGGAACCTACCCTATATCCAAATCCATCGTGCTATTGGACAGCTCTGATTATGAGGAAGGCTCTACTAAAACTCTCAAACTTTCCTCTAAGAGGTTTTCTCCTACTGTTCCTCTCGCTCAAAATATCTGCTCCTATTAGATCAAGGCAAGGTATTTTTTTTTCACATCCATTATTGTGCTACATGAAAGGGCTCAATCTAAATGAGTTTGTTAAGTTCTTGGCTTAAGTTCCCTTCAAAGTTCTCGTCATGCTTCTTTTCATGGTATTGCATTTTGGTTGACTTCTCGACTCTCTTGAGACTCCTAGAAAAATAATGGAGTGATGACGGTGATATCCTATGATTGGGTTCCATGACAGACAGAGTGCCATTTTGTCTTAGCAGGAGCAATGCAGTCCTACACCTGGTCCCTTACCTACACAGTGACAACAGCTGCTGGATCACCTGCTGAAAGCTCCCAACAGCTGCCCTGTATGAGAAACACTCACGTGCCTTCTTCCTCCGTCACCCATCGGATACCAGTGTATCCCCACAGAGAGGAACATGGGTAGGTCACCTTCCCAGGCCCTTGCCCTGCCTTATCATTTCATTCCTGGTGCTGGTCTGTCCACATGCATCACTACCTTAAGGCAATAGTTCTCTAGCTTTTTGACCTCAGAACCCCTTTGTATTTTTTAAAATGATAGAATAACCCCAGAAGCTTTGGTTTAACTGGTTATGGATATTGATATTTACTGTATTAGAAATGAAAACATCTTGGTATTGTTACAAAAATAGTTTTGACCGCACAGATCCCCTGATCTCAGGGACTATCTGAGAGGCCCACAATCTAAGGAATTGAACAATTCAAAGCCCTGAATTGAGTTCCTATTAGTCTTTAGAATTAATATTTATGCCCCTTGAAATTTGGGATCTCTATGGAAGACAGACCTGTAAAGAATAACTTGCAATTGGGACCTTTATGAATCTATTTTAAAGACAAGTGAGCTAAGGTTACCCACCACAGCTGGTCTTCTGACCCATGGACACTATGATGTGGTCCTGCCAAGGAGCAGTCATTTCACTGAGCAACAGGTAGAGAAACAAAATTTGAGATGGGCCAAGTGATGGTGATGAGAAGTCAGATCAGACAGCCCACAAACAGAGAACCTAGAGTCGATGGTCTTAGATGAAATATCAAACCGACTGGCTATTATAACATTATTCATGAAACAATATTCATTGCTTTTTAGCTACACAGGGAGTTACAACTATGGAACCTATAGCAACCAGCATCCCCACCCAATGCAGAGTCAGTACCCATCCCTACCACATGACACGGCCATCTCCGGGCCTCTCCATTATTCTCCATACCACAGGGGCTCCTCACAGGTAAGCTTACTTTTCCTACTTTACAAACCTCTGGTGTCAAGTCCAATTATGATAACGTGTATTCATTAAGCCCCTGCTAGCATGTGCCCAGCTCTGTGTTGAGTGTCATTGGATGTACAGAAGTGGATGATATA
Organism: Sminthopsis crassicaudata; assembly: GCF_048593235.1. NCBI lineage: Eukaryota > Metazoa > Chordata > Mammalia > Dasyuromorphia > Dasyuridae > Sminthopsis > Sminthopsis crassicaudata. Next base: position 293,187,093 of record NC_133621.1, read on the forward strand.
TTTAGCATCTGCTCTTCTCTTCAGATCCTCCACTCTCTGGACAAGTCTTGGAGTTGTCCTTGACGCCAATGTGTCCTCCATATTTATTTAACCAGTGCATTTCATCAGAGTGGACAATCAGGGAATTCAGTTCTCTTTAAGGAATAACCTGCTAAGTATTTACAGATCAAAGCTTAAGAACTGGGCCATTACAGGAGGCCATTTAATCTAACTCCTTTATTTCACTAATGAAACACTAAGGTTGACAGTGGCTAGTGACCTAAAGTCCCTAGTAAATGATATAGCTGGGACTTAAATCCAGGTCTTCTGGCTCCAAATCCAGAATTTGTTCCCCTGTTTAACTGAAGGATGCTATTTCTTTCCCCAAATTAAATCTAAAACCAAATCTAAAGATTAAAAACTAAAACTTCATTCAACTTAATTTTGGAAATTAAAATGTACTTTAAAAACAAGACACAGAGCACTAAGATAAAGTATTCCTGATTGCTCCATGTATTCCTGTGCCTTCAATGCTTCATGCTTAAACCTAATTTTCTTGGTTTTGGTCTTAGTCCTTTCCAAACCAACCTAGAACCTAGAACACTGGGCCTGGAGCCAAAAAGAACTGAGTTCAAATCCAGCCTCAGATATTTACTAGCTTTGTGACCCTGATGGAGGCACTTAACCTTTTTTGCTTTTCTTTCCTCAACTGTAAAGTGGGGAAAATAAAAAGCACTTACCTCTTAGGGTTGTTGGGAGGATCAAAGTACCTAAATACTACAATAAATACTAATGTAAATACTAAATAAAGTGCCTAAATACTAAATAAAATACCTAAATACTAATATAAATATTAAATAAAGAAATACTGCTTTTCCTTCTCCTTCCCCCAACTTGCCCACTCCCTGCCACTTTTTGAAATACCACATTTTAATTGAACCATTACATTCAGTATACCTAACCGCCTGGTATATATCAAGTCCAGTTATATAAAAGTTGAGTGAAGTTTTAGTTTTTAATCTTTAGATTTAGTTTTAGATTTAATTTAGATTTAGATTACAAAGTAAATTATAGGAAATTTAGTTACCATATTGGTGCTTTAAACCTGGATGGATTTCTAGTAGGGAAAACAACATCTATCTCCATCAGTTGACAAAGCAGTTGACAAGGCTCCTTTCATGCTCAGATTTCTTGTAAGACTGTGCTAGAGCTCCCTTGGCTCTTAATATGTTCTATCTTGTGTCATAAAATGTTATTACCATCAGCCCCAAACTCCCTGAGGGCAGAGACCATAAAATGTTTCCTCTCTGTGTCTGTAGCACTTAGAAATAGTTCCTTATGCCCAGAAGGCAATGAGAATATTTTCGAAAGATTTTCAGGGCCAAAATCCAATGGAATGGAAGCTCCTTGAGGCCAAGATGGGCTTAATTCTCATTTTTGTATTCCCACAATTTAGCACACAGTAGGTACTTAATACATCTTTATTAATTGATAGGATAGGTTGCAACTAAAGAATTTTCTGCTTTTTAATGAGATTAGTCCCCAGGCATTTCAGTTACACAAAGGGAGACATGGCTTCCTTCTTTCCCAATATTATTTCTTATTTCCATTCTCATCATTGGTTTTCTATCTCTTCATATCCAATGTTTGCTTCTTCTTCCCTTGGTGAGAGAAAAGGCAGCACAGACTACCATCTTAGCAAAGGAATCCTCTCCTCTACCTGAAACCTTCTCTTCAGCATTCATAAAGAGTGTTTGGACAAGTCCTCTCATTATCTCTGTTATTAGGGCATCCTCATTAACTCCATGTTACTCATTAATAGGCAGCATGGTGTGATGGAAAGATCATTGGACAAGAACTCAGGACCCTTGGGTCCTAGGCCCATCTGTGTTATTAACAACCTGGACAAGCTGAGCCATAACTAAGGGAAGGCAACTGGGACTTTGCCTCAGAGCACTGAAATTTAGAACTTGCTGATGGTCCTTATAGAAATAACTGACTTAGCACCTAGTTATCAAAAGTAATTAGTAATTAGTTAAAATAGGAAAGTACTGGATGGCATGCGTCATTTTATCCCCAGGAGGCCCCAACCCCAGTGAGACCCTCTCTGATCTAGCCCTGTCTTTCTTTTTCTCTTGATGGCAGCCTCATAGTGTTTCCAGGGTCTCTTCTCACTGGAATTAGTGTCACAGGATCTCTGTGTTTCCACTATTAGAAAATGTCTTGGGGTCTTTCCCTCCCATAGGACCTCCCGAGTTGTCTCCCCATCAATTAAATTTGTCTGTTGCTTCTCTGCTTTCTAGCTGCCTCTCATCCCTGAAATGTTCTTCCTCCTCCCCTCTGCCTATTGGAATCCCTGGTTTCCTAAGAGAAACAGCTCCAGCACCCCCTCCTACATGAGAAATCCAGCTTCATATTTAAGACCCACATTGTAAAACTTCAATTTCATTATCTACTTTCCCTTCATCACTTTCTTAATTTTAAATAATCAACAAAATCATTAGTGGAGCCCTGATTTGTAGCATTTGCTGGTTTCTGAGGTATGACATTAAAAATTTAATAGATGATCTCCAAAACTAATATGAACCAGCTCTGGTGATGACCTTTTGTATAATTATTTACAACAAAAATAAGCAATTCTACCAACCTATGTTAAAATGGGCTTCCTAAGTATACCTAAAATTTACCTTTAAATATAGACTGGAAAATTGACTTGCTTATACAATCCAATTGTATCTGTTTGTCCGTTTCTCTCAGGATGTCTCATGGGCTGAGAGTTGCTAAATTAACTCCCTTGGCCTTTGGCAAGTGAGAATCACTTCTGGCCGGGAACCTTCACCAGGAGCCAGATGACAAAGTTCCTTTGTCATTTCATTTCGATTTTTCCAATTCAATTTAGTAAGCTTTCATAATATGTACAAGGTACTTTGTGAGGTGGTGAGGTTATAAAAACAAAGTAGAAGGCAGTTCCTGATCCCAAGGGGCTTCTAGTCAAAGGACGCCACGTGACCCATCCTCTCTTTCTTTATCATCCCTTCAATTTTCTATTTTCTTTTCTCTGTGTGAGATAAGTGAGAAAGAGTATTGTACTGGGACCTGACAATCTTTTCCAGACATCTGCCATCACATAGTAAGCACTTGATAAGTACTTTTTCATTCATTCACTCATCACTCAGTGCCCAGTTTTCCCCTCTGGCAAATATCAGGGCATATGGATAAAAAAAATGGATGAACCAGGCTTCACATCTGTGTGTCCTGGAAGAGATCACTAAAAGCTTCTTTGATTACATCATGTTTTGGATTGTGGCAGGAGAATATGGTCATAATACCCAGAGCACTTGGCGTAAATGGGTGTGTTTTGATTTCCATCTGTAGCATCAAGGGAGAGACTTTGGGTAATCCCCAGATAAGCTTGGGCATTGGTTCCACTAGGTCATCACCTGGGGCATTCATTATGGGCTCCTAGCTGCGTCAGGAAGAGATGCAAGCATCCAATGCGGAGGCTCCTGGGATCAGAAGCAGTGCTACTTTCAGAGGTCTTAATGATGGCTGAGAATTGCCTTGCAAAAGATCCCAGTATCTCAGAGGTAGAAGGAAGATCCTAGTATCTCCTTGAATCCAATTTGGACCTGTAAAACTTGTGATAGGTGGTCATCCAGCTTGTGAGGAATAGCAACGATAGGAAACACTTCCTCCACTTGTCAGTGAGACCCAAGAAGTGCCATCTAGATCGACTCAGAACGAAGGGGAAAATTAAATCTCACCTTTCTTATTTGCTTTCCTGCCTGGCCACTTTCTTTTATGAAATCTCAGAAGCTCATCTCCTGAATTTATGCTTAATCACTGACATGGGGAGAAATGGATGGCTTCCTAAGTCTCACACAATCCTATTTTGCCAAAGTTGATTTTTTTTTTATGGTAGCTGAATGGGGGATCCTTTTCAAATCTGGGGAAAAATATATTCATACTTATTTAGTAACCAGTAGTAGGTAGAGAATGTTCTAGATTACCATTAGAGACCAATTGATCAAATCTTCTAAAGCAAGGAAAAGGCTGAGAAGTGGACCCAGAGTCTTTCCTTGAATCCACTGTTGATTTCCTCTGTGACCGTAAGACAAGACCCCTCATAAACCCTCTGGGCCATGGTTTCTCCTTTTATAGAATGACGGGCAGTACATATAAGAGGGGACCTTCATGAATGGCCATGATTGGAAGACCAGTGTCCAGCTTCTCAGGGACTTTCTAAAGATGAAACACAAAGGGCTAGGGGCTGATTTTGCTGTTGGTTACTGAAAAGCTCACCCTGCTGGGGTCTTTTTTTATCCCTTCCCCAGTAGCTTTGTTTGGAATTGAGCAAATGGGGGGAAAGTATACTGAGGAGTTAAGTAATCCGAGCTTTTTAGAGCTCTCTCTCTCTTTCTATAAACACACACACACACACACACACACACACACACACACACACACACACGTCTTTCAGTGTGTAAATTCTCTTTCTTCCTTTCTGCCTCCATTTTCTCCTTCTCTCTCTCTCTCTCTCTCTCTCTCTCTCTCTCTCTCTCTCTCTCTCTCTCCTCTCTCTCTCTCTCTCCACATACACACACACATATGTCTTTCTGTGTGTATATCCTTTCTTTTCTCTTTTATTTCTTCTTTCTGTCTTCTTCATTTTCTCTCTCTTCTCTCTCTCTCTCTCTCTCTCTCTCTCTCTCTCTCTCTCTCTCTCTCTCTCTCTCTCAATTGATGTCCAAAGGAATGAGTATCGCAAACTTCTCAATCATTTAACCAACAAGCATTCCTGTTGCCTACTATATGCAAACACTGTGCCAAGAGCTGGACTTACTAATTGTTTTTCAAATTGGTCTCTACTCTCAAATACCTTGTATTTTATCATTTTACAACCTAGAATATCAGAGCTAGAAGAGACCTTGAACACAGAATCTTAGACTTGGAAGAGGCCTTAGGATATAAGAAAGTCAGAATTAAATAAGACTTTGGAGGAGTTTTAAAATGTAGAATATTAAATCTGGCAAGCTGGATTAACTGGAACCAGGATCTAGGGTGTCCAGATTCAGTGGAGACTTTGCAGCTCCTCATTTTGGCAGGATCACACTGTGAGATCCTGGGCTGGAGGAAGTTTAGCCCTAAGTTCTGCTTGGATGGCACATTAGCCCCAAGTCCTTAAGTGACATGTCAGGGGATGTTAGCACAGCTTTCATTAGGAAAACAATTTGCAATGCTCACAGGACCACCTTTCACCCTCTTGCACAAGCAGCAGCCAGCTTGGCAGAGGACAGGAATAAAGGATTCATTCTTTCTTCCTCCATGGGGAGAAAAATAAGCCTTTGGTACTAGAAATAGTCTCTTAAAATAGCATGTTCTATGATGTCCCTCCATTCCTTCCCCCCCAAAAAGGCAAAATTCATCCTAAAATTTGGAAGGACCTAAATTCTAACTCTTTGACTGATCTCCCATCACACACACACACACACACACACACACACACACACACACACACACTCTCACATTGCACTCACAAAGCGTAGGAAGCCCTATTTCTCATCTCACTCTAACCATGGTCTCTGCAACAAGTGGGATTTGACCCAGAAAAATGGCAATTTCCTGTCAAGGGCCCTCCAACAAGCATGGCCTTTATGCCAGACCCCAATCTCCCAGCTTCAGTGTTTTGAGTCTGCAAGCTACAGGACCCTTCATTAAAGCCGGATGCAGAGTGTGAGAGGTGATGTGGGCTGCCTGGGTCGGCATCCGTGCAGATGGCTGTGCTGCGGACACTCTAACAAGGCTGAATAGAAGCTTCCTTGGTTGAGTTAATCGCCAGGCAGGGGCCAATGGGCACTTCACAAATATTGTCTTTCAATGGTCTCTTCACTATGGGGAAAATAAGTCACTGACTCATTTGCAATTAGCTGACCTACCAGGACAAAACTTTCCATGTCAGAAGCAACCATAACAGAATTTGATTGTCACATAGGAGATATTTAAAGCTTCTGTTAAAGCCTAGTTGTTTCTTTCTTGTTTGAGCTCTTGATCCAAACCGTGGGCACAGCTGCTTATGGGAAACTTGGTCAAGGACAAATCCCGCAAATTTTTGTGCCATGTTCCCTTGAAAGAAAATGCTCCATCTGGTGGCAAGCAGTAAATCTACTCTGATAACATGTCATCAGTTAGTTAATCCATGAGCATTTCTCATTATGCACCAGAATAGTCCTATAAGTACAAATACAGAGCAAAAGCTAGTCCCTGCCCTCAAGGAGCTTACATTCTAATGGGGAAGGCTTATAGAAATACTTGTAGAGTAGATATAAGGTCATTTGGAGGAGAAGGCTTTAGCGGTGATGGGGACAGGAAAAGAAAGGCTTCCTGAACAAGGTTTGAGCTGAGCTGAGACTTGAAGATGCAAGGGATTCTGGGCAGAGGCAAAGGTCAAATCAACAAGTCGCCAAGCTGAGTCAGTGGTCCTCAGACCTCCAAGGCAATGTCAGTAGAAGGGGCGCTCTGGCAAAGCTTCTAGTGCATCAGATGCCATTTAATATTACAACCAGGTACATTCTCAGTGAAAAATAGCGGCCCAGTGGGAAGCTTGATGTGAATGCTGGCTCTCGTCCTTATGTTACTATAGGCAAGGAATCAACCACAAGCATTGGTCAAGAACTTCCACTGGTCATCACCTAACTCTCTGGGCTTCTTAGGGGGTTGGACTCTGCTATTTCTAAAGTTAGATCTTCTCCTTCCCTTCCTCTCCTGGCACTGAGTGACTAAGTCACTGCTTGAGGACGATTTTAACCCACTGAGCCAGAATATTGTGAGTACAGGTGACGTCCGCCATCTGAACCAGCCTAGATAAATTCAGTTTCATTATCAAGTTTACCGGTAGAATGTAAGCTCCTTGAGGGCAGGGGAAGATAATTTTTTTTTGGTCTTTGTTGTTCACCCTATGTAAGACAGTATCTGAATCATGCTTATTGAATTGAACTAATTAAAATTGCCTTCGGGGATGGACATTTTGGCCACTGCATCTATACATTTGTAAAGATATTTGCAATCTCCCTCAAGGATAGGGTGAAATTCCAAGTTCACTGAGTTACTGAAGGGGGAGGATAAATAGCACCCATTGTCCTGGTAGAATTTCACAGGCTCTCCAGTTCATAAGAGATGGAGCAACTGGATAAGGGGAATCCCCCTGTCCAGGCTCTGAGGCTACGTAGGGTAGCAGTGAGGGCTGATGACTTCATGAAGGAGGTACACCTCCTGCGCTCCCCCTCCATTAAAAATGCAGAATGGGGGCACCTTGCTCTATCCATGTTTTTGCTCATGGCAGGGTTTGGGGGATGGATAGCGACTAACATCATTGTCTCCTAGCCAAGTGGAGCATTAGCTTCCATTTGCCTTGTTCTAGTTGTGCAGGGGATGCTCTCCTAAAGACTAGGAGGTAGACGTAGACTTTTGGAAGGGTCAGTGGGAAATCCTCTTTGCAAAGTGAAGCACACATGTATAACATGAGCAATCACCCCCAGTCCAATTTCTCACTTTTTTGTTTGGAGTTTAGTTTTCCGAACGCAAGGTCTACCCGGCAAAGGCTGCCCTGGTTAGGCTCCCTGGCTAGGGGAGATTTACCCAGCCTGCCTTCTTAGGGTCTCCTGCAGCTCCCTAAAAGCCACAACACATTAATAATGCTGTCACAGCACAGAGCAGAAGGGAAAAGGGATCAATCGTCTCCCAGGGTTAAAGATCTGCTATAGAGACCCAAAAGATGGGTTTGCTCTTCTCCAGTCTCCTTGGCAACAGCCCTGATTCTCTCTCCCTGGTGCTCCCAGTCACCACCTACGCCCTCCCTCCTACCCAGCTGTTCACTTGACAGCATGGTGGCTGGGTCAGGTGGGCTTAGCCCCATTTGGGGATCCATTCCCTCGACTGAGTTCCTCCTTTCAAGGTGGAGCCACAAGTGGCCAGTTTTCCATCCGCCATCTTTGGCCCCAACACTCTCCCCTCTGCTTTCCAGGTTTTCTCCAACCTTGGGCCTCTCTCACAGGGGAAAGACTTGGAAGGATAAGCCATTGTTGTCATTCTTCCTTTCCTCCCTGCTGTCCAGGCTTCAGCCTGTCTGTCTCCCCTCCAGGGGGTAGACCCCTACCTAATCTCTCTGGCCCCTATTTTCCAACTGTCAGGAAAGACAGATGGAGAGCAGAAGACTCCATGCACAAGCACTTTCCTTTACTCCCTGCCTTCTCTCTACCACTGTATGATTGGCTCGCCTCCATCTTGGGGTGGCCCTTAGCACAGCAAGGCTTATCATTGTACCAACTGGCACAAGAGTCTTCAAGGGGATCCTACACTTCCTCCCTCTCCTCTCCTCTGCTAAAGCTAAAAAAGGGCTTATTTGCATAGCTGTTGTGGCAGCAGAGGAGAATGAATGGGAACATAGCTCCCCAGTGTCTATTATTGCTCCACCAACTCCCTCCCAGGAACCTTCTCTCTTTGGAGCCATTTTACCTATACCTTCAACTTTCACAAAGCCCCCATGATTGTCTTATCCCAGCCCCATAATCTCCCTCTTTTTCTCTGGAATACTCTTCTTCCCTCATCCTAACAGCAGACCCTAACATTTATTGGACGCCAAGGATCGCCATCGCTTTAATGCAAAGCATGAACCATCTCTACCAAAACTATCAGTGATAGCTTCTGGGCCATTGATTGTCAGACCCTTAAATCTTTTCTTCCCACCCCAGTTCATATAATAGCTGAGTTCAACTAGAAAACACGGTTTTAAAGAGACTCACTGTATTTTATTTGGAAGTCTTGTTCTTGGGTATGAGTGGAACATGATCACTTCCATAATTTATGAAAGTCACCTTATCCATGAGCTCCAAAGCAGTTTTCCTTCTTCTTTTAAGGCTGGACTCCAAATATACCAGGCTAGGAGAAGGGAACGGGGCTTTGTTCCTTACAAGGGCCAAATCACCAGGATTTCTCAGACTGTGAATGTGTTTCTCTGCCTATGGCTAATGGTTTTCTCCAGTGTCTTTTAAAGAGCATTGATTTCCTCACTGCAGCATCCTAAAATAATCAAATTTGAAACAGACTGTGAATATGACTAACATGGGTATTAATGCACTAATTAATTTTTAACCTTCTTAAATTTCTTTCTTCTACCCTATCAAGTATCCTTTCAACAGCCCCACCTCCCGGATGGAGCCTTGTTTGATGAGCAGTGCTCCTAGACTACACCCCACGCCAGTCACTCCTCGATGGCCAGAAGTACCCTCCGCCAACACATGCTACCCAAGCCCGCCCGTGCACTCCACAAGATACGGAAGCTCTAGTGACATGTACACCCCCCTGACCACCCGCAGGAATTCCGAGTATGAGCACATGCAACACTTTCCCGGTTTTGCCTATATCAACGGAGAAGCTTCAACAGGCTGGGCAAAATGAAAATGACTGGTATAGTATGAACCCATATTTAATAATAATAATAATAATTAATAATAATAATTAAAACTCCAACAACCAACACCAGAAGACTTGATCTCTTCACCTTTTAGAACTCATGGGACTATACCTAGATGTCTGCTTTCCTAATAAACCTGAAGCTGGTTTAGAACTGTTGATGAGTAAATCTTAGTTCAGAAACAGGACTCACTAAACTCCAGCATGGCAGGAGTAGGCTCCTGTAGGGCAGCCAGCTTGGACTATTTCTATAGACACTGTCTTCAGGAAGCTAATCCCTGCCTTCTCCCTCTGTCCCAACACTGTGTCTTGTGTGGTACCTAGCCCAATAAAGCCACTCCCTTCCATGTGGACAACAAACACTCTTTAGGCTTGAGAGATGGATGCTGGAGACGGAATGGAGTCTTCTTTTATTTGGTGAATGCTCAGTTCACTGAGAAGAGAAGCCTCTATATTTATCCTTTATTTTACTTATCCAGTGAGCACTTGAGACACAGGTGTTCTGCAGAGTCCCATGATGTCCTCCCTTCTGCTGCACCTGGATGGAACTGCATGATTTGGAACCTTCATATTCTCCTAAACACCATTATTTGTAATAGCACCTGCATTATCTTTCATTGTAAGCATTGTCTTATTTGTGGGGGATGGGATGGGGAGGGGAGGGTTTGCACACGGCAGAAAGAGAAGAAGAAGAGAGGGAAAGAAAGAGGGAGAGAGAGCAAGAGCGAGGGAAAGAAAGAGGGAGAGAGAGAGCAAGAGCGAGAGCGAGCGAGCAAGAGCGAGAGCGAGCGAGAGAGAGAGAACAGAAAGGGGGAGATATAGAGAAAAAAGAGGAAAAGAAAGAGAGAGAGAGCAAGAGCGAGAAAAAGAGAGTGAGAGCAAGAGCGAGAGAAAGAGCGAGAGAGAGAGAGAGAGAGAGAGAGAGAGAGAGCGAGAGAGAGAGAGAGAGAGAGGAGAGAGAGAGGCCTTCTCTGTCCTGCCTTAAGTTGAAGGAGATTCTTCTACCTGTGTTGGTCCCAAGTTTGCACAACTGCTATTGTCAGTCAGGGAAAAAGGGAAGAAGAGGGATCTTGGATGTTTTTGGAGATGGTGAATGTTTGGCTTTGAATGTCACACTCAGGCTGTGCCAGGTTCATGTTGCAAAAGAAATAAAGCCAACTCAGCCTGGCCATCCAGGGGTGACAAAGGTTCTCCTCGTTCCTTCATGAGACTATAATACTTTCCGACACTTTGTAGGAAAATTTTTTTCAAAGATGTGCCTTTGAGCCCCTACTGTATTGTGTATGTGTGGAAACAAAGCATATCATACTCCTGGGAGAACTTTTCATAGACATTTATTTTTTGTCCAGTTGGTAGTAATCTGTGAACTTTGTTAGTGGTTATTAACATAGGTTTTCCTTCTGTATTATAAAACGCACCGAACAATTGTGGTGGACCTATTACCCTATGGGTAAGAAACACATAAATGGAAATATGACTGGCTGTTGTAGCAACTGTTGTGTAAATAAAATCTTTGATAGCACCACTCAGTGTGACACTCGTGAGTGTGTGTGTGTGTGTTTGTGTGTGTGACTAAAATCCAAGGCAATGGTTTTATTTGTGGAAGACATCTAGGGTTTCACACTCAAATAAAAAGAATTCCTGAGGGTCAGTAACTTCTTCATTGTTCCACTTGCATGAAGCATAAACTGGTTTTTGGCCATAATCTGGATGGCCCTTCAGCTGGAGATAAATGAGATAAAGTCATCCAGAAATACTTCTGTTTTGTCAAGATCTCAGAGCATTGCTAGGTCACAGGGTGTTTCTACACTAATTACTACAAAGATTGAGCGCTGGCACCTATCCCGGGATGTCCCCTGAAACATTATCCACTAGACAGACAAAAAGCTTAACATGATATTGTTGACCTATTAGACACTTGTTAAGCTCATTATGCAACATCAGGGCTTCATAATGAAGTTCCTCTGTATTTAGTAGATTTTGTCTTATAACCAAGGAACAGATATATTATCGTGCAATTTCTAAAAAGCACTAATTTTAAAAATTAAAATAATCAAGAAGTATAAAAAATTTCAGTTTTAAAATACTTCTAAAGTTCAGAAGAACAAAACCCTGTTTCACATTTTAATAAGCAATGGTAAAGAGCTGGCCTCAAAGTCAGGAAAATCTGTGTTCAAGGCCTGACTCTGACATATAACCTGACAAGTAAGTCCTTAACTTTGCTGGCCTCAGTTTCCCTATCTGTAAAATGAGAGAGTTGTATTAAATGGTCTCTGTGAACTCTATAATGCCAAGTTCATCAATTATTGAGTGTGGAGTGGGTTTGGGAAGGGAATATGGGAAATCACAGAAGCCAAATGATTAAGTGGTTTGCCAAAAATTGCGGGATTCAGAACTTTTGATCTGAAGCAACAACTCAAAACTTTCAAAAAAAAAATCACTTCTTAACACAAAGTCTTACAAAAATGAATGTTGAAAACTATGTGTATTTGGAAAAATTAAATACTATTGAAAATTTTAAAAATCATTACCCAGAAGGAAAGAGAACAAGCCTTTATTGTTTCATTTCATTCACAAATATTATCTCATTTTAGTTTTACCATAACCCTAAAACCTATGTAGAAGGAACATGAATTCTGAAATACCTCACAAGAAATATTAACATAAAACTTTTTTAAGGCTTTTAATTTTAATTAGAATTTTAAATTATTTTTAAAATCAGTTCTAAAGTACATTAAAATGTCTGCTCATTGAGCCCACTTAAAAATATTTAACTATATAAATTTAAATATTTTAAAGCTTTTAATCTTATTAAATCTTTAAATTCTTTTAAATCTTTTAAATTCTTATTTTAATGAATTACCCTGGAATTCATTCCTCACTAGCAGTCAGGCTTAGAAACTTTTGCAATATATGGTTTCAAAAGAAATTTCATTTCTAAAACTTTGTTTTAAATCAAGAAATTCTAGAATCTATATGGTCTAGTCCTGATGGAAGACAGCAGGGCATATTGACATTTCTGAGATTTTTTTTAAATTTCATTTTTGGGGGGTCATCTTCCCACCAGCATAGCAGATAATCCCTGCCATGCTGCAGTGAACAGTTTTCATGAGTTGCTGTGGTGAAAAGAAAACTCATCACTTGGGGACCAAATTTCTGGTACCCACATTAGCTAAGTTGGACAATTATGTTGCTTAGTCTGGGGCCACATTTGAACTCCAAGAACTCTCAATTTGGTTGGCAGTCCCATCATGACTTTCAAGAATCCCCAGGGTAACCCTTTATCCCAGTCAGGGAAAAAGTCATCCTCTTGCTAATCCAGAATCAATGCCGTAAACATGAGAATCTTGTGAATGCGGATATTCACTTATCCACAGAGATTTAGCTGACTACTATTGGTCCTGCAATCAGTTTGATTTCATGTGTTTAAAAGGAAGGATCTCCATGTCAATTGATTTTACCAAGATTGTGGACACAAGGGATGGGACAAAACCATTCCAGCACTGCCTGAAGGGGAAAACCAGTGTTTTGCTAGCTAAGAAATGAAGACTTCCTCTCCAACTTAGCTCAATGTTGGAAATCAATGGCCATCAGGATAGTGGAAGCAGCCAAGATTTGCCACCAATAATGGAAAGTTTTTTACTTTGAAATAAGGATAATCTGTGTAGGGAGAGTTGGTGACTGATAGCAGTGTAATCTCATGCATCTACCCTCTCTCCCTCTGATAGTTAGATAAAATTATGTTAAATAAGCTATTAGATACAATTATATGATGGTCAATATGAATGGTAAACATTGGGTTCAGGATCAATCACTCATTAAAAGAGCTGGTAAGTTCTGCCAATAAGATATACTCTATGCTACAAACAAATCAGGACCTACTCCTAAAAAGATCCCTACCAGGCTGTCAATAAGCATTTATTAAACACCTACTGTTTGTCATATTCTCCTAAGCATGGTGGTACAAGGAAAGGCAAAAAGATGATCCTTTTCCTTAAAGAACTCACAACCTAATGGAAACATGAAGAATTCCAGCTAGGATGGCTCACCCACATGGCACATCTGGGGAATAAGTCCTGGATTGGAGTCCTTGGTTAGAATCTTGGCTCTTTTTCTTATAACTTAAATAACCCAATAAAGTAATCATTTCCCTGAGCTTTAGTTTCCTCCTCTATAAAATGAGGGGATTGAATTAGGCAAAGAGCCTCCCGGATCTAAATGCAATGACTTTTATCAAATAGAGAAAACACTGGATTGAGAATCAATAGGGTTGGCAATTCAATCTGTCTCAGCTGACAATCTAATGGGAATGAGGTAAAAGCCCAGAGTTCCTTTAACTTTCAGTGAAGTTCCTGGAACTTAGTGATGCTTCGTTTGTCTTATTACCAGTGTTTTGCAGTGATCTTTCATATAGTACTTTGCATTCCTTCCTTTAAACATTTCCTGTTTTTATTCTTTGTCCATTTGTGGGGATAAAGGGAATGGTAAAACTCTTATTATGTACTGATTGGAAACTCAAAAAATTGGGACAGAGATAGAAAATCCATCCACCTCTGATACTGTGGTTCCATCCTTTTCTGACACTTTGCATGAACATTTTTTTTTCTCCTTGAGATGTCCTCATAAAGGGTCCAGAACTCACTGAATTTGTCTTGTGTTAATCAAGTGGTTAATGAGTAGAAGGTGGGGAACAACTTGTCCTATCCAGTCACACCAATCATTGGCAATCTTGCATCAAGTGCTTACTATCATTAAGTACCCTGTCAAGCATTAAAGAATACAAAGACAAAATAAGATAGCTCCTGCCTTCAAAGAGTTTACATTCTATCAGGAGAATCAGACATACACACACAGAAGTAAATCCTTAAAAAAGTATGTAAGCAACAATTTTTTTAAAACAACTCAAAGCAAAAATAGGAATTCTAAAGATCAAAGACAAGATAAGCAAAACTGAAGACAAAAACATTTTGAATTGATTAATAAAACTGGGAGCTAGTCTTTTAGGGAAAAAATGGACAAACTGAGGTAATCTGAGGGAGACAGAGACAGAGAGAAAGAAATCAAGTTATGATTGTTAAAAATAAAAAAGGAAAACTAACAAATGACTACGCAGCTAGGTGGTGCAGTGGAGGGAGTGCCAGGCCTGGAATTAGGAGGAAATAAATTTAAATCGGGTCTCAAACACTTATTAACTGTGTAAACTTGGACTTAACTTAACTTTGCTTGCCTCAGTTTCTTCATCTGTAAAATGAACTGGAGAAGAAAATGACAAACTACTCTAGTATCTCTACTAAGAAAACCCAAGAGAAGAGTGACAGTCAGGCACAACTGAAACTGAACAACAAAAATAACAAATGAAGGTGAAATTGTTAGGAACTGTGTCCAATTATATAATGGACAAAATATTATCACTAATGGATTTAATATTTATAAAAAAGGTAACATGTTCAGATTATAAGAATAATTAATAAAGAATTTAAGTAATTTAATTTCAGAATTCTAGCAAATTCTAGAAAATATTCAAAAATAATTTTATATTTTATAAATATGTTTTATTTATATTTTAAAATATTTTTTTATTTTTATATTTTTTAAATTGAGAAAGATGACATCCTACTATGTCTATGAAACAAATATGGTCTTACCACCTAAAACAGAAAAAAAAAGAGAAAGAAGTCTTTATATAAATATCTTGAGTGCCTACACAAAAATAATGAATACAATATTAGCAAAGATGATACAGCAACATATGAAAGATTATGCTTTATGACCAGTTGGATTTATATCAGAAATGTGGGATTGATTCGTTATTAGAAAAATTAAAAGCCTAAAAAAGAATATTAATAAAATCCTGAAAATCATCCCATAAAATAGATGCAAAAAAGACAAAATGCAATACCTTTTAAAGTTTAAAACAGCAAAAAGCATAGAAATAAATGGACTTTTCTTTAATATATTAAATAGCATCCATATATAATATGTAATCAAGACACACAGGGTCTTTTTTTCCCTACTTGATGTCTGCTTTCTTTATTTTATTTTACAATGAATTTTTATATTAGAGGTCTTTCTAGTTAAATCAGTGGTAAAGTAAGAGTGTCCACCATCATCTGATATAGTTCTATTAAATACTTGCTAGATCAATAAGAAAAAGAAATTGAGGTAATAAGCATGGGAGGGGAATAAATGAATGAAAAAATCTTTAAATAGTTAGTCTCTGTCTACTGACTCCTTCCCTTCTGCCTACAAATACACCCATGGCTCCCTGATCTTAATCATGGAAGGTACTGATGGTCACGACTGGTTTCCTGATAGGAATTGGTGACATTGTGTCTCAGCAGCTGATAGAGAAATGGGGTTTGGAGAAGCACCAGATCCAAAGGACTCAGAACATGGCTTTCATAGGCTGCAGCTTTATGGGCTTTGTAGTAGGCAGCTAGTACAGGGTTTGGGGCTGACTCATCTCTGACAACAACAAAATAATGCCCTGGAAAAGATGGTAATTGATCAAGGGGCTTTGCCCCATTTTGGTGGGGGGGGGGGTGTTTGTTCCCTATGATTGATACACTTGGTCAGTAAAGGACAACTGGGTCAAAAAAAACTAAAAAATATTTTTTTTAAAAAAAGGACAACTCAAATGAAAAAATTCTCCAAGTCATTATTAATCAGAGAAATGCAAATTAAGACATCTCTGAGATACACACCTGTCAGATTGGCTAGAATGACAGGGAAAGATAATGCAGATTGTTGGCAGGGATGTGGGAAAACAGGGACACTGATACATTGTTGGTGGAATTGTGAATACATCCAGCCATTCTGGAGAGCGATTTGGAACTATGCTCAAAAAGTTATCAAATTGTACATATCCTTTGATCCAGCAATGTTACTACTGGGCTTATATCCCAAAGAGATCTTAAAGGAGATAAAGGGACCTGTATGTGCAAGAATGTTTGTGGCAGCCCTCTTTGTAGTGGCTAGAAACTGGAAACTGAGTGGATGCCCATCAGTTGGAGAATGGCTGAATAAATTGTGGTATATGAATGTTATGGAATATTATTGCTCTGTAAGAAACGACCAACAGGATGATTTCAGAGAAGTCTGGAGAGACTTACATGAACTGATGCTGAATGAAATGAGCAGAACCAGATCATTATACACTTCAACAATAATACTGTATGATGATCTATTCTGATGGACGGGGCCCTCTTCAACAATGAGATGAACCAAATCAGTTCCAATAGAGCAGTAATGAACTGAACCAGCTACACCCAAGGAAAGAACTCTGGAAGGTGACTAGGAACCATGACATAGAATTCCCAATCCCTCTATTTTTGTCCGCCTGCATTTTGGATTTCCTTCACAGGTTAATTATACACTGTTTCAAAGTCCGATTCTTTTTGTACAGCAAAACAACTATTTGGACATGTATACATATATTTAATTTATACTCTAACATTTTTTTTTAATTTTTTTTATTCATTTTTCCAAATTATCCCCTCCCTCCCTCCACTCCCTCCCCCCGATGACAGGCAATCTCATACATTTTACATGTGTTACAGTATAACCTAGATACAATATATGTGTGTAAATACCATTTTCTTGTTGCACATTAATTATTAGCTTCCGAAGGTATAAGTAACCTGGGTACATAGACAGTAGTGCTAACAATTTACATTCGCTTCCCAGTGTTCCTTCTCTGAGTATAGTTATTTCTGTCCATCATTGATCAACTGGAAGTGATACTCTAACATATTTAACAGGTATTGGTCCATCTGCCATCTGGAGGGGGTAGGGGAAGGAGGGGAAAAATTAGAACAAAAGGTTTGGCAATTGTCAATGTTGTAAAATTACCTATGCATATATCTGGTAAATAAAAACTATTAAAAAAAAAAAAAAAGGGGGACAACTGAGTAAGACTGTAATGGGATTATCCTGATGCCCTCATCATCAACTTCTATAGCTGACCTACCTAAATTGGTCAACAGTGATTTAATCAAAGACCAGTTCAGTATTCCATTTCACACCTTAGTTCTCCCTGACCTAAGGAAAATTCAGGCAGACTGAAGCCAAAACTCAGCATTCATCCTTCTTTATCTACCTTTCTTCCTTAGCTTAAGAATTTAAAAAATCAGCTAGAAATTAAAAAAAAAAAAAAAGCACAATAAAAAACCAAGCTTCACTTGTCTCATTTATTGATAATAGCCACCATCTCCGATCTCTCTTTCCTTTCTCTTTTAAACTCCTTGAGAACATTATACTGGATATTTGTACTTCATCCTTTCTCATTTCCTTTTTTTTTTTTCTTTTTTTGTAATCTGTGTCAAGTGACTTGCCCAGGGTCACACAGCCAGGACGTGTTAAGTGTCTGAGGCCAGATTTGAACTCAGGTCCTCCTGACTTCAGGGCTGCTGCTCTATCCACTACACTGTCTAGCTGCCCCTATGATTTCCTTCTAAATGATCTGTAATCTGGTTTCCAATCATTTCTACTAATACTACCTTTTCTAACGTTACTGGTGAATATATGTGTATATGTATATGTGGTATATACACACATATGTGTCTTTATGTACTGCATATGTATATATACATATTATATATAGTTATGTTTATAATGTTTTTATCCCGTTATCTCTTAAATGCCAAATATAATGGCTTTTTATCAGTCCTCATTCTTCTTGATCTCTCTGAAACCTTTGCCATAGCTGAGAATTATCCCTTCCAGATTACCCTTCCTATGATTCTGTGACATTTTCTCTCCTGGTTCTCCCATTTGCCTGACTACAACTTCGCAGTCTCTTTTGCTAGATCTTTATCCGTGTTGTGCCCACTAAATATGCACCACAATCCCCCCCAATTCTTCCAAAGCTCTGACCTAGATCATTTCCTCTTCTCTATACTTCTGTGCATGACTGTTTCATCGTGTCTCCTGATAATTTCTATGCATTTGATTACCAAGTCTATTTATCCAGCCTAAAGATCCCTCCTGAGTTCTACATTCATATCACCATCTGCCTTTTAGACATCTTGAACTGAATGTTCCTTAGGCATCTCAAACACATGTCCAAAACAGAACTCATTATCTTTCCCCCAAACCTTTCTTCTTCATAATATTCCTAATACCATCATTTCCCCAGTCTCACTCTGGCTTGCAACTCTGCTCCCTCATTTGTACTCACTACCTATACCTATCCAATCTGTTACGAAGCCTTGTTACTTCTATCTTCATACTATCTTAAACACTCCCTTCTTTCCACTCACATGGCCATCGCCTAGTCCAGTCTGAA
Organism: Sminthopsis crassicaudata; assembly: GCF_048593235.1. Lineage (NCBI taxonomy): Eukaryota > Metazoa > Chordata > Mammalia > Dasyuromorphia > Dasyuridae > Sminthopsis > Sminthopsis crassicaudata. Next base: position 293,205,826 of record NC_133621.1, read on the forward strand.
CAGATTCTTGTTGCATTATTGATAACTGGTTTCTCTACTCCAAGTTTCTTTTCACTACAAGCCATACTAGAATTGTTTGCCAATGTTTTTTTTTCCTAGAGTGCAGTTCTGATCATACTCTATAAGCTTCAGTGGCTCCCTATTACTAATAGAATCAAATACAAAGTCCTTGTCTGGGCGTTTGAAGCTCTTCACTACCTGCCCTCTTCCCACCTTTCCAACATTTTTGTATTTTACTCCTCTCCACACACTCAGTGATTCAATCAGCTCCCAATTCTGTGCCTTTGTCCAGGGCATTCCTCATAGCTGGAGTGTTCTCTCCTCTCCCCTTCCTCTTAACTTCCTTACTTATTTCAAGACTGAACTCAAATCTTACTTTCTATAGGAGGATTTCTCCCCCCACTTTAACTACAAATGCCTTCCCTCTGATATTAATATCCATCCATTCTGAATATAATTTGCACTTTTTTGCACCCAATACTCAGCATAGGGCCTGACACATAATAAGTGTGCAATAAATGCTTGTTTTGACTGCCTGACCTATTATGTACAAAGCAAAGATAGATGGATGCATAGAAGGAAGTAAAAGAAAAACAAACAAACAAACAAACAAGATAAGACAGCCTCTGCAATCAAGAAAATCATATTCAAATAAGAGGAAATGGTTCACTTAGAGAAGCATAGAGATTGAATTAAACATCAATTGAAACAGCTAAAAACTTCAGGAAAGTGGGGAGCCATTAAACTCACAAAGTCATCGATCTTTCTGTACATGACCAATAACACCCAACAGATACAGAAAAATTCCATTCAAAATGTCTACAGAATGTCTAAGATAGCTGGGAGTTCACTTATCAAAAAACACACTCAGAGAAAATAGCTATGACTATTAATCATTCTTTCAGCCACAGACCCAGTAATGGTACTGCTGGATCAAAGGGTATGCACAGTTTGATAGCCCTTTAATTATAGAATTGTTCTCCAAAATCAGTTCACAATTCCACCAACAATTCATTAGTGTCCCAATTTTACCACATCCCCTCCAGTGTTTATCACTGACTTTTCTTGTCATCTAAGCCAATATGATAGGTGTGAGGGGGAATCTCAGAGTTGTTTTAACTTTCATTTTTCTATTTAATAGTGATTGAGAGCATTTTATATGATCATAAATTGCTTTAATTTCTTCACCTGAAAATTGTCTGTTCACATCCTTTGACCAATTATCAGTTGTGGAATGATTTGTATTCTTATAAATTTCACTCAATTTTCTATACATTCTAGAAATGAAACCTTTATCAGAAACATTGGTTGTAAAAATTCCCTTCTGTTTCCCTTCTAATCATGGCTGCATTGGCTTTGTGCAAAACCTTTTTAGTTTAACATAATCAAAATTATCCATTTTGTTTTTCATGATGTCCTCTATTTCTTCTTTGGTCATGAATTCCTCCCTTCTCCAAAGACCTGCCAGGTAGACAATTCCTTTCTCTCCTAATTTGCTTATAATAAAATCCCTCTTATGTCTGAATCAGGAACCCATATAGATCTTATCTTCATATAGAGTGTGAGATATTAGTCAATACCTAGTTTCTGCCATATAATTTTCCAGTTTTCCCAGAAATTTTTTGTCAAATAGTAAGTTCTTATCCTAAAAGCTGGAGTCAAATTATAGTCATTGACTACTGTGTCTTGTGTGTCTAATATTCCATTGATCTACCAATTCTATTTCTTAGCCAGTATCAAATGGTTTTAATGATTACATCTTTGTAATACAGTTTTAGGTCTGATATGTTTAAGCCACCTTTCTTTGCATTTTTTTTTCATTAATTCCCTTGAATTCTTGATCTTTTGTTCTTCAGATTTTGTTATTATTTTCCCCACTCTACAAAATAATTTTTTTGGCAGCTTGATTGGTCTACTAATAATGCTAATAATGCTTTACAAAAGAAAAAGAAGATGGGCCAACTAGGTGGCTCAGTGAATGGAGCACCAGCCCTGAATTCAGGAGGATCTGAGTTCAAATTTGACCTCAAGACACTTAACACTTCCTCAGCAAAAAAAAAAAAAAAATAAAAAACAAAGGAAGATAAATATTGAAAGAGAATTCAGTGTTCATGATTGGGGTAAAATATTTTTTTAAAAAACTATCTAAATCAGTTTGTAGATCAAATGCAATAATTTGGGCTATGATAATTCTCTAGTTCAATAGAACTTATTGGTTAAATCCTCCAGGATATTTTGATGCCTATATTTATAGTGTTGTAGCTTTTAGCCACCAGATTGTGATTATCTAGGTATTAGGTAAGAAAAAATTGTTTGTTTCTATCTTGCCTGAAGTATCAAATATAGATCACATCTTACTTTTTCCTTCATTAATTAAGATCAGTCTCTAAGTCCAAACTCCTTAAATATAACTTATTACTTCTGGTGGCTTGATCCTGAATTGCCATCATGGACCTTTCTGCATTCACAAAAAAATCCTTATAACTCAGTTATTCATTTAACTTCTTTGACATCTGTATATCCATACATAAATATGTGTATTGATATGAACATATAGAGATATATACATGCACAGAAACATTGATTTGTACATATGTAGGTATTTATAGGCATATAGGTATGTATATAGATAGATAGATGGATAAAAGGATAAAAAGATGAATAGATAGATGGTTAGAAGGCAAATAGATATACATATATAGTGTATAGGTATGATTATATAGATATATATGTACATGTATATATATACTCTTGTATATAAATTCATATGTGGGTATATATGTACACACATGTGTGTTTTTTTAACACACATTAAAAAAATTTTTTAAGAGGGTTCCTCCCTTAAGACTGTCCTTTTCTAAAACCAATAAAACTGTTTCATTAGCTTTTCAACTTCCTTCATCTTCCCATTTGCATTTTACTCTATCCTTCCTTCCATCATGGATTTTCTTGAGTTGTTCTGCCCCTCTAATCTGTCTCCTCTACTCCAGTTCTTTGCCTTAACTTTAAAACAGGCAGCTTGGCTGAGGTCCCCAGGGCTTATATTTTTTTCCTAAGCATCTCTTGTGCTTTGCTCACTGAGCATCTCTTTTCTCAAAGCTCCTCTTTAATTGCATTTCACTTAATAGTTTGTCAGATTTTGTTGTAGGTGATATGAATGGAAACGAAGACTTGGACAGAGAGGAGTAAGAACTTGGTAGCTGTTAAGGAAAGAATATGAGTCTTGATGACAGAATTAAGGCTCCCCGGTTTTTTCTTCTCTTCATTATTTTAAACACTTAAAGACCTAATAAGACTGTGGTTGCTTAATAAATAATAGGGAAATACAATTATTTTCTCCCTTATCTATGTGACCAAGCTGGGGAACTTCTTAGCTTCTCACAATCCCATCCCTTTCCCTGAATGGTAAGGGAGACACCCTAGATTGATGGAATCAACTGCTCAGTTGGTTCCAGTAAATCTTGATGCCCAGAAGGGTCAACCAGGGAGGATTTTGAATTAGAAGATTTGCTAATATCTTGATCTGGAAAAGATAGTGAAGTAGGCCGAAAGCTGACTACACTAAGGGTGTATCTCTGTTACCAGAGATGGAAATCTACTTGGAAGGTCTGAAGGGTATCTGAAAGACATATTCCTCTGGGATCAGAGATCAGCAGAATTAAGCAGAAGGAAAAATTAGGAACTAGGTCCCTTACAGCCCTATGTTCAAAGCTAAGCATGTCCATCAGGAAAAGGGAACTCTGATTTTTTTTTTTTTTTTTTTAATGACTTCTGTCTGGGGTGCTTCTGACCACAAGGGGTAGAGGAAGACTAATGCCATCTACTGGAGAATTATGGCCCAATCAAATGCCACTTAGGACAATGGACAAACTGTGTCAGAACATAGGAGATAATGGTGATACTTGCAAGTACTCAGAGCTGAGAACTATAGGATATAAGAACATGTAGGTCCAGTCCCAAGCAAAGATTTAGAGCAACTGAACCTGAGGACATCAACAAGGAGTGACCTTGAGGGCCTCAATCAGAGACATGTACTAAGAAGCTACACAAGACGAGGGCCTGATAGGAACCTTCCAAGAGAATGACTACAATTGATCTAGGCTCTGGGGAGGACATGCACAAGGGAATTATTGTTATTTTCCATAAGCAATGTTGTGAATCCTGTTTAATCTGATCTATAAACAAACCTGTTCATATGCTAATCTTTGTGTCTCTCTTGCTTGCAAGGGGATTTGCTGACAATTCAAGGGTGATGTCTAATGATTATGCTCCTGGATTGTTTGGGGGAGGGGGGGGAAGTAAGCCAGAGGAATCTAAAAGTTCTTCAAAATGAATGTAGGGCCCTAGTTATATGAGTATCACACAAATGATAAGTGGGTTCTGACTTTGAATATATAGATAGTAGTGGAAGCCACAAAGAGGTTTGGAGTCCACATTGGAACTGTGATCCATGAACAATGGGTCCTTTCTTTGGGTCTTGATTTCCTCAGCTTTAAGAAAAGGAGCTTAAACTAGATGATCCCTGTATGATTCTTTGATTTTAGGACATTCCTCCAATGAAAAAGAAAGGCTGCCCTGTGGGGGGTTGGTAAAACAAATCCTGAGGGAGCTGCCAAGCTGTGTCCATGAGAATGAGAACGAGATCCAAAAAATGCTAGGACAAAGTGAACCTCTGTAGAAGCAAGTGCCAAAATGCAAGATTTCTTTGTACAGAATTGAAACTTATTAAAGGCAAATGGAAAAATCTTTGACTCAGATGCCTCCTGCCCCAAAGGCTCTGGCTCTGACTTGAACCAGACACCCTGGAGACATAGACTTGACTCATATAGTATTATTCACCCCATCCCCAGTCTTAGGATCACAGATTTAGAACAGAAAGGGATTTCAAGAGGTGCACAAAAATCCAGTGTCTTGTTTTACAGATGAGGAAACTGAGGCTCATAGAGATAGATAACCCACTCAGGATCACATAGGTATAAAGCATCTGAAGCAGGATTCACATCCAGGTCTTTCTTGCCTCCAAGTCTGGCACTCTTCCCTTTATGCTATGAAGTCTTCCTCTTCACCTCTCCCCTCAGTCCTACTCTTCATCCTTTTAGGCTATTTTTCCACTTCAAAATCACCCTTGACTGGGGCAGCTAGGTGGCGCTATAGTGGATAGAGCACCAGCCCTTAAATCAGGAGGACTTGAATTTGAATCCAGCCTCTTATTTACTAACTAACTGTGTGATCCTGGATAAGTCATTTAACCCCAATTGTCTCACTCCTCCCAAGAATCACCCTTGACAGAAACAAATGAGGAACTTGAATTGTAGAAATTCAGGGAAATGTCTTGTTTGCTGGAGAGTCCATTTCCATGCTGAACACTCCTCCAGGCCTGGAATTGGACAACATTCTGAAATAGCTGCCTTGCAATTACCTTTCTTGGGCTCATTTATCCCTGTCCAGAGAATGCTACAAACAAATCTCGTGTTTAAGAATGAAATTCAACCATCATTCATACAGAAAAGGAACAAAAGAATAGCAATAGAATAAAATATGATATAATAATATAAGGTAATATAATATGAGATAACAATAGCATGATGCTCTCTGCCTCTTTGTCTCTTATCTCTTATCAATCACTTTCTATAGATATACATATATTGTGTGTGTGAGACAGAGACAGAAACAAAGAAAGAGACAAAGAGAGACAGAGATAAAGACAGAGACAGAGAGACAAATAGGCAGACACACACAGAGACAGAGACAGGGAGAGACACACACACACACACAAACAGAGACAGAGACAGAAACAGAGAGAATAATTAGATCACTTGAAGTTTTTTTTTTTTTTTTTTTTTTAATAGCAGGTAGAAAAAAATGCTCATAGGAGGGAGCAGTGGGCAGCACCTTTATTCTAATGAAGTCCCTTTTCTAACAAGCTCTCTCTGGCTGGAAAAATCACTGCTCTTTGCTGCAGCCTTTGACCTCCCCACAATCCCTTCTGGTCGCTATGCCTGACCCTATGGAGTTCCCATGTAGTCCCTGCCCAAGGAGCTGTGATTAAGCTACTGAGCAGGTTAGAAGTTCTTGAACACAGAAAGACTTGGCCCTGCTGTATCCCTGGCTACAATTTATTCCTTTCACTAGAACTTTATCCTTCCATACTTCCCAAAGGGAAGATAAAAACATGATGATGATGAATGACAATGATCTTTTGTCACCACCATCTTTATTTAGGTTGGAACCTCATGACTTTAACCAAATGTTGGTCAGTGAAAGAGTACTGGGCTGCTGGGAAGAGGGAAAATCTGGGCTGGACATGGCTGGTTTTTATGTGAAGCTCATTTAGGAAGTGTTGGGGGAAGAGGTGAGGGAGTAGTCCCAAACATTCAGAACCCATTCACCCCCTAATACCACTCACAATGGAGCTTCAAAGGGGCAGGGATAGGTGAGTGCCAGTAATTTACCCATTACCATTTAGTCATTTTCCTATTGTTGGAAATGTAGGTTGCTTCTAGGTTTTTGTAATTATGCATAATGGTTTAAGGGCTAGTCCTTCTCCATCGGATCAATTGGGAGAAACTAAGGCCCTTTTGTCATGTGTTAAAGATCCTCTCTCCTCTCCCTGCCTCACTTCTTGTCTTCCCTGGCTGGGCCCCAAGTTCTGTACACAAACACACACATGTTCACACACTCTCACATACTCTGCCCATTTTTCCCAGAGTACTTTCCCATAATCCTCAGGAACATCAGGCTGCTTCTATTTGTCCTGGAGCCTCTGGACTTGGGAGAGGGAGGGCCTATACAACCAGGTCAAGAGACTGAGGAGAAAGATGAGCATCAAGCAGTCTCAATAGCTTCTGGCTTACTCCAGTTTTTCCTCCTGAGAACTCTCTCCTCCTCCAATAGAAAGAAGCTAGCAGAGTCAGGAAAGGCCCCTGTGGAAATATTGCCAAAAGGTGAAAATTCTATGCTTCAACCCATATTCAGTCTCCGTAGCTCTCTCTCTGGATGCAGATGGCCTTTTCCATCCCAAGTCTATTGGAATTGCTTGGTATGAGTTTATAAGAGCATGATTCCTGTGGTTCTGTTAGTGCAAATAACACTAAAGTGACTATGTCTGTACTTACATCAACCTGTTGTCAGGCTGAAGATATTGTCAGGGCTGATGAAAGTAACTTCAAGAGAAAATAGACCTTAACCACCATTACTGCCATTGCCCACAATACCTTCCACCAGCAGGAGATCCCAGGGGGTACACCTTGGGAGGTGACCTGGGACTTGGAAGCCAAGAGCACTAATACTATTCCTGACTCTGGTGTCTCTAGTCACCACCATAGTCTGGAGCTGCCAGACTATTATTGTTCTGTAAGAAAAGACCAGCAGGATGATTTCAGAGAGGACTGGAGAGACTTACATGAACTGATGCTGAGTGAAATGAGCAGAACCAGGAGATCATCATACATGGGAATAACAAGATTAAAGGATGATCGATTCTGATGGACTTGGTTCTTTTCAACAGTGAGGTGATTCCAGCCAGTTCCAATGGTCTTGTGATAAAAAGAGCCATCTACACTTAAGAGAGAGAACTATGGGAACCGATTGTGGATCACAACATAGTATTTTCACCTTTTTTGTTATTTGCTTGCATTTTGTTTGCTTTCTCATTTTTTTTTCTTTTTTGATCTGATTTTGTGCAGCAGGATAACTGTGGAAACATATATAGAAGAATTGCACATTTATATTGGATTATTTGCCATCTAGAGGAAGGGATGGGGGACAAGAGGGAAAAAAAATTTGGAACACAAAGTTTTGCAAGGGTGAATGTTGAAAATTTTCCATGGATATATTTTGAAAATAAAAAGCTTGAATTAAAAAAAAAAAAAAAAAAAAGAGGCCATCTCTTCAGCAAAGTCTTTGGCATGGTTAATTGTTTTTCTCTTTCAATAGCATTTTAATTTTCCAAAAACATGTAAAGAAAATTTTCAATCTTCTTTTTGTGTTCCAAATTTTTCTCTCTCCTTCCCTTATCTTCCCCTTCCTCAGGACAGCAAGCAATCTGATATAGGTTAAATATGTACAATTCTTGTAGTATTCCACACTTGTCATATTGTACAAGAAAAATCTGATCAAAGGGGGGGAAATGAAGGAAAGAAAAACAAAACAAATAACAAAAGTTGAAAATTCTATGCTTCAATCCATATTCAATCTCCATAGTTCTTTCTCCAGATGCAGTTGGCTTTTTCCATCCCAAGTCTATTGGGATTGCTTGGTATGGGTTTATAAGAGCATGATTACTATGATTCTATTAGTACAAATAACACTAAAGTGACTGTGTCTGTACTAACATCAGCCTCAAGTCCTCATCCTGTTTTTCAGCCAAACTGCATTACTTGCCACTGAGACTCCCAGATCTTCCCATCACCCTCCTGGGAACGTTTTGTGCTCAGAGCTCCTTGAGGCAGGGGCCATCCTGTTTTTCTATTCACATCCCCAATGGTTACCATATAGCTAGCATTTAACACGTTCTTTTATTCATTCATGATATTTTATGTTGGAATTCGTTAGTTAAAATGTGAAAGATTATTTAGTAAATGTAGTTGTTTTCATTAATGTTTAATATTATTTCTTTTAAAAATTAGATTAAAGGGGCAGCTAAGTGGTACAGTGGTTAGAACACCAGCCTTGAAGTCAGGAGGACCTGAGTTCAAATGTGCTCTCAGACACTTAACACTTCCAGGCTGTGAGACCTTGGGCAAGTCACTTAACCCCAATTGCCTCAGCCAAAAAAAAAAAAATTAGATTAAAAAGAGGCATTTGCATGTAATAGAAGAATTGCAGATAAACACATAAAATTGTATGCATACATGTTTTGCACATGTATGGTGTTATTTGTATTTTGTTCAGGAAGAGAACCAAAGACTTCAGGAAGGTGATGTCTTGATTTGCAAGTGAATTGGATGTGAATGAGGGCTATGCAAAGGAACCAACCTTACTTTCTCCTCCAAAACCACCAGGGTCCAATGGCCGGATATAGATCAGGATAATTGGACGTGGCCCGATGCAGTGGGAGGGAGACTTTGGCCTTTTTTGGCTAAGGTGTTTAACAGACCTCAATTTGACTGAGGCAATTACCCTTGTGAGAATGCATGAATATGTGTATAGAGACAAAAGAGAGGGGGAGAAAGAGGTAGAGACAGATGGACACTGGGGGAGGGAAGGGGAATTGTGTAAAAATGAGGTAGATGGAGTTACTGCCTCAGTAGAAATCTTCAGTATATGTCTCCTACCAAAGGTGGTATAGTTAGTTGGTCCCTCCTTATTGGTGTTTCCCATCCTACCCCACTGGTGCTGTGACTGGCACTTGGAGAGTGTTCACACAATAGTTGCTGATTAGGTTTGATTACAAAGAATTTGAATCCCAGGTGGCGATTAGTGCTTGCCACCAGCTTGAGCTGAACCACCCTGACACAAACACAAATCCTCTGCCTCCCTGTCTCTCTTTCTCCGGTCTCGATCTCTCCCCTCTGACTTTGTCTCTATTAATCTACCTCAGTCTCCCTCTCCTTCCCTTCCTTCCCCCTATGTATCTCTCCTCTTTCTCCCCTCTTCTCCCTGTCTCTCTCTCCCCTTTCTGTCTCTTTGTCCCTCTGTGTCTCTCTCCTCTCTCTGTCTCTCCTCTCTTCCCCCTCATTCCTTCTTTCCTTCATCCTGCCCCCCTTTCCTTTCCCTTCTTTGTCTCTTATTACATTTATAACAATAGTCATTGAAATGGATCTGAAGAGCCTCTCTGTTACTATTTGGCTTCAAACAATCAATAAGCATTTATTAAGCACCTACTTTGTTCCAGACATTGTGATAGGTGGAGCAGCAGATAGTACTAAGCTCTAGATGATTAAGGCCTGGCCTTCAAGGTACTTCCAGTCCAAAGGAGGAGACACACATTTGTAGACAAATACAAAAACATATCCAATAGACATGAGATAGGTAGGATGGGGGGATGCATTAGAAGCTGGAGTGGGGACAAGCCTCAAGTAGAAAATGACATTTGAATTGAATCTTAAAACCAAAAAGCAGAGGTGAGAAAGGAATGTATTCCAGCCTGAACAGTATTCCACTGCATATGGGAACAATGTGGTCATTTTGGAATAACTATAAAGTCTATGGATGATAATGATGTATAATAAGCTTGGAAAGGTAGGATGAATTCAGGTTATAAAGGGCTTTAAATGTCTGACAGGACTTCTGTATTTGATCCTACTAGCAATAGAGAGCCACTGAAGTTTACAGGAGTGTTAATGATGGTGACGACCTACACTTAGGAAAATCATTTTATTGGCTTTATGGAGAACAAAATGGAATGGGGAAAATTTGAGGCAAGACAACCAAATAGTTGATTATTTCAGCAGTCCAGGTGAGAGGTGGTGAGGATGATGAATCATCATAATAGCAATGTGATGGCTGGGGAAAAAAAAGGGAGAGTGGAATACATGAGAGATGTGGTAGAGACATTCACTTAATGTCTCTAGGCCCCAGTTTCCTCATTTGTAAAAAGAGGATGTTGGAGAACTTGACCTTTTAGATCTTTTCCAGTTCTAGGTCCATAATATTATAAATCTTTTTTTAAGTGAACACACAATGATGAAGAATAAAATAAACAAAACTAAGAGAACACTGTATACAGGAACAGCAATATTGTTTCACTTTGAGTGAATACCCAAATTAACTATAAAGGACACATGAAGAAAGAAGCTATCTCCATCCAGAGAAAGAACTGATTCTTATGTATTGAATAATTATACATATATATATTATATAATACACACACACACACACACAAACACCTTTTTGTGTGTCTAATGATAGCCATCTCTAGGATAGGGACAAGGGAAAAGACATTTTTTAAAAAGGAAATTTACATGAGAATTTTGTTGCATATTTGAAATTAATAGCAAGTTGTGCTATTAACTTCAGGTACAATCATCTTTTGGGGTTTTTTTGCACTATGTTATGGAAATGCTTGTTTTGTTCCATAAATTAAAATTAAAATAATTTTAAATGAATAGTCATTTTATAAAAGGTAACAATTTATCATTTGTTTTGCATTTTCAAAAGCTCTTTTAAAAGTGTAATTATTGGACTCCAAGAATTGCAGTGAGTCTACTTCTGGAAAACATCCTGGGAACACTGTCTCTAGGTGGCTCTTTCCAAAGAGTAATTTAGATGGAGTAAAGAAGTCAGATCTTAGTCATTCCCTGGGTATAATCAAGAAGTGTCTCTTGTACATAAACAAAATTGTTATTACACATTGCTTACATTTCTGGGCGCAAAGTGGATAAAGTCTTAATCAATTACATCATGTAATTTATCAACATGGAAGAGTATGATAGGAAATAAATGAAATCATCAAGAAAACCAATTGCTTTTCAATATGCTATTGTCATGTGGCTGGTTCTCTCTCTACTATCTCCCCTTCCCCCCCTTCTCCAAGGGAGACTGATTCCTATCAGAAGCTGGTCAGTTTCTCTCTCTACTATCTCCTCCCTCCCTTCTCCAAGGGAGACTGATTCCTATCAGAAGCTGGTCAGTTTCTCTCTCTACTATCTCCTCCCCCCCTTCTCCAAGGGAGACTGAGTCCTATCAGAAGCTGGTCAATTTCTCTCTCTACTATCTCCTCCCCCCCCCCCCTTCTCCAAGGGAAACTGAGTCCTATCAGAAGCTGGTCAATTTTTCTCTCCTATCTCCCCCTCCCCCCTTCTCCAAAGGAGACAGAGTCCTATCAGAATCTGGTCAGTTTCTGATGGGGTACTCTAGTCCAATTCCCTTATTTTACAGATGAAGAAACTGAAGCCCAAAGTAGCGAAGTAACTCGTGAAAAGCTTAAATCCAGGCCCTCTGACCCAGCTATTTTTCCCTGTAAGAGGGAGAGAGAAAATACGGAAATAAATAGATACAAAATAGACACAGATATACAAAGTAACTCCCTGCGGAGACCAGGATTTTCCCAAGGGAAGTGCAGGAGGCAAGTCGGAAGGAGATTGTTATTTAGAAGCAGAGCCTTAAGGGTAGCTGGGGCTTCCAGGGGTGGGTAAGAGATACAGGCAGAATGGAGAAACAGGGATGGACCAATCGCAGGAGAAGCGCAGAGGGGAGTCACGTGAACGCGGTCTGGAAAGAAAGGGCAGGAATCCAGTTGGGGAGTTTGTAGTTTAATCTAAAATAATAGGGAGCCACTGAAGCTTCTAGACTAGGGGAATGGCTGGGGCTGGGTTTGAAAGTGACCAGAGAGATGACCTATTCCAACGACAGCCACTTAAAAAAAAAAACAAAAAACTTTAAACTTAAAATAAAATTAAAAAAAAAAAAAAAAAAAAAAGAGGAAGAAACCGGTTCAGACCAACCCTTACTGCCTAGCTCTCAGTTCCTGGTATCAGTCCTGATAACACTCGGGGCCTAACAAGTTCAGCCCAAAGCTTGTCCCCTGGCTCAAAGCCCCATCCCGGTGCGGACTGGAGTCGTTTAGGAAGGAGGTCCCCAAAGCCTTCTGGGGCTATTTCCCTGGGCCCTCTAACCCCGAAGGTGCCACGGACTCCTCCCTCTGCTCAGGTGGTCCCCAAGCTCCCAGCAAGACTACAACTCCCAGCATGCCCGGCGTAGAGAAAATTAAGCTTCTTCGAGAAGTGAGGAGACTACGGCTCCCAGCATGTATTTCGGACCCATCAGCTGATAGGTGGGCGGGGCAGAGGAGGAAGAACGCGACAGGTCTGCCCCGCGGCATGCTGGGAGAAGTAGTCCAGAGAAGCCGCGGCAACGGGTAAAAACTGTTCGGGGCCTGCCGGCCCACGTAGGAAGAACGGGACAGCGGGGAAGAGGCACTGAAGAGGAGGAGACTCCGCCTTCTACGTTCTGTCCGCGTCCCGTTTTGCTCCTGCCCCGCCAAGGGAGATGCCTCGCTCGGGGCTCCACCCCCGGCGCGCAGCCAATCCGCGCAGCGAACGCAGCCCTTCTTCCCCCTCGGCGGGCGGGCGCGGCGCAGCGCGGCGGTTGCCATGGGGACGTTGACGTCACTGGGGTGAAAGGTGAGGGGTGGTGACGTCAGACCGAGCCAGGCGGAGGCTGGCTGGTGGGAGGGAGGGGGAGAGAGCGGGCGAGAGAGCGGCCGAGAGGGAGGGGGCGCGAGGCGTTGACCCGGAGCCCGAGCAGCACGCGGCCGCCCCGCACCTGCGGCGATGGATGCTGAGGGGGCGCTGAACACTTTGCGGGGGGGCGACGCGGGGGCCATCGAGAGGGTCCTGCGGGAGTACAGCGAAGAGGTAAAACCGACGTGGGCCCCCTCCCCGGGCGAGGCGGGCCGTGGCGCATCGCCCCTTGCGAACGACCCCCACCCCCGGCCCAGCCTGGCTTCGAGCTGGAGGGCGAATGTACGCCGAGGCGTACCCACCCGTGCAATTGACCTCCCCTCCTGCATGCACGGGACTGCGCCTTCCCCCACCCCCGACCCCCCTGTGGTGTCCTCCAGCAATGCCCTCCAGCTCCCCCCCCATGCACGCCCCCCATCCACCTTCCATGCCCATCACAAAAGCTCTCCTTCCTATTCCCTTGATGCATATTGCATCCATCTATGCATCCATCTATCCATCCATCCATCCATCCATCCCTCCCTCCCTCCCTCCCTCCATCCCTCCATTCCTCCCTCCCTCCCTCCACCCCCCGCCACCACCCTAGTGCAGGCCGTCTCACCTCTCCCAACCGGAACGGCACACTTTCCCCAACCCCCCCAGCTTGCCCCGCACGCCCTCCCCTGCTTCGATCCATCTTCCCCAGTCCCAGAGTCAGGGAGCCGCTGCTCTACTCAGACACCTTCAGCGGCTCCCCGCGGCTCCTTGAAATAAACCCCAACTCGGGTCTGGGAGGCGGCCCAGCAATCAACAAGCATTTACTGGATTGGGGGGAGCTAGAACCATCCTCCCGTCCGGCCCCTCCCCCACCCCGCGATTTTACAGGCTGAATAACTGAGGCCGTGAATGTCGGGACTTGGGCAAGGTCACTGTGGGGGGGGGGGATAAAGAGCCCAGCTGGGAGTGTCAGACCGCAAATCCCGGGGACGTTTCCTGCCCTGGCCCTAATCCACAAGCCTACCTCCGGGGGAGAGGTTGGGGGGGGGTCAGGCCCCAAGTTGTGTTACATAGCTCTCATTGTCCAAGGGGGTTCTGGACTGCGGGCCTCCTCCGGAATCGTGGTTTTAGATGCATAAAATCACAGATAGTCAGTGGTAATTGTCATGTAGTTATCAGAATATTTGTAAGTTTCAGGATCAAGTAAGACCTAGGAAAGTAAGTTACAAATGTTTAAGTAGCAGGGTGGGATTTGAACTCGGGTCTTGTAGACTACAAATTCTGAGTCCTTAAGAGAGAGGCAGATACACAATTAGCAGCTAACAAACATCTATTAGGCACTTGCTGTATATCAAGCACTGGTAAGATCTGGGGGCACCCAAAGAGCAAAAAACATGCCTATTCACAAGGAGCACATTCTCCAGCAGAAAATAATCAAGAAATCTGAAAGATAAGATGAAAAGTAATGGGGGGGAGGCACACAGGGACCCTTGCTTCCCTTCTAGTTTAAGACCCAGTCTTTCGTATTTTCTGACTTTTTTTTTCCCCTGGGGATGTCCTTCAGTACCCCTCAGTAAGAGGACCCCACCCTTCTGGGCCCAGGGCCTTTGGCAAAATTTTTCTCTCACCCCCTTCTCAGATTCAGTGTCTTCCTGGAACCTCCCAGGATTTTATTTGAATCTTGCCCTTTGCCCCATTATCTTGAGCTTCCTGAAGGGATTAAGTCCTGGATTTCCCCCTCCTGTAGTTCCTTCTGGGAGGGGATTTTTCGATTTTATCTCTGCGTCTCTGTATTCTATCTCTGTATCTCTGTATCTACTTTGTCCTGCACCTTCTCCAATACCCAGGAAATATTTATTCAATAGAATTGAAATTGGACCTTTGACACCCATAAAACACATTAGCAGGAATTATCCCCATCTTAAATTTATGGTTTTCTTCCTTCTTTCTTTCCTTTAAATTCGCGGAACCATTGGAAGTTTCTAGGTGGGACGGGGATCCATTAAAACAAAGCAAAGTCATTTTCCAGTTGAAATTAATAATCAGCCAGGTGGAATAACATGGGGAAAGGTTGGCTAATATGTGCAATTCTCTTAAAAATTATTTCCATATTTGTCATATTGTGAAAGAAAAATCAGACCTAAAGGGGAACTCAAATTTAGAGTTGAGCAGGACCTTAAAGATCGTCTTTGCAAAAAAGGAAGGTGAATTCCAGGGAAGGCACTTGGCCAAGGTCACGAGGGCTGTAAGAGGTGGAGAGGCCGGATTTGAACCCGGTTTCTCCGACTCCAACCCAGCATTCTCCAGGAACGGGATTGCCTGCTGTCATTCCAGGAGCTTATTGTTTTTCTTTCTTAGACTTATATCTGATTTTGTGTGAAAACATATCCACCCACACCTTGAATGTCAGTGTTCTCATATTGGTTAAATGGTGATCCCCTTTATATTCCCCTATTGAACTTTGCTTTTTGAGTATCTATTTCCACTCCTTTTGGGGCATGGGACACACCTCCATATGCACTTCTCTGCCCTCTGTGTAGATGGCAGTTTTCATGAGAATAAGCTCTACAGGTGTTGAAGGATCTTTAATGAAGGCTTTAGAACAGACAGACCATGTACTGCAGTCCCATATTTACCGTCCTGTACTCGACTGGAGAATGTAGCAATTCAAGGTCCCAATGTGCTTGTAGCTGATTAAAAAAAAACAAGAGTTGGTAGAGCAAAGCACCATATCCTCCAAGGAGGACTGTCCCCTACATAAGTCAGCAGTAGTCTTTGAAAGCTCTCACCCAGAGTTAATAACTTTGTTTCACAACCTTCTTGTCCTTAGTACCCACTGAGCCATAAACCGGGGAGACGGATGCTTGCCTGAAGTGTGTTTGCTGGTGTAGTGGAGAGGTCCAGCACCAGGGCCTCCTTGAGGGTGAAAGTGGGTGAATTTGGGCCACTTGTTTGGTGCACTGAGATCCAGAATCATTCAAAAGTTTGACTTTCTTTCCAACACTGGAGAAATCTAGTGGTTGAAGGATGATTGTTTAGTATAGGGGTTGTGAACTTTTTTTGTGTCTTGAATCCCAGAGGCTGCTGGGTGACGCCTAAGGGCCCCTTCTCAGCATAATGTATGTAAGACTACCCAAGAAAACAATATAAAGAGATAAAAATGTAAAACTTTTTTTTTTCATCCAAGATTAAAGGACCTCTGAAATCTGTCCTTAGAATCCTTGAACGTCTGTGGATTCCAGGCTAAGAAAGCTTTATGTCAAGGCCCTTGGTGTCAAACTCTAATAGAAATGATCCCTGGGAACGACATATTCACTTAGAAAAACACAAATTAATATCATCTGTGTTATATTATATTTTTACTCATTTTGTTAAGTATTTCCTAATTCCATTTTACCCTGGTACAAGCCACAAATTTGATTTTTCTAGTCTGAACTATAATGTGTAGTGGCTAGACATCCTTTAGAACTCATCCATGGGTCATCCATCTTGGACAGACCCTGCAAATGGACAGTGATTGGGGCCTCTGATGAACACAAATAGGAGCTAGAGCTGCCCTCACTCCCTTTCTACAATTGTCCTTTTAATAACCCCAGAATTTCTCCCTGAAACAAAGGCCCATCTTTAACACTGAGATTCTTCTGGTACCATTTTGTAGCTACAAGTCATGGCAACTGACAGTCTGGAAAGAATCATATTTGATGGTCTTCCAAAAGCCATTGGAGATAGCCGTGGCAGGGTTGAGCAGGCTATGGTGCTTCATAAGCATAGAAGTCCAGAGAAGCAGGGTCAAGGAGCAGAAGGGGAACCAACCCTGAGAAAGGCAGGAGGAACATGAATAAGGGTCATCCAAAGGATGCAGGCCTACTTGAACTGGGATTGGTGCAATGAATACTGTACCAGTGAGATCATAGAGAGGTTCATGGGAAGATGGAGCCTTCCTTCAATAAAGAGTCTACCTCATAGGTCTATTTACAGTGGAAATGCTCTTTGTTAAAAGGCTGGCTTGGAGTCCAAAAGGTAGATTTAGATTCCTGCCCTTCCACTACCTAGCTTAGAACCATTTCACCTCTGAGCTTTAGTCTCCTTATGGTCAAATGAGGAAT
Source organism: Sminthopsis crassicaudata (assembly GCF_048593235.1). NCBI lineage: Eukaryota > Metazoa > Chordata > Mammalia > Dasyuromorphia > Dasyuridae > Sminthopsis > Sminthopsis crassicaudata. Next base: position 293,223,032 of record NC_133621.1, read on the forward strand.
TTGGACCAGGGGACCTCCAAGGGCCCTTCCAGCTCTTAGCATCAATCATTTTAGAGCAATTGAAAAGGGATGTTTTCTAGCATAGCTTTTTAAGACTATGGATAGGAAAGAGAGAAATTCTCCATTGTGGTCCTGCCTTTGGTTCTCAATAGTGTTTCATTTTCCCAAATACATGTAAAAATAATTTTCATAAGTTTGTGTTGCAGATTTTTTTATTCCTCCCTTTACCTTCCCCCTCTCCAAGACAGCAAGCAATTGGGTGTAGGTTAAATATGTGCAATTCTCTTAAAAATTATTTCCATATTTGTCATACCGTACAAGAAAAATCAGACCAAAGTGGGGGAAAAAACACAAAAACAAGCAAATAGAGAACTATTAACATTTTCTCCCCTTTCCATTTAAGTTCCCATTAATGAGGGAAAGGAAAGGGAGAACCCCATTTCTCGGCGCATAGATAGTAAGATAATCCCATGAGGCGCAGTGTCCCCTGTAAATGAATTTACAGTCCTGAAAACCTAGATTGATAAATAAAAGGATTATTGTAGAAATTTGGAAGTAAAGTTCCATTAGAAATATGCCAGGGCTAGAGGTGGCCGCTGGGCAGGCAGGAACCCTTACATGGCTGGAAGGATACCATGTGTTGTCTTGGAGGGCTCGGGCTTGGTCCTTTTTATACCTAGAAGATGATGGGCGGTACCCCTTTTCAGTTAGATCAGGTGAGGGCTGGGGGAAGCTGAGCTGATGGTGGGGCTGAACCCTGATATTCAAAGGGTGCCTTTGACCAGGATTTGTGAATCAAGGGTCAGCCATGGGTTGGGCAATTAGAAAGGAATCTTAAAGGGGACCTCAACCCCCATCACCATGATCCTTCATGGTTACACTCTCATTTCCTATTTTCAGTCTCCCTTCAGTTTAATTTTATTCCTTCTCAAAAAAACTGAGCTCTTCTTAAAGCTTTCACTCTAAGCAGATGATGGTTTTCCAGGTCATTTCTATTGCCCTTTCCCACCTTTGGAATCATTCTGGAAGTTAACACGAAGGTGGTTGGAATGATGGGTACAAGGACTAGAATATCTGCCTCTTTTCTGCCCCTCAGGTACCTCTAAAGCTCAGCTTGCCTCCCTCAGTGGCCTTCCTGGAATTGCTTGGAGTCAGTTTGCGTTCAGGTGGTACCCCTATGAGTAGCTATGAGATGCTAGTGTTGGTTGGAGCGGGAGCTAACTACTGGTCCACCGGTCCATCATGAAGCATTTATTAAGTGTTTGCTGTGTGCCAGGTGTGTGTGTGTGAACACCTCCTCTTGCTAATATTCTGTTGGAGGAGAAAACTTGTACATTTGTGCTGTCCAGAGATGTGGAGGCTCCAGGAAGAGACCAGGGAATGATCAGGATAATGATTTAGGGAAAGGCCAATTGGATTCATCTCCGAGTGAGTTAGTGTTAGATCTAATGAGCTCTGACTTGTTGACCTTTGACTTCTTGGAGGTTGAAGTTCTAGTGTCTGAGTTGGCCTGTGTGCATTGAATAGCCTTACCTCCCCAAACCATTGTAATTAAATTAATGAATATTCCTGTTTGTCCCCAGCCTCTTGGATTAGCTTTGAGCGGGAGGCAGAACTGCCTGCTAGTGGGGGGAGGGAGGAGGAGGGAGTTGGGGAATGGAAGCTGTGGGCTTCCGAGACTGCATCATTGATTAGCTTCCAAGTCACCTGACTTTATTCTTTGGCCATGGCTATGTTCCGGTCTCTGGATGAAGCAGGGATGTTCTAGGAGGGGAACCTTCTTGGTGATATTTTCAGGTCTAGTCCCATTGGAAGGGTTCCTAGAAGTCACCCGGCTTAGCCCCCAGATTCCTCTGTGAAAATCGTTTTATGATGTCTTCCATAAGCAATCATTTCCCTCCCCTGTGAGGGGAAAATGAATGGACTGGACTAGAGCATCTCTGTGGTATCCTCCAGGCAGCCTTTAACACTGATTCTCTGAGCCCCAGTTCTGGGAAGCCATTTGAGCCTGAGATGGCCCCTTTCTCTTTTGGAAAAAGCTCCAATTTTGGGTTGAAATCTGTCCCCCTGGAACTTAGCTCCACAGGTCTGAGGCCTGCCCTTGGAGTTATCATTTCTTTACTTTTTTTTTCCCCTGAGGCAATTGGGGTTAAGTGACTTGCCCAGGGTCACACAGCTAGGAAGTGTTAAGTGTCTGAGATCACATTTGAACTCAGGTCCTCCTGACTCCAGGGCTGGTGCTCTATCCACTGTGCTATCTAGCTGCCCCGGAATTATCATTTCTAATTTCACTAGACAGCTCTTTGCATACTAACAGATAGCTGTTGAGTCTCCTATAGTTTTCCCTTCTCCAGACCAAATTTTCCCATTCCCTTTAGCCAATTCTTGCATTCTGTGCACATTGGGAGCAGCAAAGTATGGCAGAGATGCTGGTTAAAGTGCAAGGGAGGACTGGGTTTGGAATGGAAGGCCCTGGTTCCCTGATTGGAGAGTTTACTGCAGAAATGACTGCAGCAGTAATCGGAGTGATATTGGAGCAGTCACTAAACCTTTTTGAATTTCCTCTTCTGTAAAATGATCTCTAAGCTCATTTCTGGTTCTCAATCTGTAATCCAGTCAATCCACAAGCTTTTATTAAAGGCTGATTGTTCACCATTCCCTGAGGATTTTCTTTAAGGAAAAAAAAGTGCCACATAATAGAAAGGGCTAAACTCTTTATAAGACTAATTTATTAGACATGACAAACCCCTGGGGGCATCCGCCCCATTCCAGTAAAGTGGAAACACGAAATTCCTATGAACTTTGTCCTCCTTTGTCTTTTTTTAGTGATGGGGGGGAGGGGAGAAGAGATAAAAGAGGTTTTCCAGAAGATTCAAATATTTTCTTCTGCTTCGGATGGCCCAGATCCCTCACATCGATGATACAAAGCATGGTGTCAAGAGCCTTTTGCTCCAAATCATCAGGAATCCGCCTTTTCCTTTGAGCCTCTTGAGAAAACAGGCCCAGTAAAGGATGCTTAGTGATAAAGCCTTATAGTTATCAACAAGCACTATTAATTAGGGACCTCTGAGCTTGTCAGTGTCTGGTTACAGCTAACTTCTCCCCTTAGAAAGCTTACATTGAGCTCTCCCTCAGTCTTTTCCATCCCGTAGCACCTTTCGGGGTTTCTTCTAGGCCAGAGAACGTTCTTAATGTTCCCTTCTCAGGTAGAATCCTGCAGGGGTGGGTGGTACTGAGGCAAAACACAGGATTTCCATAGACCTTTGAAAAAAATGCTTGAGTTCAGGCCAAGATCCTAGATTTGTAGCTCAGTGGGATCCAAGAGACCTTTCTTCTCTCCACCCCTCCCTTCATTTCATTGATGAGATGGGAATTCGATGGCTCTACAACTAGGGAAGTCCACGGGCTGCCATAATTGTTCCTTGGACATCTTGTGTTGAGTTGGTCCTGAGACCCAGGGTCAACTGGGGCTGAACTCAAAATCTCTATATACTTTTGTGAAGGGAACAATTCTAATCCTTTTTTATCTTATTTTATCTTCTTCCCTCTCAACTCCCCCCACCATTATCTAGTAAAATGAGTAGTTGGTTTTTTTTAAACCCTGAGAGTATTTGTTGAAATAAAGGAATCCAGACCATGAGGAAGGAGGGAAATTTTGTTAGCCCAGAAACTGGATGGGTTCTAGGGCAGCAGGAAAGAAGAACAAAAACCTTCAGAAAGGAGTTTATGCCATTGTGGACCCCCGGCTCTCTTAGGCCTTGCCATCTGCCTGGAATTACACACTCGGGACCTCTGGGCCTTTCCATCGGCTCTGCGGGAGAGCCTGCTACTATTGCTGTCTCCCTCAATTGGAACTTGAGTTCCTAGAAGGAAGAGACCATCTTTTTTCTTTTTTTTTTTCCCCCTCTATGTGTCCTTAATGCTCAGCACAGTGCTTGGCACCTGGAAAGAGCTTGATGCACATGCTTCTATTCATTTATTCATTAATCCCCTTCTCCTGGGAGCCGAGCATGGAAGCCTTGTTGATTGCCCATGGATTTCCCCAGCAGGTATCCTAGCATCATTGATTTGGTGTCTGAAGGGTCCTGTTTCAGCTCTCTCATTATAGAGTCAGAACCGGATCCACGAACGTGGTGACTCACCCACACCGGGGCATGCTAGTAGTAAGCATCAGGCTCAGGATTTGAAACTTAGTTTTCTGCTCTTTCGGCTTCCCAAGGGTTCCAGGTGAGGAGGAGGAGGAAGGACCGGCTGCTCTGGGGGTGCAAGGGCTTAAAAGACATTGGGTCAGGAGGGAGTCGAGGGGTCAGGCTTGTAAAAGAACCGAGGTCGCGGGAGTTTTCATCTGATCATTTGGAAAATACTAATCTGGGAGTTAGCCCTGGAAACATAGCCACTGACTTAGGCGAGAGCAGCCTGGATACAGGTAACTTTATCCCAGGGCACCTGCTTTCCTGCTCTGTTACCAGAGCCGGGGGGCAAGCTTGGAAGCTCAAAGGTTGCCGTGCAGGGCAGGCTTAGTGGACCGCTGATGCTGCTTGTCCTGGAAAATATGTTCTACATACTCAGGGGCTCAGCACCTATTTGGGCCTAGAACTCCACCTCCGTTTGGGGAGCGGGTGAGCATGACGCCTCCTTCCGCACATGGCCCAGGTGGATTGGGTCTCTGCTGCACGGAGGATAATCCACTGGGGAAGGTGGATGCATGCAATGACAATTGGGGAATGAGCAAAAACAGCCCTCTTCTCCGACTTGAAGAAGCAGCTTCTTAGGTGGGGTCCATCGGGGGCTGCAGGGGCCCAGAAACCACTTCATTTTAGTCTTGGCGGGAGATCCTGTGGCAGTTGGTCTCCCTCTGGGCAATGGGGGGTCCTGAGCCCCTGCTTCTTAATCTACTTCATCTCAAAACCTAACACTGAACGTATGAAGGCCGTGCGATTGTTGGTCACCCGCTGAAGCGCCTCACCTGGGCACAGAGAGCCCTGGGATTTCCTCCTTCACCTCCGCTCCCTGCTCTTCTCTCCTCCTCCTGGTGTGGGCAGGGATGGGGAGCGGAAGCCCCTGAAGAGAGACTGGCCTGGGAGTCTAAATTCTATTCAGGCCCCGAAACCCAGATTATTGCATTGGATCCAGTCTCGGCAGGTAGATGGAGTAATTCCTTCAATAGACAGTTTTATGTTCTACAAAGTTCCAAGTGAGGAGGAGGACGGGAGGGCCGTCTCGTGGGGGGCGGGGGCTTAAAAGATAGTTGGACAGGAGTGAACCCAGGGTCAGGCCCGGGAGAGCCGAGGCTGCCGGGGAGCCTCCTTTGGCTTTCATTAATCCCAGTGTAGAAAATCCTCACCGGGGGTTAGCCCTGGAATATATTTTAGGAGTCGGAGGCATTATGTCACCTCCTGCCTTTTCAGTGGTTCCTACTGAAGATGTGAAAGGAGCGTTCTCCTTTAAAACAGCAATTTAAGGAAACGAGTCTTCTTTGTCTTAATCGAATTGATCATGGCAAGAGATGGGTGGTGTCTCCTTTCCCAGAAGGCGTGCATTTCAGTTCCTGGCTAGTGGCTCCTTAGATTGAGAGTCGGTCTGGTCGTGGTGATAAAAGGAGCACTGTGATAAGCGGCACAGGGGACGGGCCTGGCCATGCTTGCCCCTTCCTGGGCAGTGATGTTGGGGTGGTTCCGACCTCCCCCTCCGACCTCCCGCTCCGACCTCCCGCTCCGACCTCCCCCTCCGGCCTCCCTCTCCGGCTCCCCCCCCCTCCCCCTCCGGCCTCCCTCTCCGACTCCCCCCCCTCCCCCTCCGGCCTCCCTCTCCGACCTCCCCCTCCGACCTCCCGCTCCGACCTCCCCCTCCGGCCTCCCTCTCCGACTCCCCCCCCTCCCCCTCCGACCTCCCGCTCCGACCTCCCCCTCCGACCTCCCGCTCCGACCTCCCCCTCCGACCTCCCGCTCCGGCCTCCCGCTCCGACCTCTCCCTCCGGCCTCCCCCTCCGACCTCCCGCTCCGACCTCCCGCTCCGACCTCCCCCTCCGACCTCCCCCTCCGACCTCCCCCTCCGACCTCCCGCTCCGACCTCCCCCTCCGACCTCCCGCTCCGACCTCCCCCTCCGACCTCCCGCTCCGACTCCCCCCTCCGACCTCCCCCTCCGACCTCCCCCTCCGACCTCCCGCTCCGACTCCCCCTCCGACCTCCCCCTCCGACCTCCCTCTCCGACTCCCCCCCCTCCCCCTCCGGCCTCCCTCTCCGACCTCCCCCTCCGACCTCCCGCTCCGACCTCCCGCTCCGACCTCCCCCTCCGGCCTCCCGCTCCGGCCTCCCGCTCCGACCTCCCCCTCCGGCCTCCCCCTCCGACCTCCCGCTCCGACCTCCCGCTCCGACCCCCCCCCTCCGGCCTCCCCCTCCGACCTCCCGCTCCGACTCCCCCTCCGACCTCCCCCCCTCCGACCTCCCCCTCCGACCTCCCGCTCCGACCTCCCCCTCCGACCTCCCCGCTCCGACCTCCCCCTCCGACCTCCCGCTCCGACTCCCCCTCCGACCTCCCCCTCCGACCTCCCCTCCGACCTCCCGCTCCGACCTCCCCCTCCGACCTCCCGCTCCGACCTCCCCCTCCGACCTCCCCCTCCGACCTCCCGCTCCGACTCCCCCTCCGACCTCCCGCTCCGACCTCCCCCTCCGACCTCCCGCTCCGACTCCCCCTCCGACCTCCCGCTCCGACCTCCCGCTCCGACCTCCCGCTCCGACCTCCCCCTCCGACCTCCCGCTCCGACCTCCCCCTCCGACCTCCCGCTCCGACCTCCCCCTCCGACCTCCCGCTCCGACCTCCCGCTCCGACCTCCCCCTCCGACCTCCCGCTCCGACCTCCCGCTCCGACCTCCCCCTCCGACCTCCCGCTCCGACCTCCCGCTCCGACCTCCCCCTCCGACCTCCCACTCCGACCTCCCCCCCCCCATTGGTTCTGGCTCCTACCCGCTCGCCTTTTCTTTGCGCTCAGGGGAGCCTCTTGGGGACCCTCCCTCTCCCCCGGCCGCCCGTTGGCTGCGGGCCCAAGCTTCCCTCTGGCCGGGCAGTGACGCCGCATCCCATCTTTGCCTTTTCTCTGTGAGCCTTTCTTGGTCGCCGGCCTGCCCCTTCTTCCACCAGTTGACCGGGTCCATCTCCGCCATGTTCTTCTGCTTCTACGGAAGTCCCTCTCTGCTGCCTCCTTGTGGCTCCCAAAGGTATAGCCACGAGAGAACAAGCGGGGGCAGCTCCTAGACCTGGGCCCGGCTCAGAGAGGGCAGCGGGTGACTGTTGCCGGGGCTAGCCCGTCCAGGCTCGGACAGAGCAGAAAGTCAGACCGTGGCTGCTTCTTGCTTTTCCAACCCTTCAGATCTCCTCCTTCCTCTTCCTTCTCCTCCCCTTTGACCACTCACAAATTAAGATGGGGGTGTGGCTGATTTTGCCAAAACAAGGGGCTCCCCCCCCAGATCCTTTAAGCCCGCTCTTTCCAGGGCCCATCTGGGGACCCCATGGGTCTCCCACCTCCTGGTCCCTTCTCGCCCCAGAACCGCCTTCGTCCCGGGGCCCCTCGCCGAGCTGGGGGCGGTGACGACATCTCTGTGCCGGAAGGCGGGAAGGCGGGAAGGGAGGGTCCCACCCCCGAAGTCTGGGGCTTGAATTTGGAGCGTCGGTTCCGAAGGTGGATTCCCAGGAGACGTCGCGGCTCTCCGGACGCTGGCCGGCCACCTTGCCGTCGGGGCCCTCCCTCCGTTGGTGTCCCCAGCCTTTCTCTCGTACGTGTGTCGTCTGCAGATTGCTTGGGTCCCGTCCGCCCCGGCCCGGGAGCTCCCTGGGGCAGGAACTGTGTGTCTTGCAGCCTCCGTCTCCTTGGCGACAGTGCTGGGGCACGGCGACCAGAGTCTTCTGTCCCCAGCTTGCTTTGCGCCTAGAACTGGGCGCTCTCCCTGAGCCTCCCCTCAGTTTCCCCCGTCTTATTTAGGGTGGGCGAAGTGCAGTCGGGCTGGCCTTGGGGTGAGAGGCTGGCTGCGTCCTGGCACAGACCTCGCCCCCTCCGCACCAGTTCACCCTTTTGTGCGATGGGGGGGATTGGGCAAGACCCAGCTTGAAGTCCCGGGGCGTTCCAGTGCTGGGCCCTCCCTGCTTTAGAGGACTCCTGTAAACCCCAGAGAAAAAGAATTGTTTTCCTCTCCTTTTCCTAAGTAGGACAAAGAAATCACTTAGCCAGGCGCTTGCCTTACGGAGCTTTCAGGTCGCTCCAGAAGTGAATGTTGTGTTCTTTGGGTGACCCTCTCTCCCCTTCTCCCCACAGCACAGAGCTACTTTCAAATTCGATCCTGCAGATGAAGAGAAGAGAAAGGTAAGTGTGAGCCCGGCGGGGGGGACGGAGAGCGCATCCCCCTTGCTAGCGGTGTTCCCCAAAGGGGGCTTATTCACAGAATTTGGGGCAGAGGGAGCCGCGTGTACTCCAGCCTCTGAATAAAGGACCCTCTCCCGGGGCGCCCCTTCCACCCAGAGGCCTTGGGCTCGGCCGCTCGTTTTGGTGCTTCCTGATGGGATTGCGTGGCCCCTTCATCTGCCTGTTGTTCAGGTACCTGCCTAGGGCTTCCCTAAGTCAGGTTGGTGGCCTGGGACAGTGTTCCCAGCTGCCTCCACACGTCTGGAGCAGCCCCGGCCCAACTTCAGCCCTTGGTGGTCCTGAGGAAGGCGCTTTGGGACCCTCAGAGGCTGGGACCCTTTAGTGCTGAGCTGCTTGGGCCTTTTGGAGGGGGGGGCTGCAGGGCCAGGCCCGGAGCTGGCAGTGCCCCATGTGGCCCCCCCACTCTTATTTCTGGTGTGGGCGCCCTTCTGCAGGGGTAACCCTGGGCGGAGGGCTCAAAGGCTTCGGACGGAAGGGAGAGGGACCTACCCGCAGGCACCTTGTGAGTTGGGGCTCTTGGGGAATCAGAGAACTTAGGCATTCTGTGACCACCTGGAACATCAGCAAACAGTGGGCGCCAACTGCATACTGCGGGTGCTGTGCTCAGCCCTGAGGGAGAGAAGCAGCTTCCCTGGCTGTTGTTTGCTCTTCTCTTGGGGTTGGTCATCCAGAAGGGGCTAGAACCGAGATACAGCTGCCTTTTGTGCCGTGATACGAGTCAGTAATTGGATGGTGTTCCGGGCCCCTCTCTGTCTCTGTCCCTCTGGGTGCTCGTGGGTCCGAAGGGCTGGAGGGTCCCTCCGGGGGCCAGAGGGCCTTTAGTTGTCTGCACTTGTGCTCCCGTCGGAGCCCCCGGGGGGATTGATGTGAGGGAAGGACTGGGGGGGGGGAGGGGACGCACAGAAGGGGGAGAGCTTTAAAAAGCCCAACGGCCACCGAGCTGTCCAGAGTCCCAGCTGGAGCCAGGGCGACGTCCTGAAGAGGCTGAAATGGGGGGGGTCATTTCAGAAGAGGAGGGAGGGCGGGCCCCCCCACAGGCTCGGAGCACTGCAGGGAGCACTTTCCTGGCTGGGCTGGCCCACATTTGTTTGGGACTTCCAGAGATCCTAGCCTGCTGCTGTTATCTGTGGGTTCTGTGTGAGAGAGACGGTGGGGAGAAGAAGGGGGGAGGGGAGAGGGGCAGAGGAGATACAGAGAGAGACAGAGAAGGGGGGAGAGAGACAGGGAGGGGAGATACAGAGAGATAGAGACAGAGAGAGAGACACAGAGACAGAGAGAGAGAGACAGAGACAGAGAGAGAGAGAGAGAGAGACAGAGAGAGAGACAGAGAGGGACAGAGAGAGACAGAGAGAGAGACAGAGATAGAGAAGGAAGGAGAGAGACAGGGAGGGGAGATACAGAGAGATAGAGACAGAGACAGACAGAGAGAGAGAGAAGGGAGGAACCTTCCTTAATTAACCAGGAGAACTCAGACCCAAATACACCAGGGCAGCAGCTGCTTCAGGAGGCAGGGGCCTGGGCCGGGGTGTTGGATAAATGTGCTGGTTAATTAAGGGAAGGCTCCTCCAGAAGAAACAGGAAATAAAGGGGGGGGATGAGGAGGGAGGGTCTTTTCTTAAGTTCATATAAATTTGCTTCACTGAATTCAAAAAGCATTATGAAGCCCTA